>NW_027397071.1:32140605-32313142 GCF_003265705.2 Callorhinus ursinus | reverse complement strand
CACAAACACAGGCACACATACAGTTTTACATATCATGTATTATTAGGGGAAGGCTGTGGTAGAAGTCTCTGAGGCTCCTACCACTCTTGATTCCCCATAGCAACGTAGCTTTTGGATCAGTCAAAACCCCATAGAGACATATGCAAGAGTTCACATCTTTTATGCTGGACCTCCTCAGGATACACTAATTTGCTACAGCTGCGCCCATGCCCATTCACTCCCAGGTTCCTGGCAAGCCTGACCTTGATGGTTGACAGGTGTGGGAGCTACTGGCTCAGGGGAAAGAAAATTAACCCTATTTCTGCCAGAGCCCTCTTATGCCCGAATGGGAATAATCTTCACTTCTCAGCATGAGAAACCAATATGAATTTTTTAATTAGTCAGAAAGTATTCTATTCCCAAAAGCATTGGCACACAAGATTATAACTAGAGATACTGTCTAGAAGTAGGAAGATGAAGATAGGCAACAGCTGGTTCAGTAACCATGCTGGAAGATCCTTTAACATTCTTAGAAAAGAAAATATTTAGAATTCCCTGACACATTTGGAGAAGAGGAGAAAGCCATTGCTCTGTTCCTCCTTCACAATTTGCCCTCTTCAGAAAAAAAAGGGGGGGGAATTTTATAAATGTTTTAAAGGATTGAGCCATTGTGAAATGGTATATTTTTGACCATTTTAATTATTTGATTTGTTTTCTTTTCTGCTTGGTGCACAGTCAGAGGTAAACTGAAATGGCTTCTGCTGGTAGTGGGCCACTGTAAAAAGCTCAAATGACAGTGGGAAATTGATTTTGTGATGAAGGGAAGCATTAATAAAAGCTTCACTCATGTTTACCCTTTTAAATTGGCCCTAGAGGAGTTGATTAAACTACTCCATTGGCAGTGGCTGGTTGATACATAGGTTGTGAAGTGTTCTATGCCTGTAGGTGGTGTTTAGAGGTATCTACATTTTTCTCATCTGGTTTGGTATGTCATTGAAGTTTCATTTAAACTCTTTGTCCCATTCTGTCCGTTGTCTTTTGGGTTTGTTGACTGTTTCCTTTGCTGTGCAAAAGCTTTTTATCTTGATCAAGTCCCAATAGTTCATTTTTATCCTTGCTTCCCTTGCCTTTGGCGATGTTTCTAGGAAGAAGTTGAACTGACAGAACGGGAGAAGATATTTGGAAATGACATATCAGATAAAGGGCTAGTATCCAAAATCTATAAAGAACTTATCAAACTCAACACCCAAAGAACAAATAATCCAATCAAGAAATGGACAGAAGACATGAACAGACATCTCTGCAAAGAAGACATACAAATAAATGGCCAACAGACACATGAAAAAGTGTTCAACATCACTCGGCATCAGGGAAATACAAATCAAAACCTCAATGAGATACCACCTCACACCAGTCAGAATGGCTAAAATTAACAAGTCAGAAAATGACAGATGTTGGCAAGGATGCGGAGAAAGGGGAACCCGCCTACACTGTCGGTGGGAATGCAAGCTGGTGCAGCCACTCTGGAAAACAGGAGGTTCCTCAAAAAGTTGAAAATAGAGCTACTGTATGACCCAGCAATGGCACTACTGGGTATTTACCCCAAAGATACAAATGTAGAGATCCGAAGGGGTACATGCACCCCAATGTTTATAGCAGCAATGTCCACAATAGTCAAACTATGGTAGGGGCACCTGTGTGGCTCAGTTATTGAGTGTCTGCCTTTGGCTTAGGTCATGATTCCAGGGTCCTGGGATCAAGTCCCGCATCGGGCTCCCTGCTCCATGGGAAGGCTGCTTCTCCCTCTCCCACTCCCCCTGCTTGTGTTCCCTCTCTCGGTGTGTCTGTCTCTGTCAAATAAATAAATAAAATCTTAAAAAAAAAATGTAGTGATCCAAAGGGGTACGTGTACTCCAATGTTTATAGCAGCAATGTCCACAATAGCAAACTACAGAAAGAGCCAAGATGTCCATCAACAGATGAGTGGATAAAGAAGATGTGGTATATATATACATATATATGTGGTATATATATATACATGTGGTATATATATACATATATATATGTATATATGTAATGGAATATTGTGCAGCCATAAAAAACCCCCGAAATCTTGCTGTGGATGGAATTAGAGAGGTATCATGCTAAGTGAAATAAGTCAATCAGAGAAAGACATGTATCATATGATCTCACTGATATGAGGAATTCTAAATTTCAGGAAACAAACAGGGTTGCTGGAGTGGTGGGGGGTGGGAGGGATGGGGTGGCTGGGTGATGGACATTGGGGAGGGTATGTGCTATGGTGAGCGCTGTGAATTGTGTAAGACTAATGAATCACAGACCTGTACCTCTGAAACAAATAATACATTATATGTTAAAAAAAAAGATAGTAAGAAGGGAAAAATGAAGGGGGGGAATCAGAGGGGTCGACGAACCATGAGAGATTATGGACTCTGAGAAACAAACTGAGGGTTCTAGACGGGAGGGGGGTGGGGATGGGTTAGCCTGGTGATGGGTATTAAAGAGGGCACATATTGAATGGAGCACTGGGTGTTATACGCAAACAATGAATCATGGAACACTACATCAAAAACTAATGATATAATGTATGGCGATTAACATAATATAATTAAATTAAATTAAATTAAATTAAAAAAAATTAAAAATAAACTCTTTGTCCCATTGTGATCTGGTAAGATTTTAAGTCTTTGTCCATAAAGAAAATACTGTATTTTTAAGAAAATGTCATATTTTCTTCCCATAAGGCTGAGTAATGTAGACTCTCAAGACATCAAATTATTCTACCTGTGATTTCAGGGCTTCAGTAGATACTGGTAGCTAGGAATTTTTGTTTGCTTGTTGGTTTTTAATTTAAAAGAAGAGTAACCAAAGCAAAATCAAAGTAGGATTTTTTTAATGTGAATTTCTTGAATTTAACTGTACATTTGAGATACCCAAGAAAGTACACTAAATAACTTTTATAGCTCACTTGGGAGTCTTCCAGTTGAGTCAGAGAGCAAGAAAAGATTCATGTGGTTCAGCTGTCTAAGGGTACTCAGCGTGAGAAACCAGTGCAGAGTGAAGGCTCCCCTAGGATGGTCTATCTTATTCCCACTATTGTGCCATTCCTTAATGCTTGTCTTCTCACCCTGAACAGCATGACAGGTGCTGTGCTTAGAGCATCTGCAAAGGCAGTTAGTAGAAGACAGGATCTCTTAAAGGAACTCAAATGTCCTCCTTGGAGGATTCAGTTGATAAGGGTACATATTTGATTTCTGGAAGAATTCTGTTTAACTGTATTTTTGGTTTTGAATCTTGAAATTTGCTCTGGTGAAAGGCAGCTAGTGAAAGTCAAAGACATTCATACATTTTTGAATCATTTGGTTTTTCACAGTGTATAGAGTATAGATTTTTATCCTAACTTTGTAGATGAAGAAATTGTAACCATGAGACGTTGAATTCCTGCGCAGACAACTAATAAGTGTGAGGATCCCAATATTTATCCTGGTTTGCCTGGGTCTAAGACCAACTTCTGTCTTCTGTATTAAGCTTTCTCCTCTGAAGGAAAAAAGAAATAGGGGAAATTAAGATTTTCCTTAGAAGTGTGTAATGCGATACCTAAAGAGTTTCTAGTTTAACTCTTCTTCATTTAACATAGACAAAATGAAGTCCTATAGAGAAAAAGGGACTAACCCCAAATCATACTCTGCTATTTTTTCCTTTCGTATGGTTTTGAATGATATAGGCTTCTTTAATCACATATTTCTTTTTTTCTTTTCTTTTTTTTGTTTTTTTGTTTTTGGATAATTTTTGTATAATTTACTTAGACTAACAGTTAAATAAGCTTTAACTGCATCAGTGTAATCATCACATTCAAGATGTAGAACATTTCTATCACTCAAACCTTCCTTTGTACTCCTTTACAGTCAGTCTTCCTACTGCTTATTCCACGCATCACTGATATGCTTTATGTCAGTATAGACTAGTTTTGCCTGATCTAGAATGTTGTGTATATGAAATCATACAGCATACAATTTCTTTAGTTCATTCATTCATTTTGCTGGGATATCATAATACTGTCTGTTTTTAATTGCTGAAAAATATTCCATTATATGGGTATACTGTGCTTATCTATTCACTTGGGTTGTTTACAGGTTTTTGCCTATTGGGAATAAAACCTATGAACATTCATGTGCAAGGCATTTCATACCTCTTAGGTAAATACTTAGAAGTAGAATTGCTTAGTATTTTTGGAACTGCCAAATTGATTGCCAAAATGGTTATTCAATTTTATACTCCTAACCAGCAGTATATGGAGCTTCCAGTTGCTCTCTATCCTAGTTAACACCTATAGTTTCAACATTTTAAATTTTAGCCATTCTAGTTATAGCAATATCTCATGGTTTTACTTTTCATTTCCCTGAAGCTTAGAAGCATTGAGCATCTTTTCTTGTGTTTGTTAGTCATCCATGTATCTTCTTTGGTGAAATATCTATTTGAATCTTTTGCCCTTTTTTAAAATTTGGGATTCTAATTTTCTTCTTGATTTGGAAGAATGATTTTTATATTTTGGATAAAAGTCCTTTGTCACATATTTGTAATATAAATATGTTCACCTAGTGTGTGAGTCACCTTTTCATTTTTTTAATGATAGCCTATCTACTAATTTTTTTTTTTTTTGCATTCTACCTAGAAACATTTGCCTAAATAAAATTGAGTGATTTTTCTCCTATATTATCTTCTGGAAATTTTAAAGTTTAGTATTTTAAGATTTGAGTTATTTTTGTATATGTTATGAGGTAAGGTTTATAGTTCATTTTTTTCCCATAGGGATATCTATTTGTTGAAAACATTATCTTTTCATGATTTCAGTTTTTCAAATAGTTTTTAAAAATCTACTGACTATGAGCATGTTTGTGTATTTCTACTCTCTCCATTCTGTTCCACTGATCTATACATTTCTCTTTACACCAATATTAGAAAATTGTTATGGCTATTATAAGTTCTTCATATTTTCATACAAATTTTAGAATCAATTTGTCAATGTTAAAAAAAGAAAAAGACTGATTGATTTTATTGGGATTGTATTGAAATCTGTAGACTAATTTGGGGAGAATTTACATTTTAGCCATGATGAGTCTTCCATAACTAGGTTCCTTCAACTTGTCCTAATAATGTTTGAATTATTCACTGTGTATCTTGAACATATTTTGTTAAATTTTCCCTAAATATTTCATGTTTTCGTATGCCATTACAAATAGTATGTTTTATTTGAAATTTTATTTTCTAACTGTTCTTTTCTTGGATAGAAATACACTAAGTTTTTTAATATTGATTTTATATCCTATGACTTTGTTAAACTCACTGTTTTTTTTAATTTATTTTATTATGTTATGTTAGTCACCATACATTACATCATTAGTTTTTGATGTAGTGTTTCATGAGTCATTGTTTGTGTATAACATCCAGTGCTCCATGCAATACATGCCCTCCTTAATACCCATCACCGGGCTAACCCATCCACCCACCCCCCTCCCTTCTAAAACCCTCAGTTTGTTTTTCAGAATCCATAATCTCTCATGGTTTGTCTCCCCCTCCGATTTCCCCCCCTTCATTTTTCCCTTCCTACTATCTTTTTTTTTTTTTTAACATATAATGTATTATCTGTTTCAGAGGTACAGGTCTGTGATTCATCAGTCTTACACAATTCACAGCGCTCACCATAGCATATACCCTCCCCAATGTCCATCACCCAGCCACCCCATTCTCCCACTCCCCACCACTCCAGCAACCCTCTGTTTGTTTCCTGAGATTAAGAGTCTCTTATGGTTTGTCTCCCTCTCTGGTTTGGTCTTGTTTCATTTTTTCCTCCAATCCCCTATGATCCTCTGTCTTGTTTCTCAAATTCCTCATATCAGTGAGATCATATGATACTTGTCTTTCTCTGATTGACTTACTTCACTTAGCATAATACCTCTAGTTCTAGCCACATTGTTGCAAATGGCAAGATTTTGTTTTTTTGATGGCTGCATGATATTCCATTGTATCTATATATACCACATCTTCTTTATCCATTCATCTGTTGATGGACAGTTTGGCTCTTTCCATAGTTTAGCTATTGTGGACATCGCTGCTATAAACATGGGGGTGCACATACCCCTTCGGATCACTACACTTGTATCTTTGGGGTAAATACCCAGTAGTGCCATTGCTGATTCATAGGCTAACTCTATTTTCAACTTTTTGAGGAACCTCCATACTGTTTTCCAGAGTGGCTGCACCAGCTTGCATTCCCACCAACAGTGTAGGCAGGTTCTCCTTTCTCTGCATCCTTGCCAACATCTGTCATTTCCCGACTTGTTAATTTTAGCCATTCTGACTGGTGTGAGGTGGTATCTCATTGTGGTTTTGATCTGTATTTCCCTGATGCCGAGTGATGTTGAGCACATTTTCATGTGTCTGTTGTCCATTTGGATGTCTTCTTTGGAAAAATGTCTGTTCATGTCTTCTACCCATTTCTTGATTGGATTATTTGTTCTTTGGGTGTTGAGTTTGATAAGTTCTTTATAGATTTTGGATACTAGCCCTTTATCTGATATGTCATTTCCAAATGTCATTTCCAAATATCTTCTCCCATTCTGTCAGTTGTCTTTGGTTTTGTTGACTGTTTCCTTTGCTGTGCAGAAGCTTTTTGTCTTGATGAAATCCCAATAGTTCATTTTTGCCCTTGCTTCCCTTACCTTTGACAATGTGTCTAGGAAGAAATTGCTGCAGCTGAGGTTGAAGAGGTTGCTGCCTGTGTTCTCCTCGAGGATTTTGATGGATTCTTGTCTCACATTTCGGCCTTTCATCCACTTGGAATCTATTTTTTGTGTGTGGTGTAAGGAAATGTTCTAGTTTCATTCTTCTGAATGTGGCTGTCCAATTTTCCCAACATCATTTTTTGAAGAGACTGTCTTTTTTCCATTGGACATTCTTTCCTGCTTTGTCAAAGATTAGTTGACCATAGTAAACTCACTGTTTTTTATAGCAGTTTTGTTATTGTTGATTCCTTAGGATATATTATATACATAATCATGTCATCTGAGGGCAATTTTATTCATTTTTTTTCCAATCTTTATATTGTTTATTTTTTTCTTCACTTCTTACACCGTGTAGAACCTCCAGTACAATGTTGAATACAAGTGAAGAAAACAGTCATCTTGCCTAGTTTCCAGTCTTTGGGGAAAGCTTTCAGATAGTCACTATTATATAGGATGCTCACTGCAAGTTTTTCATACATGCCTTTTATCAGATTGAATAAAGTCTTTTCTAAGCCTCATGTGCTGATAAAATTTAACTTAAATGAATGTTGAATTTCTTCTTCATTCTATTAATATGGTCAAATATGTTGATTATTTATTTATTTATATGTTTTTTAAAGATTTATTTATTCATTTGAGAGAGAGAGAGCACACGAGTGGGGGAAAGGGCAGGAGAGAATCTTCAAGTAGACTCCCCACTGAGTGCAAGAGCCCAAAGTGGGCCTGGATCTCATGACCCATGAGATCATGACCTGGGCTGAAACCAAGAGTCCAATCCTCAATGAACTGAGCCACCCAGGCGCCCCAGCATTGATTATTTTTTAAATATTAAATCAACTATTTAATTCCCGAGATCTACATCATTCATACATACATATATACACATACATACATCAGTCAACATAAATTCAATATGCTAATATTTTGTTAAGGAATTTTGTGTCTGTGTTTGTGAGGGATGCTCATCTGTAGTTTTCTATTAATATCTTTGTCTAGTTTTAGTATCAGCATGTACTTGCTCCCTAAAATAAATTGGAATTGCTCCTTCTGTTTTCAGGAAGAGATTGCATATAATTATCATTGGTTGAAATCACTTCATAAGCCATTGAGGCTTATACTATTGCTTATGGGATGGACTTTAACTATGAATTTGTTTGTACTGATTCAGGGCTTTAGGTTTTCTTTTTTCCTTTTGTCTCAAATTTAAAAACTTTGTATCTGTTAATAAGTTTGTGCATTTCATGAAAGTTAGCAATTTTATTGGGATATTTATTTATTATAGTCCCTTATTATCTTTTCAATGTCTATAGGATCTGTAGTGAGGTTCACTCTTTCATTCCTAATATTAGTTATTTTGCTGTTTCCTAAACTTGATCAGACCTTGTATTTTTAAAAAAAAATTTTACTGAGATATAATTGATATTAACATTATGTTAGTTTCAAGTGTACAACATAGTAATTCCATATTTGTATGTGTTATGAAATGATCACCCCAATAAATCCATCCATCACCATACATGGTTAGAAAATTGTTTTTCTTGTGATGAGAACTTTTAAGATCAAGTCTTTTAGCAATTTTCAGATACACAATAATTATGAACTATAAGTCACTATGCTGTGCACTATATCCCCATGATTTATTTATTTCATAATTGAAAGTTTGTACCTTTTGACATCCTTTCCACTTTCACTCTTCCTTGACTCCCTGCCTCTGGCAACCACCTGTCTATTCTCTTTATCTGTGAATTCAGCTTTTGGGGGTTGTTTTTGTTCTTTTGATTCTGCATATAACTGAGAGCATATAGTGTTTGTCTTTCTCTGTCTGATTTCACTTAGCATAATGCCATCAACGTCCATCCATGTTGCTACAAATGGCAAGATTTTCTTCTTTTCATGGCTAAATAACATTTTATATATATCAATGTACTTAGGTTGCTTCCATGTCTTGGTCGTTGTAATAATGCTGTAGTAAACCTGGGGATGCATATATCCATAGTGTCAAAATGACTGACAATTCCAGGCTTCACACCTTTATATTACATCTTGTAGAAAGTGGGACATTTGGGTGGCTCAGTTAGTTAGGCATCTGCCTTCGGATCAGGTCCTGATCACGGGGTCCTGGGATCAAGTCCCACATCAGGCTCCCTGCTCAGCAAGGAGTCTGCTTCTTCCTCTGCCCCTCCCCTGCTTGTGCTCACTTGTTCTCTCAAAAATAAATAAAATCTTTAAAAAAAAAAAAAGACATAAAAGCTGGCTACAAGTAATTCTCTGAAAAATCTAAAAATCCTCTTCCCTCGATGTTTATGGCATAATTCTTCTTGAATCTTGAATTAATCTGACCCCAAAATTGATCATATGTCCACCCAGGAAAATTCCTGGTGGACCAAGAAATGCTATATGCTGATTGGAGCAAACTTTAGGTATGGGAATCAAGCATTATGTTAAGTGCCATGGGATTACCTCAACAGAGTTAGACCTATCAGGAATCATCCCTGGAGCTTAGGGTATAATAATGACCTCTAACTTCCAAATTTGTGGCCCTTGTAGAATTGAAGTATAATTGATATGCAATATCCTATTAGTTTCAAGTATACTTCATAGTGATTCAGTATTTTTATAAAATATGAAATGATATCCATAAGTCTAGTTACCTTTTGTCACCATACAAAGTTATTACAATATTATTGACTATATTCCATATGCTGTACATTACATCTTCATGACTTATTTATTTTATAACTGGAATTTTGCACCTCTTAATCCCCTTCACCTATTCTGCCTGTGTCCCCAGCTCCCCTGCTCTGCTAACAAATGGTTTATTTTCTGTACTTATGAATTGTTTTCTTTGTTCGTTTGTTTTATGTTTTAGAGTCCACATATAAGTAATGTTGTGTGGTATTTGTCTTTCTCTGTGTGACTTTTTTCACTTAGCATTATACTGTCAAGGTTCATCTACTTTGTCAAAACTGGCAAGATTTCATTCTTTTTATGGCTGAGTAATATTCCATTGTATATGTATACCACATCTTTATCTATTGATCTATTGATAAATACTTAGGTTGCTTCCATATCTTGGCTATATTAAATAATGCTGCGGTGAACACTGGGGTGCATATATCTCTTGCATGTTTTTGTTTTCTTTGGATAAATGGCCAGAAGTGGAATTTTGATAGATTGTATGAAAGTTCTATTTTTAATTTTTTAAGTGAACTCCATACTATTTTCCTTAGTGGCTGCACCAATTTATATTCCTACTAACAGTGCTTGAGGCTTCCCTTTTCTCCACATCCTCACCAACATTTCTTATTCTTTGACTTTTTGATAATAACCACTGTGACAGGTGTGAGGTGACATCTCATTACGGTTTTGATTTGCATTTCTCTGATGATTAGTGATGTTGAGCATCTTTTTATGTGCCTATTGGCCATCTGTATGACTTCTTTGGAAAATGTCCATTCAAATTCTTTGCCCAATTTTTAGTCAGACATTTTTGATATTAAGTAGAGTGAGCCCTTTATATATTGTATATATTAACCTCTTTTTGCATATATGATTTGTAAATATCCTTTTCCCATTCAGTAGACTGTCTTTCTGTTCTGTTGATATTTTCCTTTGCTGTGCGAAAGCTTTTTAGTTTGAGGTAATTCCATTTGTTTATTTTAGCTTTTGTTGCCCTTGGCTGAGGAGACTGGTCCAAAAAACATTTTTTTAAGACCTATGTCAAAGAGCTTACTGCTTATGTTTTCTTCTAGGAGTCTTAGGGTTTTAGGTCCCACATTCTTGGCTTTTAAACAGCTGGTGAAAACAGTGAATCTTGGGGATAAAACATGTCGAAATTTATGATGATAGCAAAAAATGAGTTCTGATATTTTTCAACCAAAATAAAATCCCTTGAAATTAGAATTACCAATTGCTAAGTAAAAATACATGACACCCGGTTAAATTTGAATTTCAGATAAATAATGAGTAATTTTCAGTATAATATGTCCTCTAAAACACAGTACTTGAAATCCTATGTTAACTTCAATACCTGAGTGATTTTTTTTTTAAATGCACACACACACAAAATGAAGACATTTATTTGTTTCTACGGGAAACAAATAAAGATAAGACTAAGACTGGCTGTAGTTTTCAGATGAATGCATCCAAGATTGTGTGAAAGTATTAGGGAGGAAAATGAGTTCAACACTTCTGGTGTTAATGAGGAAGAAATATCCTGAAGTCTTGCAAGTCTCCCTCTGCTTCTTTACTGATTTTATTGCTAAATTTGGAAAGAGTTTAATCAGTTCTGTACTATTATGGGGTTTTGTGTGTGTGTGTGTTTTGTTGTTGTTGTTTTGTTTTGTTTTTTTAGGAAGAAGCTGCCTCTTATATCTCAAGGGGCAGCTCTGTTGTTGCAGGCAGGGGATGTCTTTGTCCAAGCTTCTTGACTGCATGGATAAAGTCTCTAACTCAACTTAAAATTTAGCAAGTCCATTTGACTCTCATTTTAAGGATTTTTCTTTAACTTACCTTTTATTAATAATAAAGGTTATATTTAAGCCCCATCTACCACTCTTCCCCCCCGCACCCTTGATTTGTAGAACTTGAGAGGGGAAAGATACAGTTTATATGGCCTCCTTAGGAACTTCAACCCAAATCATGTTTGTTAATTGATATGTGTTGGTACTGAGATTACCAGTATATGTTGCATGCTTATATGAATGGCACAAATTTCGAGGAGAGTTTTAAATTTAGACCTTTTGAAATAAGCCTCAAATTTTGTGGGATAATATTAAATATGTATCCCCCATTTTTAATTATTACAATAAATACATTATATATAATAATTGAATATAAAAATGGAAAGTGTTTCTGAAGATACATAAAAATGGCTTCATCGTGTAAACCATTCCAAGAAATCAAAAAGGAAATAACAATGAAACATTAAACATAAGAAGAAGTAGGGGCAATATAGTATAATAGCCCCAAAATATCGATTCTGGAGATATTCAGCTGAATTTTTTTCTCAAATTCATATCTGAGCTCTGTCCACAACCCCCCAAAACAGCCATTCCCAAAAGAAGGTAAAATATGTCTCTCAAAAAGCAGGGATTCCAGGTGAACATGAAAGAATTTGTGGCAAGCTTTAACAGCTAGTGATATACTATAATTTGAAATAGCTTAAATGAATTTAGCTTTCCTTATCATTACAGTGTTAGATGCCACATGAAAAGTTGTGTTTCAAAATTAACAAAACAAGTAGAGAGACAGAATCATCCAGAAGCTTCCAAAGATATTACACGCTAGATGTAGACTTCATGAGATAGGAACCTCAGAAGTGGGAACCTTTAAAAGAAAGCTACTGCTTTTAGCCCTTGGTGAGAAGGTTACAAAACAAGCTGTACTTTGCATCTCTGGGTCTAACAAAGATCACATATCAAAGCTTCATGACCAAATTAATGTGTGGCTTATCCCCCTCCCCAAGGTCTTTCCCTTGGTTTTATTATTACTGACAATATTGTAAGAGCGGTGTGAAATGGCCAATTCACACATGTGCCACGTTTTGCACACTGCCTGAACCTGCTGGAACATGATTTTCCTAAGAATGATGACAGTAATAAACATCTTCTGGCAGAGGCTTGCAAAATCTGCACCCATTTTAGTCACTCAGTAATGGCCCATAAAATTCTTTGAGAACTGCAGGAGAAAAACAATGTACATACTCATGCATAAATTAAAACTAGAAGTGCCAGCTCAATGGAACTCGACTTCTCACACTCTGGAACAACTGTGGAGCAATTAAAAAATAAACAAACTCATAACACATGGGTGCAGCCAACGGTCATCAGAGAAGGTGTTCTCTGTTGGAGATCAAACCATTACCCAGCACTTTCATTGAGTAGATTCCCTCTTTGGTCTGTGAAAATATTCAGAGAAATTTACATAATCCTTCCTGATGAGGTCTCTTGCAATTTAAATGGGTGAGAGGGAAAATGTTCATCTTGACTTCCCTTTACATTGTGGACCATTTTTTCTGCAGGAAATATGATATATACAAGAACATTCCTAATTTCCTTGTTTATATCAAGGTTTCAAGTTTAAGCTCTGTCATTTTTATAGGTGAACAATTCAGAAAAGCTCTTTGTTTTATCAAGGTGCAAAGGAATTAAACAATTTGACATAACAAAAATATCTTTATAGAACTCAAAAAATTGCTAATTCATAGAGTATTTCTAATAATATTTCAGGGACACCTGGGTGGCTCAGTCGGCTAAGTGTCTGCCTTCAACTCAGATCATGATCCCGGAGTCCCAGGATTGAGTCCTGCATTGGTCTCCCTGCTCAGCAGGAGTCTGCTTCTCCCTCTGACTCTACCCCTCTCATGCTCTCTCTCTCTCTTACTCTCTCTCTCAAATAAATGAATAAAATCTTAAAAAAAAATTTCAGAATCATTTTCTCAGTCCTTTCACTGTGAGTGGGATTCTTTAATATATTTGGAACTGAAAAAGCAATTAGGTATGTGGTTAGGTTTCCATATTTGTCTTAGCAGTTGAAATCCTGTCCTGTAGTTATTTGGAAATTTCTTGGACAGAAAGCAAATGGGTACCACTGTTTTCTCTGTTATCTATGATAATAGATAGTATTGGAGTATAATAAACAGTATTGGAGATGGTGTGGTTGCATTAATATCCCCCTCAAGTAGCCTGACTGTAGCTGGGGGAATTGACCCCAGAACCAGAGGTGGGTAGGTCCTAGTATAATACCAGCTCACTTGCCAGAAATTGGTCTAGTAATGGGTGTGTGACCATTTCTGGCCAATAAGCCATGCAGGAAGGTTTATGAAAGGCCCTTGGGAAAGTTCTTTCTTTCTTCTCAGAGTGAATTAGAAAGCTTTTTCTCTCCCCTATGGTTGTAAATGATGAAACATGTAGTCCCTATTACTTTTGGTATCCATCTTAAATCTTTGAAAAACTGAGAGAATGAACCCAATGGGAAGATTGTTGAGCTGCTGGATCAGTCACCACTAACCCCATGAACCTGATTTCCCCTTACATGAGCTAGTAAGTGATCTGTTCTTTAAACATCATTGTTTCAGGTTTTGTTACTTACCGTGAGAGGTAGCCCAACAGTTTCAAGAACTTTACAAAAGATTCTTTCTAATAGAGCTTGGACCTTGTAGGATAGAGAGTTGCAGGTATTCAGATTGTAGATATGTGGGCCAAAGACATAGTCCCTTTAGACAATCAGAGAACTGTGAGGTAGGAAAGATAGAATCTTCTCTGGCTACACCTGGTAAGAATCCCAGCTCTCCCACCTGTGAGAGGCCTCTGCCCTCCTCGAAATTTCTGTGGTTTTCAAGGAGTTTACTTCCTTAACTTTTTTTCTTTATATTCTTCCTCTTGATTCTGCATATGCTATTTTCCATCACAGCCCATCCACCTCACTGTGTGCCCACACGCATACACACACACACACACACACACACACACACACACACACACACACCATCACAGAGCATTCTGTAATGCTGATTTTTTAGATGATTTGGGGAATTATCAGAAAAGAATGTGAATCCTCCCCTACATGAATGGTGCACATGCCACTCCATTTCTTCTCTTGTCTTCTCTTACCCGTCTGCTCCCAGAGACACACCAGAGAATTTTCCCAACAGTCAGATCCTTTCCTACAAGAACTAGCTGCAAAAAAATTAAAAGTTAAAAGTTTTTCTTTTTTTTTCAATTTGTCATGAACTTGGCTTAGTTATCAAGGAGATATTCTTAGGATACTGCATCAACAAAATAATATCCCCAAGTATGACCAGAAGCTTCCTTCTGAATCAGTTCAATTCTTCTCAATCGGTAATGGAATTTAGGTTCTGCCCAACCCCTTTGCAAGCAGGAAATGTTTCTGAGTCAGTGGGACCTTTTCATGTGAGTAAGACCATGATCTATGATTGAAGAGCGGTAGAAATGAATGGTTTTAGGATCAGAAGCATCTTTAGATCTGAAATATAGGAAAAGGTCCATACAAGTACGATGCTCTAAATCCCATGAGAGGATAGAGTCCTGATGTTAAGCACCCTCTTGATATAGACCGATCCCTGGTAGATGACAGGATATCAGAGTTGGTGCTCCGCCCAGAGGAGAAAGACCTGAAAAATCTCACAGTGTTAATAGATACTTGCTATTAGGTGATTTCTGCTGCAAAAAATGCTTCAGTTGCTCTTCCAATATAATTCACTTCTGTTCTAGATATGAAAGATCTCAAAAGAACAGTTAAGACTATCACATGTTATTCAGCACTTAAATATCTTACCCTTCAATTACTGATCACGAAAAAAAATATTCACTTTCAAAATATCAGCTCAAGGACAAACAATCTCACACTTTTGGGCTAGTTCTGTAATCCCTTATAAAGCATGGAACTATAGCACAGTGAAAGTAGAGAGTATTGCTAATAACATTTTGGCAAATATGGAGCCAGTACATATACAATTATGGATTATTAATTCTAAAAAAGAGGAGTGTAAGTAACAGTCTGGGATGATGGAAATAGCACACAAGTGGACATCAAGAAACCTGAGCTTGTGTTTTGGTTCTATAACTTTCAAACTTTACTTCTCCTTGAAAGCCTTAGTTTTCTCATTGATCAAATGAGACAACTGGTTGTTCTTTCAGTAAGGTAACTCACAGTTTTAAATTATTTTCAGGAATTTGAAAACACAAACAAAGATACCTAATCTCTTTGGCTCTCAGCTTCCTCATCTGTAAAAGAGAAGTATAAAATACCAGCAGTGGTTATAGGTATGTCTGCCCTAGACCCCCTTTTTGGAGAACCATGCCTGCTTCCTTCCAACTTCGGCCCCACGCCTGTTACCACCTGTCCTACGGTAAACTCATTAGTTCAGGTGCTTGTTTGTTTGTGTTGTTTTGTTTGTTTTAGTTCAGGTGGTTGGAAAGAAGTTGCAGGAATTCTGTCAAGGTGGACACATGGGTTGGCCAGTCAGGGATAGCACCAGCAATTGGTACAGGAATAGACATTTGAAGCAGGCTAAACCTATTAATGTCATCCTAGGACTTTTGGTGAGTCTATCCAGCAAGAAAACTCCCTTTTTCTGAGACTCTGAGCAAGTAGAAAAATTTGACTTCAATTTGCCAGTGTCCATCTTGCCCCTGCTTGGAGTGATCCTTTTTGAGAATGAAGATGGTGGAGAAGAGAGTTGACAGGGAGGGGAGTTGGCAACACTTCATCTTGAATCCCTGAATTCAGATGCTTGAAGCCAATTTATTTTTTTGGTATGTTTCATGAGCCAATATTTTTTTTTTCCTTGAAGACAGTAATTTTCCTTGGATATTTATCACTAAATCTGCAAAACATCTACTGACATAACACTTTGGAAACTTATTAGAAATTTTTAATGAGATAAAGCATGTAAAAGAGCTTTTAAAATGCAAATAACTATGCAAATGTGTTACCACTACTATTATTTTTTATTCATTCTTATACAACAAAATATAGAACATTTCTTTTAATTAAGAATAAAATACTGTATTGGCATTATTACTCAAATAAACACTATCTTAAATAAAGCACCTAATTCCTTGCACCCTTATCCTTGCAGCTTTAGGAGAGCTTGATTGATTTACCTCATGGTCAAGAAGCCTGCCTAATAGCTATGGATTTGTTTCTATATTATCTGATTGCTGAATAGGAAATAGGAATATATCTGCTTTGCTTTGCAATACAGTTTTCACTCTCTTTTGCTAGAGTTCTTATATAACACTTTGTGCTTTTAAAAGAAAGATGCTAAATGCCGAGAATTAGTATTCCGGTGATTTAATAATAAGGAAAATAGAGACTTTGTGAAGTATGCTAAGTCTACAAGATTTTAAATAGGGTCTGAAATCATTAATCCACAAATTCTGGACTAACCCACTTTAATAAAGAGGAGTTCCAGAACCTAGTTTGCAAAATGATTATATGGTTAATGCAGGATTAAATTTTCTTTCAATTATAGACCGAGTCTTGAAAATGCTTTAAAAAGAATGAAGAAAAAAAAGTCCTACAAGAAGTACATTTGGTCTAAAGTGCTTTTAAATATGCTTCTTAATTGCTGGGGGCTGTTTTGCTCTTCATCTAATCATTGTCTAAATTACTGAAGCTCAACTCATCTGATAAAATAGGTGAGTTTAGTGGTAATGAAGTCAGATAATGTCTTATCTGAGTGTCAGGCTAGGCATCAAATGGGCAGTGTGTTTAACCATTAGTAAGGAGTTTACAGACTGAAATATTTTCATCCAAGTTACATGTCTCAAGCCAATTCATTGGAATAAGAAAAGGTTTAGAAATGGGAAAGCATTTGAGAAGCTGTGCCTTTAACTATTTAATAAAATTGCTTGTTATTTAAATAAAGGTAATTAAAAGTGTAATGCTCTGGAACTATTAGGCACCTACTCAAAACAAGTGGATTTTTGTTTTGTGAAAGAGCCAATATCTTGAAGACGCACAGGCTTCACAATGAGAATCCCATAGACACTTTTTTTTTTTTTTGGATACTTTCAAAGAACTGGAGATTGACTCATTTAAATAAACAGTCATTTTATGGCTTTTTCACCAGGGAAGCCAGTATTTCCTTAGGGTTCTTGAATTAGGGAGTTCCACACCAAGGTTCTGTGAATTAGCTATGTGGGCATTCATATTATCAAGACCTTCACCACTGCAGGAGGTCCCACGTGGGCAGATATCAAAGAAATGTAGTAATCTTGTGATTAGAGTAATCTGCCTAGAGTGCTTTTGATTTTGCATTACACCTGTGTTTTAAAAAATTCTGAAGCCATTATTTGTTTGATTCTAATTAGTAACACATATTGGAAGGCCAGGCCCATATGCACTGTTTTTCAGGTGTTCATTCCCATAGAGGAATTTTTATATGTGTTGGTTTGATACCATAAAATGTGAAAATTTATATGACTGCTCAGTACAAGTTTAAGAGCAGGTTTATGTAAAATAAAAAGATATTTTAAATTAAATAGACAAATGTACTGGCTTTTCTATGTTTTTTACACTAACTCAAGCAAAACTAGATTCACATATGAAAAACATCCAATTTCATTTCATCCCTCCCCCCTCCTGCCCAACATATGGTAATTATTTCCTTGGTTTCTAAATCTGATGCATTTCCAAATACACTTGGGAACGAAGTGTAAGTTACCATACTTCCATCTAATTTTTCTCAGGGAAATTTGTACAACATAAGTTTTACAGAGTGGATGAGTTTCATTAAAAATAAAAGTCTTTATCCCTGCAATACTTAAAAACCTGTGAAATTGCAGGCCATCAGAAAGAAACCATGATATTATTTGCTGGCTTTCTGTCAACAACAACATTTCCTATCCTTATGTATGTTTCTGCAGTTTCTAGTGCACATTTTTAGTAGCAATGGGCTAGGAGAATGGAATTGACTACCTTGGATGTCTGGGCTACCAGGCTGCTTAGAGGAGACTGTGGAGTCATACATTCTACCTTATTATGTTTGTTTTAGTTTTTCTATTGAAAACCAAACCAAGCAAAGCAACTTTCTTCAATGTATTCTAAAATTATCACTAAGTAACTTAAATCTGTAGAAATTTCTTCTTCCTGCATCAATCCAGCAATCTTGCCTACTGGTTGTTTTCTAAATACATCAGTTTTATTTTGTGCTAAAAACCAATGCCTTGATGTTATATACAACTTTTAACTGTAGGGTTGAGCTGCTCTGGGCCTGACAGGCTGTGAAGCATTAGTAGATGATTGGTTCTTTCCGTCTTGGAACTCAGCCTAATACCTCGAGTATTTAAATAGGGAAATCGACATTGACTTTGTAATCCCTTGTGTGACACTTGTTCTGTGAACAGATAAGGGGGAAGTAAGTCAAGTACAGCATTTGTCAGGAAGTCTCCACTGTCTCTTTGTCCCCAAAGGCAGGAACTGTCAGCATTTGTGACTTCAAGCTAGACCATGTTCTGATATTATTGTGCACATTCCCAGAGGGGATTCTTTGGAAGGACTTTTGCATTCATGTGAAAGGAAGTATTTCAGCTGCTTTTCACAAGTGCTGATTGTCCAGGACAAAGTGACTGACTGCTACACAAGCTGAAGTTGAAGGACATAAACATACTATAATATGTTTTGTCATAAACAATCACAGGATAAGGCTCTTTTCACAGGTGATTGAACAAAATGAGTAACAGAATGAGGACTTGTATTCTGAAGCTTGTTGCTCATGTAAACTCATGTTCTGCATTTTAGAATTTATTGATGGCATAGCCTCTGCTTTGGGAATAAGCCCCATTAATCAGGTCATTCCTCTAGGTGTATTCTGAAGTAGCTACTTTTGGTGATTAAACTTCACATATTATATTAGGTAACGGAGCATGCTGTTAACAGCGTGCTATCACTAAAGGCAAAAGAAAGCATTCATTTTCGATAAGGCAGGTTAATGCGTGTCAACTCTAACACTGCTCTCTGAAATGAAGGTAAAAGTAAGGTACAGAACACCATCAACAATAGCAAACATTTGCTGAGTGCTTGCTGTGTGCTGAGCACTGTATCAGGTACTAAGAAGAAATATGTATCATGCCATAATGTATTTCATAGGCAATGTAAAACAGCAAGCAATTCAAAGCAGTCAATCAATAATCTGTATGCCTTGAAGTGTATAAAGACACATGAATCCCATTTAAGAGTCAAAACAACTGAGGTCCTTGCCCATTATGAGGCTCACTCGGGGATACAAAGTCTGTAAGAAGTGTGAGCAAGGCTATTTCCTCTATCTTCTGAGTGATGAAAGGCTAGGAGAAGAATCCAGGAGCTTTGAGATCTTCCATCTAGCAGATACCTTAGAGCCTGACCACAAGAACTTCCAGTTTTATCCTTCTGGGATGAGTATTAGCCGCAGTTAAGATCCCCAGGGAACCCTTTAGCTGGTAACTGCAAATATGAGTTTTAAGCTAGCATAAAATGTCAGTTTCTAAGCAATAGACATCTTGAGATTTTTCATCGCCTTTCGCTTGATGATATTAATGAAACACAACATGAGTCTAGTAATTCCATTTCAGCTATAAAAGATTCAGGGAGATAGAACCTCGGTGGCTTTTTTGTCCAGTGATTTAAAAAAAAATAGTTTTTTTTTTCTATATAATAGCAAGTCTGTCATGAATTAAATGCAACTCTGCATTTAGTTAGTATTCCATTCTGTTTTCCCAATAAATAATGGGTCCAAAATCATTTAAAGAGAAAAGACCTTCTCTTTTAGGAAACAGTTCCAGACTACTTTTATGAGATTTCTCTAGCAGACCAACTTGAAACTGTGAGAAAAATAACCCAAACCATGTCAGTGTACTGAAGGGAGATCTGTAGAAAAGCACAACCTCCTAGTTCTTCCTTCATACCATTTGTGGTGAGTGTGGAATAGAAGAAAATTGTGGTTTCAACAGAATTCAAACATTATTGTATCAGATCTGAAAACCTTTATTCATTAAGACTAAAATAAAGGAAAATGTTTTGAAAAATAACAGCCAGTAATTTCAGTCTGACTGGCCTAGATCGAAACCTGAGTTCTGGCCATTTTCAAGTATGTTATCATGAGTATTTACCATGACAACATCTGCATAGCATTACCTACTCACTTCTGAGTATTTAATGTAGGTACTCTTAAGAAACATGTTCCTTGTGGTCTGTTACATATATTTTTAAGACCACATTAAACGAATCAAAAGTGGAAAAGATGTTTCCAAGAACTTAAACACAGACAATTCTCATATGGATTGTTGAAAATGTGCAGTATTTGCTCTAATATCCAGAGCCCATATTATAAAATATCTGTAGAAAACCTAAAGTGAATGAAAAAGTCACTAACTTTAGTGGTTTCAACAAAGTGTTATATTTTGGGAAACAGTGAAATAAACTTCCATGAATATAGCTAGTAAGGAGAAAGGGAAAAATGTGTATCTATTTATCATTTGATGGAATCCTGGCATTTTCTTAAAAAGCAACTGTAGAAGAAGTTGTAACATTAATGTGCAAGTGAAAAAGGAAAGCATTGCCTCATCTCTCATGTAGTTTTTTTAAACGTTAAAGCAAAAACAAACACCTGAAGGACTAGTACTAAAATTGGCATAATAATATTTGATTTTAGAATAACGTGATGTAAGGTAAATAATCAGAAAAGCAAAACTTCCAGGATTTCTTGCCCTCCAAGTAAAACAGATAGGACAGTAAACAGTTGTAGTTATCAGACTGAAAGAACATTTGAATATAGGCACTGAAAAGACAGAAATAATGGTGTCTTCTTTTACTTTGGTGAAGCTTCCTTATTGGAATGCAGTCCTTAGGGGGATCTGCTTCATTTATAAAATTGCAATTCAAACCATTCTTTTCCACTGGTAATATATGTCACAGGAAGATTTTCCCATAGTGAAACCATTTGTTAATAAACATTATTTTTAATGTTGAAGGTCCCTTACATGCAACCAACTGGAACCATGCTTTTGCCAAGGTTTTAGACAAACCCCGGCCTTTGAATTGTACAAGCTTGACATGTCATTGCAGAGACACGTCACATTTCATTATGTTGTCTCTTTGCATCCCCTGGCATCTCATTGACACACTGCAGACTCTTGTTCTACTTTTTTTGTGCTTTCCACGGTCCCCGTTAAAGGCTCCAAGACCCAATAACTTCTGCAAAAATTGGTAGCGAATTGTTTTGTTTTTTTCCCAGTGAACAATCACTTCCTTATTTGAATGACCAAAAAAATGGGCTTTGGTTCTTAGTTTATGAAAAAAATTTACTTGGGATGCTCTCAGCCCATCCAAGTCACCAACAGCCCTGTTTTCAGATGTAGAATAGGGATTTGAAATCTACAGAAATAAGTTACATGAAATATGTTAAAAACAATAAAAGCTGATTTGGAAGTAGGATGTAAAGACTAGGTTGAAGGAGAAAACACACTTCCATTATGAAAAACACAGTGTTTTCATGGCTACAGAAGTTACTCATTTTCATAATAGGAAACTTTGGCAGAGAAAGGGAGCAAGCAAAATGAAGAAAAATCACAGGTATTCCCACCACTCAAAAATAGGTTCTTATCAACTCGTTCATTTCTCTCTATATCCAGAGCAACATTGACATGACTGTATGTACATAAATGTTTTACATACAGTGAAAAACTGTTTTTGAAACATGGAATTACAAACATTTCTTCATTCATTAGATATTCTTAACGCAATATTGTTTTTATGTTATTGTGTGTTTATGATGTAATTTATTTTCTTAAGACATATTCCTTAAAAAAAGAATAGAGTCTATGTAGATAGCAGTTGCCAAATTCTGCCTCACTCCATCCAGATTTTGATGCTTCTTTCCTTGATCTCCATGTATACTCTTTTTTTAAAAAAAAAGATTTTATTTATTTATTTGAGAGAGAGAGAATGAGAGAGAGAGAGCACACGAGAGGGGGGAGGGTCAGAGAGAGAAGCATACTCCCTGCCGGGTAGGGAGCCTGATGCGGGACTCCAGGATCATGACCTGAGCCGAAGGCAGTCGCTTAACCAACTGAGCCACTCAGGCGCCCTCCATGTATACTCTTAACAGCTGTGTTTAAAAGTGCTCATTTTCCCTGTTCTTCACTAATATTAGGTATAGTCATTTAACATGATTTTTGTCACACTGATATGTGGGAAAAACAGTTAAACACCATCTTAATTAGTAATTTTTGATAGCTAGTAAGGTGAAATCTTTTATTATATGTTTTTGGTCGTTTGTAATTGCTTCTGCTTTAAAACAAACAATTTTAAAAAGTGACTTTTTTTTTCCAGTGGGCTGTTTTATTGCAAAAAAAAAAAAGTCAGACTGAATCATTTCTGTAACCAGATTACTTCTAATTAAAGCATTTCACACCTAAAGCCCACTTGGGAAGGTATGAAGTCTCTACTTCAACTAATAATCCATTCCTCTGTCACCCAAATGTTCTTAACCATTTGAACAATGAAAATCATGCATTATTCCTTTAGGATAAGCTATCTATAGCCTCGGGACAAAAACAAAACCAGAATTATTCAGTGTGCTTCAATCATAAATTCTCTCTCTTCCCCCCCGCCCTCGATTTCCATGGTTTGTCACTATTGTCCATAGCTTTCTGTCTCTCATTCTTTTTGAGCTTCCTCTGTTTATCTCCACTTTCATTTCAGATTTCTGGAGTCCGTGAGGTAACTTCAAAGACTTGTTTTCTTGTATATGAGAGACTTGGGAATTGTTTTCTCTTAAGTTTTATTTCTTGCTCCCAGTGAGAACAACAAAGATGACTAAGAATGAGAGAGATTGCATTTAGTCCTGATACAGAGAAATACCCTACTTAATGAATAGATTGAGTATTGAAAAATATTTTTTTTCTGAAATAACAAAATGTTTTCTGTAGTCTTTATCATGTGCTAGGCACATTTATGTATTATTTCATTTAATATACACAAAGTGCTATGAGACTGATATTATTTCTCTCGTTTTAGAGGTGAGAGAATTGAGGCCTAGAGACTGAGGGAAATGGAAGAAAGAAAATAAAACTAAAAGTTTTTCTACCTAAGAGTACAATAAAATAATATATATGAAAGGGTGTGTGTGTGTGTGTGTGTGTGTGTGTGTGTGTGTGGCACATAATTAAAAACAAAATATATTTGTAAACAAGTGTTCACTTAAAGTCTTTTCCAGGAAGACAAAACAAAACAGTTTTCCTCATCTTTGAATATTCCTTCTTCTGTTTTGTCTTTTTTCTTCCCAAATCTTTATTCACTTCATTAAAGATGTTTTACAGAAATGTCAAAAATTATCCTTCTTTCAAGGCTGTTCCTAACCCACTTACCCACTCTTCCAATAGTAGAGTCTACAGGTAAAACTTGTTATACATTCAAGGTATATTGCAAAATGGACATTGCCTGCTTTGGGAAATCATTTTAACAAATTATTCAAATAAAAATTTCTCCTACTGATCCTTAATAAAAGAAGTAATGTAATGTAAATGCACAGACCATTTTAAAGTTTACAAATTACTTCCATGTATTTAGTGTTAACTAATTCTAACAATTCAGGCAGGAAGATATTTCCTTCAGTTGAAACTAAAACACAGAGATGAGTGACTTGGCAGAGGCTTCATGCAGCTATAAATTTGCAAGTCTCAGCCTTGAAATTAGGTCTTTCAGATTGAAATCGTAGCTGATCCTTTCATTTGTGCTTTGCCTCACCAATGCTATTTATCCATTTATTGATGTGTTCAGAGAATATTTGTTGTACACATGTTATATGTCAAGATCACAGGAAAATTTGAGACTCGGAGACATGAAAACTCAGTCACTGTTCTCCTGACTTAGAATGTAGCTCATGATTTATGTGTTTAGATCAAACTAGATTACAACACAACACATGTTCTAGAAGTGTCCCAGATGTGAAAGAATAGAGGAAGGATGAAACTCGCTTATCTGAGACAAGAAAAACGTCCTTAAGACTGAGTCAGATTTTAAAGGGTTTATTTTGTAGTAAGGAAAAGGAAGACTATTCCTAGTAGAACCAACAGCATATGCAAAGAATCATCAAGAAAAAATTGATGGGGTATCTGAAAGTGAATGAAGTTAGAACATTGGCTTAATAGAAAGGAGTGGAATGATATTGTATGAGTTTACATAGAACTAGATTATGTGGTCTCAAATGCCAGCATGAATAGATGAGTAGTCTAAATTATATATACATCTTCCTTGATTTATAGATTATGTCCTGATAAACTGTGGTAAACCTGATAAATCATAAGTTGAAAATACTGTAAGAGGAAGATGCACTTAATACAACTAACCTACTGAACACCATAGCTTAGCCTATCCTACCTTAAATGTGCTCAGAATACTTTCATTAGGGCAACCTGGGAGGCTCAGTCATTAAGCGTCTGCCTTCTGCTCAGGTCATGATCCTAGGGTCCTGGGATTGAGCCCCGCATCAGCAGGGAGCCTGCTTCTCCCTCTCCCTCTGCCTGCCTCTCTGCCTACTTGTGCTCTCTATCTCTCTGTCAAATAAATAAATACAATTAAAAAAAAATACTTTAAAAGCCTACAGTTGGGCAACATCATCTAACACAAAGCCTATTTTATAAAATAATGTGTAGAATCTCTCATGTAATTTATTGAATACTGAAAGTGAAAACCAGAATTATTGTATAGGTACAGAATGGTTGTAAGTGTTGGTGTTTTGTCCTTTTGAGCACATGGTTGACCAGGAGCTGGGGCTCGCTATCGCTGCCCAGCATCACAAGAGGGTATTGTACCTCATATCACTAGCCTAGGAAAAAGGTCAAAATTCAAAATTTGAAGTGCAGTTTCTACTGAACGCATTATCACTTTTGCACCATTGTATAGTTCAAAAATCGTAAATTGAACGATTGTTGGTCAGAGACCATTGGTAACTTAGTGTGTAGGGGCGTGTTGGGGCAAGGGAAGAGACTAACAGTTCTTGAATGTCCACACCCATGATTTTTGAATAAAAAAGCTAGTTTACGTTTCATATCAAACTTTGTGATTAGCACTATTATTCTTATTTGCAGTTGAAGGAATTGAGGCTGAGGTTTCAAAACGTGTCCAAGGTTACCTGCTTACAAATCACATAACGGACATTAAAGTCAAGATATATTTAAACCCATAGCTCATGATCCTTGTACCACTTGTTAAAATTCTTGCCCTTGCATGTGGGGTCAAGTCCAAAAAAATATTGCTAAAACTGATGTCAGGGAGCTTACACTTATGCTCTGCTAGGAATTTTATGGCTTCAGGTCTTACATTAAATCTTTAATTCATTGAGAGTTAATTTTTATGTATGGTGTAAGGTAGTGGTCCAGTTTCATTTTTTGCATGTAGCTGTCCAGTTTTCCTTACACTGTTTATTGAAGAAGCTTCTTTTTCCTATTATATATTCTTGCCTGCTTCCTCAAGATTAAATAACCATATATGCATGGGTTATTTCTGGTCTCTCTATTCTGTTCCATAGATTCACCTATCTGTTTTTGTGCCAGTACCATACTGTTTTGATTCCTGTAGCTTTGTAGTATAGTTTAAAATCAGACCTCCATTTTGGTTCTCCTTTCTCAGGATTGCTTTGGTTATTGAGGGTATTTTGTGGTTCCATAGACATTTTAGGATTTTTTGTTCTAGTTCTTTGAAAAATACCATTGGTGTTTTGATAAAGATTTCATTCAGTCTGTAGATTGCCTTGGGTAGTATGGACATTTTAACATACTGATTCTATCCATCCATGAGCATGCTATATATTTACATTTATTTGTGTTTTCTTCAATTTCTTTTATCAGTACTTTAAGTTTTCAGAGTACAGGTCTTTCACCTCCTTGGTTAGATTTATCTCTAGGTGTTTTGTTCTATTTTTTTTTAAAAGATTTTTAATTTCTTTCTCCAGATAGGGAGGATAAACAGAAATTTTCCAAAGTTTAGCAATAATCCTTGATTTTTCAAAATGGGAACAGCCTTTAGACAGTCCTCAAGTTGCACAAAAGCTTTGTGAGACTGATTCAACCAGAACTGTTCATTACTCTTTCTCAGGAAAGCGCAGGGTCAATCTTTTTCAAGAGGCCTTGTATTACAACTCCATAGCTGAGAAACTCCTGTTACATGACAGAAGGAACCAAGCACATCAGGCTGCATCAATCTCTTTACTGCCCTGTGGCTCACAGAGCTCCCAACCTGTAGGAAATTAGCAGATAAAACCAGCGTAAGTGACCTGATTCCTGGGGGGAACAAAACAGACCAAGCCCAAATCCCACTAAAAAACAAAACAAAACAAAACAACCCACAAAGAAGGTTAGTGGTAAGCAGAAAACAGGAACAGGGATAGAAGTTATCTCTGGGGCCAAAGCAGTATTTTGTTCTTTTTGATGCAATTCTGAATAGGATTTTTTCCTACTGTCTCTTTCTGACAGTTCATTACTGCTGTATACAAATGCAACAGATTTCTGCATATTAATTTTGTATCTTGCAACTTTCCTGAATTCCTTTATTAGTTCTAACAGGTTTTTTTTTATGGAGTTTTTAGGGTTTTTTTATATATAGTATTATGTCTTCTGCAAATAGTAATAGTTTTACTTTTTCCTTTTTAATTTGGATGCCTTTTATTTCTTTTTCTTTCCTGATTGCTGTGGCTAGGACTTCCAATACTATGTTGAATATAAGTTGTGAGAGTGAGCATCCTTGTCTTGTTCTTGATCTTACAGGAAAAGCTTTCAGCTTTTCATTGCTGAGTACAGTGTTAACTGTGGATTTGTCATATATGACTTTATTATGTTGAGGTACATTTACCTCATACCAACTTTGTTGAGAGTTTTTATCATAAATGGATGTTAAAATTTTGCCAGATGCTTTTTTTGCATTTATTTAAATGATCATGTGATTTTTATTCTTCATTTTGTTAATATGATTAATCACTATTGACTTGCAAATGTTGAACCATCATTATGTTCCTGGAATAAATTTCATTTGATCATGGTGTATGATCCTTTTACTTTTTTTAGTTTGGTTTGCTAATATAGTGTTGATTTTTTTTTTTTATCTGTGTTCATCAGTGATATTGGCCTGTAATTTGCATTTTTTTGGTGGTGTCTTTGGTTTTGGTATCAGGGTAATGATGGCCTTGTAAAATGAGTTTGGAAGCATTCCCTACTCATCAATTTTTTTGGAATAATTTGAGAATAGGTATTAACTCTGAATGTTTGGTAGAATTCACCAGTGAAACTATCTGGTCCTGGACTTCTCTTTGTTGAAAGTTTTTTTCTTCTGTTTTTGTTTTTTTACTGATTCAATCTCATTACAGATAATAGGTCTATTCAGATTTTCTATTTCCTCATGACTCAGTCTTGGAAGATTGTGTGTTTCTAGGAATTATCTATTTCTTCCAGATTGTTCCATTTGTGGTGTATTATTAATCAATTTAGTCTCTTATAATTCTTTGTATTTCTGTGGTATTAATTGTAACTTCTCTTGCATTTCTGATCTTATTTATTTGGGCTCTCTCTCTTTTTTTCTCTTGATGAGTCTGGCCAGTTTTATTTTTTCAAAGAATTTGCTCTCAGTTTCATTGATTTTTTCTATTTTTTTTAGTCTCTATTTCACTTATTTCTGTTCTGATCTTTATTATTTCCTTCCTTTTACTATCTTTAGACTTCATTTTTTTTTCTTTTCTTTATTTCTAGTTCCTTTGGGTGTAAAGTTAGATTGTTTATTTGGGATTTTTCTTGGTTCCTTTTTTTTTTTTTTTAAAGATTTTATTTATTTATTTATTTATTTATTTATTTATTTATTTATAAATTTTATTTTATTTTATTATGTTATGTTAGTCACCATACAATACATCATTAGTTTTTAATGTGGTGATCCATGATTCATTGTTTTCGTATAATACCCAGTGCTCCATGCAGTACGTGCCCTCCTTAATACCCACCACCGGGCCAACCCATCTCCCCAGCCCCCTCCCCTCCAAAACCCTCAGTCTCTTTCTCAGAGTCCATAGTCTCTCATGGTTTGTCTCCCGCTCCAAAATCCCCCCCTTCATTTTTCCCTTTCTTCTCCGAATGTCCTCCATGTTATTCCTTATGTTCCACAAATAAGTGAAACCATATGATAATTGACTTTCTCTGCTTGACTTATTTCACTTAGCATGATCTCCTCCAGTCCCATCCATGTTGATGTAAAAATTGGGTATTCATCCTTTCTGATGGCTGAGTAATATTCCATTGTATATATGGACCACATCTTCTTTATCCATTCATCTGTTGAAGGGCATCTCGGCTCTTTCCACAGTTTGGCTAGTGCAGACATTGCTGCTATGAACATTGGGGTGCATATGGCCCTTCTTTTCACTACATGTGTGTCTTTGGGGTAAATACCCAGTAGTGCATTTGCTGGGTCAAAGGGTAGCTCTATTTTTAATTTTTTGAGGAACTTCCACACTGTTTTCCAAAGTGGCTGTACCAACTTGCATTCCCACCAACAGTGTAAGAGGGTTCCCCTTTCTCCACAACCTCTCCAACATTTGTTGTTTCTTGCCTTGTCAATTTTTGCCATTCTAACTGGTGTAAGGTGGTATCTTAATGTGGTTTTGATTTGAATTTCCCTGATGGCTAATGATGATGAACACTTTTCATGTGTCTGTTAGCCATTTGTATGTCTTCTTTGGAGAAGTGTCTATTCATGTCTTCTTCCCATTTCTGAGTTGATTATTTGTTTTTTGGTTGTTGAGTTTGAGAAGTAAAGATTTTATTTATTTATCAAAGAGAGAGAGAGAGAGCACAAGCAGGGGTAGCGGCAGGCAGAGGGAGAGGGAAGATCAGGCTCCCCGCTGAGCAGAGAGCCGGACATGGGACTTGATCCCAGGACCCTGGGATCATGACCTGAGCTGAAGGCAGTCGCTTAACAGACTGAGCCACCCAGGCATCCTGGGATTTTTCTTGGTTCTTGAGGTAAACCTGTGTCACTACGAGTTTCCTTCTTAGAACTGCATTTGCTGCATCACATAGGTTTTTAAATGTTGTGTTTCCACTTTCATTTGTCTCCAAGGTATTTTTTGATTTCCCTTTTGATTTCTTTGTTGACCCATTAGTTGTTTAGTAGCATATTGTTCAATCTTCACGTATTTGTGGGTTTTTTTTTTTCCAATTTTCTTTTTGTAATTGATTTCTAGTTTCACACCACTGTGGTCAGAAAAGATGCTTGATGATTTCAGTCTTAAATTTATTGAGGTGTTTTTTGTTTGTTTATTCTGTGTGTGGCCTAATCTGTGATCTGTCCTGGAGAATGTTCTGTATGCACTTGAGATAATGTGTGTTATGCTGTTTTGAAATTGAATGTTCTTTGTATCTATTAAGTCCATGTGTTCTAATATGGTGTTTAAGACTAATGTTTCCTGGGGTGCCTGGGTGGCTCAGTTGGTTAAGCGTCTCCCTTCAGCTCAGGTCATTATCCTGGGGTCCTGGGATGGAGCCCTGTATTGGGCTCCCTGCTCAGCAGGGAGTCTGCTTCTCCCTCCCTCTCCTTTGGTGTGCGTGCGTGCTCTCTCTCTCTCCCTCCCCCTCTCCCTTTCTCAAATAAATAAATAAATCTTAAAAAAAAGACTAATGTCTCCTTATTGATCTTTTTGTCTTGATGATCTATCTATTGATGTAATTGGAGTAGTAAAGTTCCCTACTATTACTGTATTGATGCCAGTATCTCCCTCTGTACTCTTTGTATTTGTTTTATATATTTAGATGCTTCTGTATTGGGTGAATAAATATTTACAATTGTTATATCCTCTTGTTGTACTGACCTCTTTTTCATTATATAATGTCCTTCTTCAACTTTTGTTACAGTCTTTGTTTTAAAGTCTATTTTGTGTTTTATATTGCCACCCCAACTTTTTTTCCATTTATTATTCATTTTTTTCACGGAGTATCTTTTTCCATCCCTTCACTTTTGATCTGTGTGTGTCTTTAGATCCGCAATGAGTCTCCTTTAAGCAGCATAAGGATGGGTCTTTTTTTTTTTTAATCAATTCAGCCACCCTATATCTTTTGATTGGAGCATTTAGTCCATTTGCATTAGAGTAATTATTAATAAGCATGTACTTACTGACATTTTGTTGATTGTTTTCTGGTTGTTTTGGGATTCTCTATTCCTTACTTCTTCTCGTCCTCTCTACCCTTATTTTTTTTTCAAGATTTTATTTATTTGTTTGACAGAGAGAGACAGCGAGAGAGGGAACACAAGCAGGGGGAGTGGGAGAGGGAGAAGCAGGCTCCTGAGCAGGGAGCCCGATGTGGGGCTCAATCCCAGGACCCTGGGATCAGGACCTGAGCCAAAGGCAAACACTTAATGACTGAGCCACCCAGGTGCCCCCCATCTTCCCTTATGGTTTAATGACTTTCTTTAGTGTTATGTTTCGAATCCTTCCTCATTATTTTTGTGTTCTTATATGTTTCCGATTTCTGGTTGCCACGAGGTTTATATGTAATAACTTATATATGTATAGGTATCCTTTTTAAGTTGATAGTCACTTAAGTTCAGCTGTATTCCAAAAGCACTACATTTTTACTCCTCTTTCAATGTTTTATGTTTTGACATCATATTTTCCATATTCTTATTTGTATTCTTTAGCTAATTATTATAGTTGCAGTTGGTTTTACTACTTTTGTCTTTTAATCTTCTTAGTAGCTTTTTAAGTGGTTGATGACTATTTTTACTATATATTTGCATTTACCAGTGAGATTTTATCTTTCATTTACATTTGTTTATATATATACATATTAATAATTACTCTAAATGTAAATGGACTAAATGCTCCAATCAAAAGATAGATATATTTAAATTTCTAGTTATGGCTTTTTCCTTTTAGCTTAAAGAAGTCCTTTTAGTAATTCTTGTAAGGCCGATTTAGTGGTAATGAACTCTTAGTTTTTGATTGTCTAGAAAAGCCTTTATCTCTCCATCTGAATGACAGCCATGCTGGGTAGAGAGTATCCTTAGTTCAAACTTTCTGTCTTTTTAGCACTTTGACTATATTATGCCATTCCTTTCTAGCTTGCAAAGTTTATGCTGAAAAGTAAGCTGATAGTCTTATAGGGGCTCCCTTTTATGTAACTAGTTGTTTTTCTCTTGCTGCTTTTAAGATTCTTTATTAACTTTTTAATTATAATATTTCTCCATTTAGATCTCTTTGGGTTCATTTTGTTTGGAAATCTCCATGCCTCCTAAACCTGGATATCTGTTCCTTCCTCCATGTTAGAGAAATTTTCAGCCATTTATTTTTTCAAATAAGTTTTCAGCCCCTTTGCTCTTTCTTCTCCTTCTGGGATCCCTATATTGTGAATATATTGTGAATGTTAGTTTGGTTGTCCCATAGATCCCTTAAGCTATCCTCATTTAAAATTGTTCTTTTCTTTTTGCTGTTCTCTTTGGGTGGTTTCCACAACCCTGTCTTCCAGGTCACTGATCCATTCTTCTATGCCATCTAGTCTGCTGTTTGTTCTCTATAGTGCTTTGTTCAGTTCTGTTATTGTATTCTTCAGCTCTGTGAGTTCTGTTTGGTACTTTTTTATACTTTCTGTCTCTGTTGAAGTTCTTGGTGATTCATCTATTTCTTCCTTGAGTTCAGTGAGCATTTTTATGACCATTGCTTTGAACTCTTTACCAGGTAAATCACTTATCTCTGTTTCATGAAGGTTTTTTCCTGGGGTTTTATTTTGCTCCTTCATTCAGAACATGTTCCTCTGTTTCCTCATTTTGCTGACTCCCTGTGTTTGCTTCTGTTTATGATGCAAAACAGCTATCTCTCCCTGTCTTGGAGGAGTTGGTCTGTGTAGGAAATGAGCCTTATCATTTAACCTTGCCCTTAATTGAGCTGTCTCTCTGATTGTTTCTGACCAAAGGGGTCCAGAAAGGCGATACCCCCAGCAACTTGAGCCTGGCCCTCAGGGGCAACCTGTGTGAGTTGTACATGATCATTGATATTGATAAGATTGTGCACAGCATGATGAGGGGTGCAGGGCTGCCCACCCACTATGTTTATTGGGGCTATGAGTGATGGGGGGATGGAACAGCTTGACTGCTGTGCCCGGCATTTCCATGCCTGTAGGGTTGGGAATTGGGACTATTCACCTGTCCTGTTTTGCAAGCAGGACTGGAGCATGGGGGGAGCAATGGACTTAACCTATGGTCTAGGCTTTTCTCAAATGGCTGCTTTTTATATTGGGTCCTGGGGCAAGTGGATCTGTGTGGGAGAACTTTAAGAGCAAAATCTTTTCTATATAGCCCTTTGTTCCCCTGAACATAATTGCTGTTGGTTTTCAAAACCAGATATTTTGGGGGCTTGTTTCTCTAGTGCAGGACCCAACGGCTGGGGTGTCTGGTGTGGGGTACAAACCTCTTGCTCCTTAGGGAGAAGCTCCATTTATATTTTCTTTTGTTTTATTTTGTTTAAGATTCTCCTGACTGTGGGTTGCTGCACTGGAGGTAGGTTTTTAGGCAAGAACATGTCTCTGCCTCTCTTACTCTTCTTGGTGTGGTCCTTTTACCCTTTGCTGTGGAGCAGGTGTTCAGTTAGTTCTCAAGTCCTTCTCACAGGGGACTGTTCCATTTGTAGCTATATATTTGTTGTGTCCATGGAAGGAGGTGAATTCAGGATTTTCTTATGCTACCATCTTGAACCACCTTTCCAGGCATTATTTTTCTGTATATAGTTTTTTCTGCCCCATTATATCTCCCTTCTCCTTCTGGGACACCAGTTGCATATATTTTAAATGGCTTGAAATGACCTCATCAGGTAATTGAGCATCTGTTCATTATTTCTTTTTTATCATACTCTCTGGCCCCAGTCTATTAATATCTATTGATAAATCTTTTTAAGTCCATTGATCCTCTTTTCTGCGGTATCCCAGTATGCTTTTAATCTTCTTGAATGGATTATTTTCATTTTAAACACTGTATTTTTCATTTCGAGAATTTCCATTTGCTTTCTTTCCTTCCTTCCTTTTTCCTTCCTTCCTTTTACTTTTCATATTGTTCCAGAATTTCCCATATTCAACCATCATATATATTTTTACCTATAGTTTATTTAATATTTTTAATAGTTATTTTATTTTTTAAAAAGTTTATTTATTTATTTGACAGAGAGAGAGAGGGAGAGTGCACAAACAGGGAGAACGGCAGGCAGAGGGAGAAGCGGCTCCCCACTGAGCAAGGAGCCTGGTGTGGGACTCGATCCCAGGACCCCGGGATCATGACCTGAGCTGGAGGCAGATGCTTAACTGAATGAGCCACCCAGGCGTCCCTTTAAAAGTTATTTTAAAGTCCTTGTCTGCTAATCACAAAATCTGCAATTGTTTTTGTGACTTTCTCTATAATATCTTTCTACCCAAGAAGACCATAAACCTTAGAAATGTAGAGATTATGGCTGGTTGATTCTCTTCTTTATCCAGAGAGAAAATACCTATTATGTATTTACTGAGAGAGGGAATGAATAAAAGATCAGACCACCTAAATACCACAGTTCTGTGAGAGCAATGCCATTAAAAAAGCTCATAAATACACTTGTAGCAAAATTTTGAACCAAGAACAAAATATAAAGATGGTTCCAATGGCATATATATCTTTCACCTCCAGGACTATAAAATATTGGAAGTCATTTTATTCAAACTATTTTTTAAATTTTCAGTTGATCCTAGTATAGAAAGGGTTTTTGGCGGAAGTATCATAGATGTAGCAGAGTGAAACAAGACAAAGTCTCTTGATTTTTCAATTCTTATAATTTCCTTAAGCTTGGAAGACAATAGTCATTATTTTTATGATTCCCTTTTTCATGATCTTCCATAATATTTTCTAATGGCAATAAATCCCATATGACTTATATATAAATAGACTATTAAGGTTAGGATCATGTAACTGCAAGTGGGCAGTTAATTCTCTTTCTTTGCCTCCCTCCCTCCTTCCCTTCTTCTTTCCTTCCTTCCCTCCTTCCATCCATATTTCTCACTCTCTTTCAAAACCTAAATCAACTGGTAAAGCAATACAAAGCAATACAAATCTGGGTAGAAAGGCATTTAGTGTACTTAATCCTGGAGAATAGCTACTTCCTTTAAATCCATTAAGAATTTAACTTGAGTGACAGATTTCAGAGTCCCAAATAAAATGCCAAGTAGAAGTCAACTCCTTTGATACAGTCTCAGAAATGTCTCTGCAGACTACATGGAATAAGATAAGTTAAAAAATAAAAGTGTGTGAGGTAGAGTCAGATGACAAATCTCCAGTATTTTTTAAACATTACTGTAATTCAGGCAAATTTGAACAAAGGTATGGAGTTGGGAAATTCCAACAATGAAAATGACTACATCCATATCCATACATAGTAACAACTCAAGGAAGCTAATACCTCCAACTACTTTCATTTCATAACATACACTTTTAAGAATCTTAAAAAATAAGAGACTGCATTTTGTTTTTGCTTCATTAGAGTTAGGTATAGTTACTGTTTATAGAATATCAATAATGCAGTTTGTAGCTCTGCATAATTAAAGGCACCCTTTATGTTAATAAAACAACACTGCACAAAAAAGAAACTGCACAATCCAAGGCATAAATATGTTGATGCATTTGGTCTTATTTCAGGCAAGCTTAATTACAAAGACTTGGGTGCCTGCTATACCTATAAAAATATTTTTCTGTCACTTAGAGCTATCAAACCTTACACCCATTTATGATATTAGTGAGAAAGAGCAAACATCATCATAATGGCCCACCAGTGAATACTTGCAGCCATGGCCATCTAGACTATGAATCTGCAAATAAAAGCATATGTAAATGGAGAAAGGCTTTCCACACACACACACACATACACATACATATACGAAAGGAGACACTAAATTATTCTCTGAGCCTATTTTTAAAATGCCAACCAACAGAAAAAGCTGCGGAAATATATCTCTAATGTGCATCGTTAGTGTCAGAGGCAGCAATTGTGATAATGCAAAATCCTCAGGACCTGAATCAGAAAACCCAGACTGAGTTCTAGCTTCACTTGTTCTTAGCTGCATGCTATTGGGCAAGTCACTTACCCTCTCTGAGCCTTAAATTCCTAATTTCTAAAGTTGAGATCAATAATTAGTAAGTCACACATTTGGCATTAAGACTATCTGAGAGTTAGAGTTGTTTATATGTATTTTTTTAATGTCTAAGCCTAGCACATACTATGCAGTTAACAAATATTTATTCCACTCGCCCTTCCTATCTGACAGAATTGTGGTGGTCAATGTGGAGATAGTGTCTATAAATGTGCTTTATTTAACTAAGATAAATATCACTATTTTTTCTTATTTGTGTGACCAAAAATCTGAGCTCATATTAGCTTCTACTTCAGACTAAATTATTGAATTGTAATTCACCTCAAATTTGGAAGATAATTCAGGAATTAATTGTCAAATAGAGAGCAGGAAAATCCACATATTGTTGAACAAAATTGAATCCCGAGCACCCAATCAGAGAGTGAGCTGATTCTGAGACAATCACAGACAGTTGCAGTAGCTTTTGGGATTCTAATGTTCACTGGAGTCCCTAGTAGGGTGGTTCTTATAGACATGCAGAATAAGCAATTGCCTCCCTCTGATTTGAGAGGTACTACTGCAATCCTTGCATTTCCATAAATAGGCAGGTTCCAAGAGAGATCAATTTTTTATAATTGGTATAGGGGTTACATAAGATCACATGTAAGAAAGCACTTGGTAAAGAATCATTCACTCACCACCTGAGACTGTCATCATCACCACCACCATCATTATCATAAATTGGTCCCATTCCCAACAAATTACTCCTGGCAGAGAAAATGGGCAAATTTTATTTACACTAAAATGTCAGGTACAGGATAGGAGAGATCAAGAACACCACCTTTTAACCTGCTTTGGGAGCATAAGGTAAGAAGTGTGACCTGAAGTCAGAAGAGAAAGAAACAATGGTGCCAACTGATAACATTTGTTGATAATGTACCAGGCACTAAAACAAACTCATTACGTGTATTATCTTATTTAATAAATTATGTAAGGGATGACTTAATTAGAACATTTGTAAAGGATTTATGGGATAACTCTGAGACACTAATACTCTACTTTTTTTGATAGTGGCTACCGAGACTGGAATTTCTTTAGCCATCATAATCCTATAAAATAAGCTACCCTGAGAACAAAGGTGACACACTAAGCAGGGTAGAACCAAGAGAATCACCGAGATGTAATACCACAGCCTTGAGTAAGGTATGAATGAAGTCCAGTATACCCTTTTATTTCTAATTTTTAAGTCGATATTATTTGTATTTTCATGATACCTAACTATAAAATGCCTGCCCACTCTTTTTAAGCCTTAGCCTAAATTTGATCCTATTTTAAGGAATGCCATCTATCAGTTGTGTATACATGCCATGCCAAAATCCACACATAATTTTCTACATAACAATATATTGAGCCCTTCAAAGAGTGGCACAAGTTATATCTGAGAGAAAGCAACGTAAGTAAGAAATAAGTGCTTGGAAAATTTGCTTCTTTCAGTGAACTCAAATCTACTTAGGGTTAATTTCCTGTGTTAACTTGACTCAGTTACAGGGTGCCCAGACATTTGGTCAAACATTTTTGTGGGTGTATCTGTGAAGGTGTTTCTATATCTGATTAACATTTGAAGCCATAGATTAAGGTAGATTGCCCTGCCCAAGGTGAGTTAGCCTCACTCAATTAATTGAAGACCTAAATAGAACAAAAAGGCTGAATAAGAGGGAATTACTCCTGCCTGACTGCATTGCCCTGGGACATCAGTCTTTTCCTGCTTTCAGACTTAAACTGAAACATCTGCAGTTCTTGGGCCCTGAGCTTACTGGCATTCAGCCTGACCCTTACATTATTGCCTTTCCTGGTTCTTGAGCCTTAAGGCTCAGCCTAGAACTATACCATCAGCAGTTCTGGGTCTCCAGTTTGTCAACTACAAATCTTGGAACTTCTCAGCCTCCATAATCCTTTAGCCCATTTCTTATGATAAATCTCCTTCCTATATAAGTAAGAGAACCTGGAGAAGGTATTACCCTTGAAAGAAAGGAAGCACACTGGGTGAGATCCACACTCAATATTGACATTTTCTCTCAGGACACTGTGAGTTTTGTGGCTCATGAAGAGATAGAACTCAAGCAGAAAGCAGCCATTTTATTGGGCTGGGAAATCATATATTTGAATTCACAGCCCCAACAGTAGGAATTTGAGAGGGGAACACCTAAGGAAGATGAAGCTTCAAGAAGAGCAGCGACAAATATGCGTACAAATTCCCCTCAGATCTTGGGATGACCTTAAATATGCATAACTCAAGACTTCAGGTACGCTAGCAGAAAACAACACATGGAAGACTTAAAGAACTGAGTAGAGATTTCAGTAGTTGCCAATTACCAATAAACAGTGTTTAGAGTTCAGTTCCTGCCAACTTAGATGGACTTTGTAAATACCTTGTGCTTTCAATTTATACCAAAAGTCTATACCCAAGGAAAAAATGAAAACCAAACTAGACTCATTCTAACAAAGTTTTAAACTAGGCCTCCAGTTGTTAATCTGCATGTTAGAACAAAATTTGTAACACTTTATAAAGATTTAGAAAATTGAAAAGATATGGGGTAGTTTAGAAAGACTTGGAAATTCAACAAAAGAACCAAATGGAAAGTCTAAACTTGAAGGAAAAAAAGGAAACAATATGTGAAGTCAGAAATTTATTAGATAAGATTAACAGCATACTGCATAACAAAAGAAAGAATAGGTGGAGTTAAATCATCGGGAAAAAAAGATTAAAACAAATGAGCAGAATCTTAATGACTTATGGGACAAAATTGAGCCATCTAATATACATGTAATTGGAATTCTAGAAAGGGAATAGAGATAAAGTACAATAGAAAAGATAATTTCTTTTATCCACAGATCAAGGAAGTTCAGAGAACCCTAGGCAGGACAAATATAAAAACAAAACAAAACAATCAAACAAATAAAACTAGGCACATCAGAGTCAAACTTATGTATGCCAAAGAAAAGGAAAATAATAATTTATTGAGGAGGAGGTGGGGACTCATTACTTACAAGGGAACAACATTAAGAATGACTTAAAATCACAAATGGTGGAGACCAGAGATGAGGAAGCATCGTATTTTAAGTGCTGTAAGAAAAAAATAAATGTTAACCTAAGATAATAGAAAAGGGAGATCACCCGTAAGAGATAAAAGTCAAATAAAAACCTACAGAATGTATTGTCTATGGACTTACAGTACAAGAAATACTAGAGATCCCTCAAGTTAAATGGAAATAATACCAGATAGAAATACAAGTCTCTAAGAAGTAACTTAATGGTAAGTAATGGTGGGTAAAAATAAAAGATTTTTAAAAGGCATTTTTTCTTTTATTAAATTCTTTGGAAGTTAATCCATAGTTTAAACAAAAAATAGTGATACTTTTTGTAGAGCTTATCCTACATCTAAAGTAAAATTTACTATAACAGTAACATAATAGACAAGAGGACATTTTAATATAACTGTAATGCTCCAAAGTTCTTACTTTTACAGGAGGTAGTATAATGTTAATTCATAAGAGAATGTTAAGTCTGTGCATTGTAACATATCTAGAGTAATCCAGTATCAAAATAATGCAAAGAAAAGCAGCTAAAAATCAAGTAGGACAATAAAAGGAATACTAAAAAAATGCCCAATTAACTCAATAGAAGGCAGAAAAGGGGGGACAAAAATCAAAGGGTACAGAGAAAAAATATAGCAAGATAGTGGATATAAACTCAATAATTATATTAAAAGTTTTTAATAAAATATTAGTTAAATTTATATAGAGATGCCAATATATCAATGTAAAAAAACAATTCAGTAGGCCCAGATAAAGATGATTGATTAAATACAGACGTTTAATTTCTGCTCATCACTTGCAATATATAAACACACTAAAGCAAGAGCAAATTTTTTTTTTCCTTTTTGCTCAAAATGGTGTTTCAGGTGTTAATTGCCCAATCAAAGAGAATATGCGGGGTGACAACAGCATTAAAATGTGTATTCCATAAAGTGGGTAAAACGAAAATAGAGGGGAGGAAATCATCAATAAAATAAGTCAAGAAAATTACACAGAAATAAAGGATAAGAGCTTCCAGATTTAAAGAGCCTACCAAACAACCAAAAGACACAGATGAATTAACCTGCATCATTATGAAATTTCAAAGCACTGAAGACAAATAGCTTTCAGAGAGAGGTAAAACAAAAATAACAACATGACTTATACAAAAATATGGACTTTTAAAGAGTAATATTTTTCACTTAAAAGAGAGTGGAGTAAGGCTGCACAATTCTGAGAAAAAAACAATTTCCAATCTAGAATTGCATACCAAAGTCTTACAATTTTGCTTCTGTATACTATTTTTCCAGCAGCTAGTAAAGAACAGAACCCAGTAATTTAAACAACATCAAAATACAAGAAAAAGGGAAAAAGTAATCCAAGAAAGAGAATCCGTCACAGGATGAAAGTTAAAGTAATTAATCCCCAGCCTGATGGTAATGGAAAATCTAATTCAATTGCTGTGTAACACGTCAGAAATCTCCAGGAGAGATTTTTTTAAAAAAGAAAATGTCCAATAAATCCTATTAAAATTCTATTAAAATGTAATAGGATTTAATCTAGTAAAGGAAATATGCACAATTTAGGGAAAATTTGGGTTTGAAATACTGACAGTATATATAATATTAAGGCAACAACAACAAAACTAAGTGATGCACCAATAGAAGCAAATGATGGGACAAGAATCCATGCCATGTCTGCTTAAGTAACAACAAGCCACTCTTAACAGGGCTGCTGGTAGGTAAAGGAGAAAATCATGGAGACAGAAGCAGTAGTAGAAGCTCAGATTCCTCATCAATAAAATGGATGGCACACAGGTATCTAATGAAGTCAGAAATTAAACTGGGAGAGGGACTTCTAAGTTGCATGATTAAGGAAACACCAACACTTACTGGCATTATCAGTGGCAAGGATTCAGCAGTAAGATGATAAGGAAACCAACCCTATTCTATATGCACACTGTTTATGGATAGGGATCACCTACCCTTCTAAAGTGTTGTAGACAGCCTCTGAGATGGCCATTAATGATTCATACTTTCTGGTGTTCAAACCATTGTTTAATTCTCTTCCCTTTGAGTGTAGACTAGACTTATTGATTCACTTGTAAAGAACAGAATGCAATAGAATGTCACCTCCTAGATTAGATTATAAGAAGACTGTGGCTTCAATCTTTGGTTCTCTCTCTCACTCTCTCTTGGATTGCTCACTGTAGAGGAAGCCAGCTGCCATGTCATGGGACAAACCTGTGGAGAAGCCCAAATGAGTGACCTTGGAAACAGATCTTCTGAATCTTGACAAAGGCCACATAAGTGAAATTTAAGAAGTAAATCCTCCTTTAGTCAAGTCTTGAAATTACCAGCCTGGTACCTCTCCTGGATTATATCCTCCTAAGACACTGAATTGTAACCAACCAGCTTAATCACTCTGGATTTCTGACTCACAGTAACTGTGAGATAATAAATATTTGTTGTTTTAAATTGCTAAGTTCTGAAGTAATTTGTTATGCAACAATAGATAACTAATATACCTAATGTGACCGGAGAGCTGGGGTCTAAGCCTTGTAACTGTAGTTTGTACAGCATGGTAAATGAGTGATCTGATTTACCCCCTCATTTCTCTACCAAAAACGATTGCCTTAAGCATTCAATTGTGGCCAGTTTTAGAATTTTTTAGGAGGTCAACTTGCAAAGAATTTTTGGACAAACTGACTTTTAATTCTCAACTTATATATTCTCTCTGATCACAAAAGGGGGACTTTATAGAACACATACTAATATATCAGCAACTTGTACAATTTCAACCCAAAATAGTTGCAGTGCTAGTCACAGATATGGCTACAGTAGACTCTGGAGGATGAATACAGCAGTAAATAGAAGAAAAAAAAATTCAAACAATCATACCTGCAAGCTTTCCACTATATCAAACTGTGGGAACCCTGACCTGACCAAGAGAAGAGGTCCCAGAATTCTTATTAGGGTATCTTAAATAACCACCCTGCTCATTACTATATGTAGAACGTGATTGTTCTACTTTTCTACTTGGTAATAACCTGTATCAAATATGATGCTGGTCAGAGTGTAGTATCCTCTTGGGTAGCCAACACTCAAAGTCATTCTGTTGTATACAACAACCCTGGCCAGAGTCTAAGCCTGTCAACAGTGTCTCCAAGTCCCAGGCCTCACCCAGTTGAGCATTTGATCAGCATGACTGACACATTCCAGCTGTAGTCCAATCAATCATCTCTACATGGGAATAAAACAATTCTGAGGCTGTGAAGTATTATAACTTCAATTATCACCACTCCTCTTCAGGCTTATTTGATACCAGAAAACAAGTCTTGGAAAACTCAGAGTGGCTGGATAACCAGTTCTGGGAATCACGTCAGAGTCTCTTTAAGCAGACAGGGTAACACTATCCAACTACATAGGAAAAACCTGAGAGGAAAAACATTATCCCACTCAGAGAATTCCACTTATAGTCGTGAAGTTCCAGTCATTGACTGCCCCCACAGATCTTATATTCTAGTGGATGACACAGACAATAGGGAGTTAATAAATAAACAAGACCATTTCAAGGACTTGTGAATGATATGAAGAAAAAAGGAATTATATATAGAGTAACTAAAGAGGATGTGGGGGAGATATTAAATAGGGTTGCTGAAACAAGCTCCTCTAAAGGGTAACATTTGAGCTCAGGGCTGAATTATAAAGAGCTAGTCATAAAAAGATTTGGGAGGGGCACCTGGGTGGTTCAGTTGGTTAAGCATCTGCCTTTGGCTCACGTCATGTCACAGGGTCCTGGGATCTAGGCCAGCATCGGGCTCCCTGCTCAGTGGGGAGTCTACTTCTTCCTCTACCCCTCCCCGCTGCTCATGTTCTCTCTCTCTCTAATAAATAAATAAAATCTTTAAAAAAAAGATTTGGGAGAAGAGCATTTTAGATGGCCAGAAAGGCAAAAGAACAGTAAGGAATAAACTTGGTATGACCCTGATAAAGGAAGCTACTATGCCTGGAAAGTAAGCAGGAGACTACTAGGGGGAAAAAGAATTCCATGAGGCAAAGGACTGTGTAGGTCTGTGTATGTCTTGGTAAGCATTTTAAAGTTTATTTGGAGTATAAGCTGAAACCACTGGAAGGATTTAAGTAGAAAAGTGATAGGATCTGGTTCAAGTTTTTGAAAAGATACCTTTCTACATTGGCTGATAAAGTATTAGATAGTTTGGAGCAGGAAGTCCAATGAATAGATCATTGAAGAAGTTCAAACAACAGAAGATGGTGGTTTGGAATGGATGGGGGCAGTGGAGTGACAATATGTAGACAGGGTCAGGAAATATTTTGGAGGCAAAGCTTTAGAACTTACTGAGGTATTAGAAGTGAGGAGGTGGGGAGGGATAGAAAAAAATCAAAGAAGACTCCCAAAGATTTGCTTTGAGGAGGAACACCGTGGTAATAGAGGACGTTAAATAAACTCCACTACTTTAATTTATATAATATTGAGATACCTGTTAGTCATCATGATAAAGGTACTGAGATGGAGAGAGGTTGAAGAGAGACATTTAGATTACCAAGTTTGAACTAATGATAAAAATTTGGAATTATCAGCACAAGGATGGTGTTTAAAATTATGGAGCTAGATGTGGTCAATAAAGGGAAATCTTTAGTTATCGTTACCAGGATCATTGGATTTTTCAGTTAAGGTAGAACAATTCCTGGGTTTCTCACATCTGAATCGCTGAGGGATCAAAGAGTGACTTCGTCAGTCAGTTAATAATATACTTAGGTCATAGTGCCTTTGAGAACCTAAACTATCCAAATTCTTCATGTATGTAGACTCAGTCAGTGATACATAGTATAGTTACTTTATGCAAGTGACTAGTGTTCTCTTTAATGCTATAATTTTCAGAAGAGAGGAAAAGGAATTACTGCGTTAAATCTGTATTTGGATCCATATGATGGTGCAGCCAGTTGTATGGAGGTGTTACTAAATGGCATTTTAACAGAATGGCTTAGTCCTGTTGATTCATTTTAGAAAATAGATTACCATAAAATATGTGGCAATTTGGAGAATCTCTGTAATGACTACTTTAAATATTTTCTAAATAAGTATTTACATGACTCTTTTCCCTTGAAGCTGTTAGTGCCTGTTAATTAGTACCTGTCTAAGTGTTCCAGCATAAACAGCTGTACACCCATTGCTAAATGCAATAAAAAATATGACACATTTCATTTCAGAGGCGTCTTGAGTTCTTCTCACATATTTTTAAAAATTGAAGATTGTTCTGATTTTTCCCATTATATCAGAAGAGGTGTATTTCTTTTTTGCAGGGAAATCATCAAGCATTTTGAGCAAGAAAAAATGATATGATGATGATGAGAATGATGATGATGAAGATAGTGATAATGATGGTGATACTGTTACCGAATAAGGTGGCATTCTTTATGCAGATGTTAGTGACAATAACTAAACTTCATTGACATACTACTATATCATAAGCATTAGCCTAGCAGTTTGAACTACATTATCACAACTCTGCAAAATGCATATTAGTTACTCATTTTGCCAATAAAGAAAATGGAATTGCTTTAGAAGATAAGCACATTAAATTACTTGCCCAAATTCACTTGGCTACTAGTAAGGCTAGGATCTGAATCTTGGTCTATCTAACTCCACAGCATTCTTTCCACTTTATCATCTTGTGCATCATCTTGTCTCAGTTCTCTGCCTTTATGCCGGTCACACATCTACATTTAAAAGCAAATGAAGATAATTCCTAGGTCAAATGTGTGTGTATATATGTGTTTAATTTCCTAAAGATATAGCACCAATGGCTCTAAAATCCAAAAGAAATCTGGTTTCATAAATTGTAGCTCATGCCCCACCTATAACCTTGAGGCCTCACTATTTAAAGACTCTATTGGACACCCAATTGCCTGAAGGTACCAACACATCAAATCAGTAGTGTTAAACTGTAATCTCTTCTCCTCCCAGCAACCCATGATAGATTCAGTATACAAATAGCACAGCTCCTTGGCTCCTGGAGTGAGCTAACTGTAGGAGAATCTGTCCTATAGGGACTCCACAGAGTTCTGGTTTTCCCCAGTGGTACTGGTTTGAAAATTTACCCTTTACTTTGTGCTTTTCCTTTCCTGCCTTCTTTCTCCACTCTCCTAACAATGTTTTCTGAGATCACTTGCCCAAATAGCCTACTTCTTAAACCCTAGCCTCAGGGTCTACTTCTGAGGGAACGCAAGTTAATCATGGATTTTTTATTTCTAACTAGGATTCTTATTTCTCATATATGTCCATGCTTTTGTTCTGACTTCAAAATCTTGGATCACCTACTGAGAAAGTACAACAAAGAGAATATTTAAGCAGATTGCAGGCAATGTTGTATCCACCATGGTAATCTTTCTTCCCTTTCAATAAAATAAAGTTTCTACCATGCTCACTGAAGTCAGTTTCTCAATCCCGGTCTTTTAGGTCTGGGACAGCTTTACTTTCCAACTAAGGTTATTTGCTTTTTGGCCACTAACAGTACAATGCCTGGAACTCTATATTTATCTAGTGTAGTCTTTTATGTGCAGTAAACAAGAGTCTAGGGCACAATGGAATCTCATATTTCATCATGGTTGCTATAGCACTCCTGACCTCAACCCAGAATTCTGAGAGCACAAAGCTGCTCCCAAACAAATGTGGTTGAGTTATTTCATTTACTTGACACTTTTGACAGAAGAGAGAGTGTTTCATTCTTCAGGACTAATTTCTATAGAGGTTTGATATACACAAGTGTGGCACTTAGACATAATTCTGAATGCTTTGGGTTTACCTTCACCCATGTTTCTTTATTCTACACAATTTTAAAAGTCATTTCATCATTTGGTTTTTAAATTAGCTAATGGGAATGTTCATTACCTTATTTAGAATAGTGGACAATGGTTTGTTTACACTAAGCTCATTTTGTGCTGCTATATAATTGAAGAGTTTTCTTTTCTGAAAGTAAGTTTCCCTGAAGGCATTATTGGAGAAAATACATTTGCAGTATTTGCTTTTTGTAACCCCCTTTTTAATTTACTAACACAGGGAAATTTTATTCTTTTAACACATCTTGAGTTTGGTTCCTTCCTTTGTCTCTGAATCAAATAGATATCATAATTACTAGAATATTTAATGTCCCATATGAATTTCTTAAATGCCTTACTCTCTGAGAATTCATATGGATGATTTAACCCACAGGAAGAAGTAAACATTTCTTTGGACCTATAAGGAGTAAAACATCCAAACCTTGAATAAAGAAACCTTCATATCATCTGAACATGTTCAAGTAGGAAAAAAAGGTAAGCCAAACCATTCACTGACGCAATGGTCATATCTTTCATCTTTGGGTTGGAAATTACTTTCCAAGCAGTGTTTCCACATCTAAAATATAGCTCCCATCACATTAACACCAGATATATAGCAGTCTGTGCTAAAAGCATAAATTGTATACATCTTGTTCTTCAGTAGCTCTGAAAAGGAAACATAAGTGCACGGTCCTGTGGAAGAGAGAGGCTATTCAAGGAGAGGCAATCAAGGATATTGCTAGGATGGTCCTTTTGTTTGTCAAGGTATATCATAAAACCAAGAGGCTTGGGAATCCAGTGGGAAGACTTTGTTCTGTATGAAGAAAACTATTTTGTGTAGCTTTTGACATGCCTTGAAGAAGGGATGAGGTGGGGAGGATAGAATAAAGGAGAACTAGCATCAAATATAACTCTTGACTTTATCATTTACCAGCTGTACAACCATTTGAACACTTGAGGAACCATTTAAACACTTGACCCTTGGTTTTCTTAAATGTACAGTAGAGGATAATCATAATCACAAAGGTTTTATGAGAATAAATGAAATGTATAGGAAAGCACTTTGTATATTATAAAACTGTATGCAGTAGTTATCATGACTTACCTTTATTGACTCTGTAGTGTGTGCTAGACATTCTTCCCAGTGTTTCGCATGTAGTATCTCATTAAATCTTCATGGCCACCTTTGAAGGAGGTATTAGTGTTATTTTCATTTCATTTTACATTTAACTAAATGTAAAATGGTAAAAAAAAAAAAACTTGATCAAGGTTACAAGGTGAGTGGAATATAGCAGAGATGGAATTTGAATCCAAGCAACTGAGTACCAAAGACTATATTATACTTTAAAGCAATGTTACTCAAAGAATGGTCCTTCAGCTGGAGCATGTCCATAACAAAATAAGTGCAGAAACTGAGAATAAGTATTTGGAAACTTTTGTAACTATTTGATATTGTCTCAACATCCAAGTACATGATTATTTTTATAGTAATTTGTGTTTTTTTGTATTTTACAAAATATTGGTTTGCAGTGGATCAGAAATAACAACTAGCCTTCATTACAGATAGTTCAAGAAACACTGCTCTAAGTCACTACACAGTACAGTTGTAATTGATTCTTTCATTGGAATATTGTGGACAATTTGTAAGATAACCTAGCTATGGAAATCGGAAGTTAAGTTTTATGAATTAATATACCTAATTTAAGCTAATGAATGTGCTTATGAATACTATGAAAATAAACAATAATTCATGAAGCTAAAGCAAACTCTTTGATATCAGTCCTCATAGTCTAGGCAAGGTTGTCCTCTTTCTTCCTCTGGCTTCCATTCTGGACATTAGGTAGGGTATTACCGGGCAAGTAGTTCTTACAAAACAAATACTCTACTGTACATGGACCATAGGGAGAGTTATGTGGGAAATGGGCCTCTAGGGGAAAAGGACTTGCATATGCCAAATAGCCCCCAAGTCAGAAAAAAAGAGGGAAAAGTGAACACCTGTGGTTGGAAATCCCATATTTGATCAATTACGGAACAAATGAAAAATACCTTTATCATGCTTCAAGATTTTGTACCAATCCTCGGAATGATATAGAAATCACATTTTCTCCGTGAGATTGTTTCAGGTTTGTTAAGGATAAGTGTTACTCTTTCATTTTCTTTATATCAGTTTCTTTATATCCATTGAGTTCATTTCACTTCTTTGAATATTTGCCATTTTCTTTTTTCTTTAATTTTTGTCCCAAACTTTTCTCATCAAAATCCCTCTCAAAGAAATAACTTCTGATAAAGCAGGAAATTCCAAGAGATTACTTTAAATATCTTCTTTGGGTTACATCTAAAACCCATTGTTCAAGTCTTGTGAGGCACTTATGTGAAAACCAGGCTTATGTTTAGAAACTGAACTCAAACACATTTGATAAAGAATATAAAATCTGATTTTTGTAAGAATAACAAAGGGATGTGTAAGCCTCTTGGATTAAAAATAAATATTAAAGCTTGTGGAGTGAGTTACATTTGGACATTTTTGATCAATCATAAATGTTTTCATGCAGGATATAGAAATTCAATGGAGACTGATTCTCTGAAATGTCTAGATTTATTTTTCCTTTTCTTTTGGAGATACATAGTTTTGCTCAGAACAACAGTCAAGACAACAGTTTACAATCTCAGAGATGATAAATTCTACTCCCAAGTGCTCCATTAACTCAATGTATGACCTTGAGGATTTCTTGAAAATCCTCTGTGCCTCAGTTTCCTTTCTTATCAGATACAGATGTCTGAAGTAACTAACTCACTTCACATTTCCTTTAAGGAAAAGTAGAGAAGGGAAAGAGAGGAGTGTGAACTATCTGAGATCAATGGAAATTGGTGTCTAAGTGCTGTGTATTAATCAAATTCTGAGATGTATTAACTTTAAATGGGAATAACTAAATAATATAGAATCATTATAAATTGTTTAAAACAGAGCTTGGCACATAGTAAGCTTTAATAAAACTTAGCATTTGCTATTGTTTTTATTATCAGCATGACTAGTATTAAAAAGGTAGGAATCGGAGGAGCAGAGTCCCTATGAATATTGTGAGCGAAGCAATTTCTTTTAGGAATTAGACCTTACACAATTCAAGGAGCTGGAGGAGTTCAAGTTTGGAAGAGGAGATGGAGGATAGGAAAGGGGTTCATCAATTAGTCAGTCTAAGAACCAACCACATCAATCCACCAAAGTTAGAATAGTAAGATGAAGCAAATACAAAGTATAGGATTCCCAGTTAAATTAGAATTGCAGATAAACAACAAATGTTTTTTAAGGATAAATATGTACTTACAGTAGCAGATAAAATATAAAGATTAATTTTCCAACCCTTTCAGGAGCATCCTTTATTATGGGATATTAGATTATTACCAATGTTTCACTGCTATAATCAACTCTTGAAGTATGGGGACATATTTGGACAAAAAAACTATTTGTTGTTTTTCTGAACTGTATTTTATATGGCAATCCTAGACTATGAAGGGCAAGTTCTCTGTGAAGTCTATGAGAAGTTATCTTCTCTATCTAGGTCTTACCACCATAGACTAGCATTTAGGCCTGGAGCTGCTCTTGGTCAGCATGGTCATCAATCAGGAAAGGGAGCTGGACATGGAACAGAAGAGAGTAAGAAAAAACAGGAACCCATTTCTGCATCTGTCCATCATGACATCTGACTAAAGCAACCTTTAAAGGATAATGACTGGTGCTTCATTTCCACTTTCCAGATCTCAAGCAAATATCTCTTTTTGGCTAACTGTAACCCAGAACTATAAGCAGAGGGAGTTTGGAGAACTGTACATCCTGGCTTAACCAAATTGACAAGAGTGAAAACCACCCCTGTGATGATGATGATGATGATGATGACGACAATGATATGGGTGTTTTCTCAAAGGAAGCTACTTCTTTGTAGCAGTTCAGGAAGACATAAAGAAGCTTTACTTTACTCAGCATATGGTACACTAAATTAGTGTGTGACAGAGTTCAAGTTAAGTGATACAATAAAATCACATTATGTCAAAAGCCATAGGATTTCCAGACATAGTCCAGAATGTTCCACCATCTATGTTCTCAATTCAAGCCTTGACTTGGCAATGTGGAGATTCTACTTCTGAAAGCAACCTTGAACCCTGCAATGAACTGTTATATATTTGAGGATAAATTAACAAAATTAATTTTCCAACCCACTGTGGTAATCCTCTCATATGGGATATTTCGATTATTACCAACATTTCACTGTTACAATTAACTTGCGTAAATGTCCTTACAAAATCAACAAATAGAAATGCAAATATTCCATTAGAGTAACTTTCTTAGTGTAGAAATGCTAGGATAAAGGTAGCAGTGTTTCCAAGACAAATGAACAATTTTTAAGGCAAAATATCTATTACAAAATTGTTATCCAGTAAGGCTTTACCAATTATACACCCACCAGTTCAGCATTGTAGGATTATAAAATTTCTGACATCCACACCCACACTGGGAATTTTCATTAAAAAACAGATTTACCGTTTGAAAGGAAAAACATGTTGTTTTAGTTTTTATTTATATGGTGATTTCATATGTACATCTCCTGTGAGGTATTTGTCATGTTATGTACTATTTTTCTATTGTAGCATTTATTTTTCTTGTTAACCCACAATTACTTTCTTCCTGTTTCATGCCTTTTCGTTTGTGGCATTTGATAGCATAGGACTTTCTTAAATAAGTGGTCATAGTCAAATCTGCTAGAATTATCTTTGTTTTCAGTTTGTAAATCCATGTGTAGGAATGCCTCTCTCCCACTGAAAGTATTTTAAAGGACATTTGTATGTTTTCTACTTTTTAAAGATTTGTATTTTATATCCAAGTCTTTAGTTCATTTGACATATACCATGAAGAAAAAAATACTTTAACTTTTTTCAAATAATATTCTAATTATCTTTTTCTTTTTTTTAATTTTTACTAAAACTTCCTTGTCTCGTTTTGAAATTCCACCTTTATCATAAGATGTGTTGTATATAATCATAGTTCTAGCACAGGAGTTGGTAGTATGGGCCCAGAAGTCAGACTACAAGGTAATTGCAGTCACTTACAAGCTGTGACCTTAGGTAATTTATTTAATCTCTCAATGACTGAATTTCCTAATCTGTAAAATTGGAATAATGTTAGGATAAAATTGTTTTGAGGATTACAAAGATGCATTAATGTGTGTAAAGCTCATAGAAGAGTGCCTGGTAGATAGTAAACACTCAATGAATGTTGGTTGTCCTTTTGTGTAATGGAATATAAAATGAAGCACTTACTAACACAAGTCCAGATGAGCATTTTTGGTTATTAAAGACTGAACCCAAAGGTCACCTTGGAAATAGTCCCACATCTACCCCTTGTGTGATGTGACCCTACAATTTGATGTGATTTTGCCACTTAGAGAAATTGTTATGTCTCCCATGGTTAAGGGAGTACAGTAGACTAGAGTTATGTATTTGGAAATGGTTTTCAGATGGAATGTGAAATAGAGTGTGAGAGAAGAGCTAGGTCAGAATGAGAAACAAAGAAGGTTTGATACTTAGCTCTAAATTAGTCCTATATTTAAGAGATCGAAAGAAGAAAAGTAGAACTGTTGAAGAACATAGAAAGCAAAAGTCCTTTGGGTTGGGCACTGTTCTGGAGTCAATTATGCCCCCTCCTCCCATTTATTTTTTTATTTTTTATTTTTTTTAGATTTTATTTATTTATTTGACAGAGAGAGACAGCGAGAGAGAGAGCACAAGCAGGGGGAGTGGGAGGGGGAGAGGCGGGCTTCCCGCTGAGCAGGGAGCCTGATGCAGGGCTTGATCCCAGGACCCTGGGATCACAACCCAAGTCGAAGGCAGACGCTTAACGACTGAGCCACCCAGGCGCCTCCCCCTCCTCCCATTTATATGTTGAAGCCCTAACTCCCAATGTGGCAGTAGTTAGAGATAGAGCCTTTAAAGAACTAACATAACATAATAAAATAAAATTTAAAAAAAGATGTAATTAAGGTTAAATGAAGTCATAAGCATAACAACATAGTCCAATAGGATTTGTGTTTTTATAAGAAGAAGAGAATCCATTGATGCATTATATTAAAATGGAAACAAATAGTATTTTTTTAAAGATTTTATTTATTTATTTGAGAGAGAGAGAGAGACACTGAGCACATGCACAGGTGCAAGCTCAAGTGGGGGGAGGGGCAGAGGGAGAAGGAGAAGCAGACTCCCTGCTGAGTGCAGAGCCCAGCTAGGGCTCATCCCTGGACCATGAAATCAGGGCCTGAGCCGAAGTCAGGAGTTTAACCAATGGAGCCACCCAGGCGCTCCAGGGACAAATAGTATTTTTTAATAAATAGTGTTGGAATGAATGAATATCCCAATAGAAAAAAAAAATGCCTTGACTCTTATCTCAGACCATACATGAAAATTAACTCAGAATGGATCATAGACCTAAAAATCAAAGCAAAAAAATGAATTAAAGAATTACACTTAGCAATTTAGTGATATTTTAAATCTCTTAGTGTATGTTGCTTATTTTCCCTCTCTTTGTATTTTTTCTTTTGAAAGCCTCCCTAATATGTACCTACGTGATCAATATTTTTAAGTTCATTGGATTTTTCTTTTTTTTCAAAGATTTTATTTATTTATTTGAGAGAGAGAGAATGAGAGAGAGAGAAAGCACATGAGCGGGGGAAGGGTCAGAGGGAGAAGCAGACTCCCTGCTGAGCAGGGAGCCCGATGCGGGACTCGATCCAGGGACTCCAGGATCATGACCTGAGCCGAAGGCAGTCGCTCAACCAACTGAGCCACCCAGGCGCCCTGGATTTTTCAATATTCTTAAATCTCAGACTTATAAATCAATTCTATATATATTTTTTTCTTTTTGTATTAATAAAATTCTGCTTTTATCAGCTCATTATCCTAGTTCTAGAAAATAATGCCAAATGTTTTGAGAACTGGATATAAATCTGTTAGAGAAATATTCGAATTTAATAAGGTGAATGGAAAGTTTATAAAAATCCCTAGATTGCCTATGTTCACATAATAACCAGTCAGAAAACAGAATATTAGAAAAATATATTGTTTCAAAAAAGCAAGGAAACATGGTAAGATACTTAGATATAAATGTTATAATTATTGCATTAGACGAAATTTAAAAATCTTTTAAAAATCTATGAAGACTCATAAAGAGGATTTAAATAACTGAAAAGACATATGGTTTTAGATGGGAAGATATAATCCACTGGTTATTTCACTTCTCTCTAAACTAATCTATATATTCAACACAAACCTAATTAACAAGCAAGAGGATTTTGTTGTTGCTTGCATGCTTCTTTCTTTGTGGTTTTTAGTTTGGGATTTGATTTTGCATATAAACAAAATATATTAAGTTCATCTTGTAAAATAAATATGTGAAGATAGCTAGGGCATCTTTTAACAATTAAGAAAATTAGAAAGTTTTAATAATAGAGATAGATATACAACTTTAAAATATATTAAAAATATAAAATAATTTTTGAAACTTGAGCACTAGAGATGAATGAGTGTTTATAATGGCACTAGAGATAAGTTAGGCCAAACAATGAAACAGAGTAGAAGGAAAATAAATAGATTCAAATATGATTGGCTTAGCTTTAAGGTAATGAAGCTATTTCAGATTAGTGGGGAAGGCAGGGATAATTCTATTAAATCATGTGAGATAAAAGTAAAGCTGGATCCTCACCTCATTCCTCAAAACATAATAAATTTCAATGGAGCAAAGAGTTAAACTAAGCATAAAAGACCTAGAAAGAAAGCACTGTGAACTTATTCATATTAGTGAAATAAGAAAGGCCTTTTTAAATTTAGACATAAAATCTAGAAGATTTAAAGAAAAAAAGATATTATCAACCACACAAAAATAAAACATATATTTAAAAAATGACCCTAAATGAAGTCAAAAGACCAACAGCAGACTGGAAAACAATTTTTCAACATGTATAACAGACACAAAGTAAATTTTCCAAATTCTCAAAATGGATGTATAAAATCTTAAAGAGGAATCAAGAGCTACAAACAGGCAGTGTACAGGAAAACAATTACAAATGTGCAGTAAATATGTGATGCAATACTGAGCCTCACTCATAATGATACATAATCATTCATTCATTCAGCAAAAGTTATCAAGCACCTCTTCTATATGTTGGGAAGACAGCCATTTACAAAATAAACACAAATCTCAGCCCTAATGGAGTTTATATTTCAATAAGCAAACTATAGACAATATAAATGAGTAGACAAGATAAATGATTAAAACATAGTTTATTAGAAAGGGATTGAGTGCTGTGAAGAAAATAAAGCAGAGAAAAGAGAATGTGAGCTCTAAGAGAAAAGGGGAAGATTTCACTTTTAAAAACATGGCAGCCAGAGATGGCCTCCAATAAAGATAACAATGTAATAATAAATTTCACAACTTCACATCCAACAGAAATATGTGTGTGCAGCAAAAGATATGTATGAGAGTGTTTATAGAATCATTATTTGTAATAGGAAACAACTTGAAACAACTTTATCAAGTATATCAACCCTAGAATAAAGAAAAATTTTAGTATATTCACGTGGTAAAATTATATACAACAATGAATCTGAATATACTGCAGTTAAAATAAAGCAACGTGTTGGAATCTCAACATAATGATAAGAGAAAAAAAGTCATATAAGAAAACCTCCATTATGTGGTTCCATTTATATCAAGTTTGAAGATAGGCAAAACTGATATAGGTTTAGAAGTTAGGATGGTGGTTACCTTTGGGGAAGAGAGTGCATGGGGATATCTTTAAGGGTACAGGGAATGTTCCATTTCTTAGCCTGAGTAGTGAACACAGTTGTCTTCTCAGGGAGTAATTCATTGATCTGTTCATGACAACTTGGGACAGAGCCCATTTTCAACCCATGTTAAGTCTGTGGAATAAACAAAAAAAATAAAATAAAATAAAGTCTTCCTGCCTTAAATCACTGAGATTTTAGATTGTTACTGCAGCAAAACCCTGCCTATCCTGACTAGCATACTATATAAACATTCCTAATATTTTCCTAACATATCAGCAAGTAATTTGTACAATTTAATTCTGTTGATTTTCATAATTATTCTAAAATTGTAATCTGTTTCTTCATAACTGCTATTATCTATTTCCTTATATTGTGAATCTCTTCATTGGTTCCACATGATGTTTATCTCACAGGTATACATCTTTAAACAGAGAATACCCTTGTCCCCCTTCGCTATATGCCTGGCTATACTTAGAATTTTCAGACATGCTAACAAAACTGGTAGATCTAAATTCAGTTAATAATTAAGTTATGCAACAACCTGAGAGGAGAGAGTCCAAGTTGAATATAGTCCCTGCAGATGAACATTTTCTCGGCTCATTTCCTGTGTTTAGTAAAGCTACTTCACCAATGGTCAATTTTTGGTATCCGGTTTCTGTTTGGCTGGAGTAGGTTCACTCTGTGTAGCCAGCTGCCTACCTGTCACCCACCACATAAGAGAGAAGCCCATGTTACCTTGCTTCTCTGCTGAGATGTGTGCTTTGTAAGACTCCCAGGCAAAATTGTAGCCTTTTGGTATTGCTGCTTTTATTATTGTCATATTTATAAAGCTATGTGTGAATAAATCAAATAATAAGTTCAGCCTATCATAATTTCTATACCTCCCCATCCCATACCTGTTCAAACTCTTAGTCCCACTCCCCAGGAGCAAGCTGTTTTACTTTCTGTTACCTTCAAAACACTAAATAATATATACTTCTATCTCTGTTTCAATTTAAATATTCCAAATGAGTATTGATTTCCTAAAATTAAAAATAGTTTTCCTTAGTAAACATTTAACCTCCCCTCCTTCACTTCTCAGTGCTATCAGTAACATTTGTGTGTGTGTGTGCGTGCGTGTGTGTGTGTGTGTGTGTGTGTGATTCTTCTGTTGGCTATTAGATTTTATTCAGTATTTTAAATATTAGTGCTCCTCTATTCCCTTTCATAATTCCTCTGCCCTTCCACATCCCAGTCTGTATGCTATTATTTTACATTTGTACTGGAATTTTGTTAGTATTTACATTTTAAGTTCTGCATTTACAACTAAGTCTTACACAATTTATCCATGGGCTGACTAAAGCTGAAAACCATTCAGACATTATCATATTATTATGAGTAAGCACTAGGATTACATTCTTTTTCCTATGTAAACAATACCATAACTCTTGAGCCACTTAGAAGAGAATATTAGGAGCATCAAGACAAAGAGGAATTCTCTTATATTCCAACAACTGCTTGAAATCAACTGTTTATATACAATTTAATTTTTTCCTGGAATTTTGCATTGTTTTTCCTGTTGTCTTGAATAACATGCTTTATCTTGTTCTCAAGTTTGTTCCATCCTCTTAATTACACAATTCCTTTTAAGACTTTTGCCTTCAGAGACTACTCTCATAGAGCCCACCATGCTTCTACTGCATTCTAAAACAGCGACTTTTAGACCTGATAGACCACTGTCATCCTGAGGTTTTTTCTTTATTGCTCTCTGTTTCCTTGTTCTTATGTCTTTTTTCCTTCTTAATCTACTCGCTCATTTATCGAGAGTACAAACTCAGCTAACTTTGCAGAATGAGATTTGGGAGGTGTGGCTGCTCATTAGATGGTGTGTGACCTAGTGACCTCAACACCCATCCTCCTTTTCTGACTTAGGAGCACAGTCCCAATTTATTTCTTAGGCTGCAAAGCGCACAAATGAAAGATTCTACCCTGCAGCTAGGTAATTCTAATAATTTAAGGCGACATTGTGTGCAACTTCAGGGAACACCCCTTAGATGGATGAGATAGCTGGCAAGAACTCCGCAGATACACATGCACCTACTTCTAACCAGAATGCAGAAGTGATGGGAGGAACTCCAGCAGTTATCTAAAACATGAGGCAATCCTGAGAATTGAAGCCATGCACCAAGAATACCACTACAAAAAGAGGGAAATCTATGTCCTCATTGACGTCATAGAACTCTCTACTGGCCGTGTTACAATATATTGTACTTACAAATATGGATCCTGGCTACACATACATTTGATGGACAGAAAAACATATTCCATTTGAGCAACTGTTATTTCTGATCTCAGTTGCTAACTACTGAATACAATTATGTATTGAAAATCATGGTAAGATTTTTAGGCTCTTAAATACCTATAAATATCTTAATTTTTATCATACTTGGTTGTAATTTATTGTGACTCTAGAGTTCAAGGATAAAACATATTCCTTCAATGCTGTGGGCATTGTAGGCATTTCTCTTTTCTTTCTGAAAAATTTTAGAATGCTTTAGTTTTTCTTAATATTCTAAGACTTTATAAGAATGTGTCTGGATGTGAGCTTTTTTGATCTTTTATTCTTTTATTTTTGTGAGTAGAAGTGCACCATCCTGAACCAGATGTAGTTTTTTGTTTGTTTGTTCAGATTCAGTTTTTAACTGGAGATGATTCATGGTGGCAAAATAAAATACAAGCGGCATATTCCCTTTGTATTTCCCTTATCTCCAGCCTTCTCTTTTCGTCAATAAAGTTTTCATTCTATGTATTAAAAACCCAAGAAAAGGTTATTGACTCACTTAATTGAAATACCTCAGTTAGTCAAAATTCAGGCATGGCTCTCTTCCAGGCTTAGATATTGTCAGTCCTCATCTCTTCGTCTGTTGGATCAGTTTTCTTTTTTCTTTCTTTTTCTTATGGTGGTGTCCAGCAGCTCCAGACTTATGTTGACCCACCACTAAGTCTAGAAGAGAGTTTCCCAGAATTTAGTCATATCTGTTTGGCTTAGTTATCTACCATTTCTCCTAAAATCGCTGGCATACTTTGTAGTATATAGGCTTTGGACATGAACCTATCTCTGAACCAATCAGAGCAGCCAAGGGGATACAGTACTCTGGTTGCCCACTCTAGAACCAAAAGTGGTGTGGCAGATTGCTAGTTTCACCAAAAATCCATTCTTCATTTCTTACCTTATAAAAACAACCCTCGGATTTTAGTTAAGCCTCATGGCTTAATTTTCCAGCCTCTGTTACAGCTAGATGTATGCTTGTGGCTGTGTTCTGATCAACAGCAAGTAAGAAGTGGTACATGCCCCTTCAGAAAAGTGAACTTAATGGGACAGGATGGTAGATTAACAGAAATAATGGAGCTTAGAGCTGTAACGTTAAAGGACACATTCAGGTCCTGATTTTTTTTTCAGTCTTACTTTCCATGAAAAAATAAATTTCAACCTTGTTTTAACTGTTATCTTGGGTTTTCATCATTAGCAGCTAAATCCAATCCTTTTTAATACAGATACGTCAGCACCATCCCAACCACATGAACTAACAATAGATATAAGTGGTTCACTGGAAAAAAATTTAGAACTGCTAAATTTATTCTAAAAGTATAGGAAATTGGGACACTTGGGTGGCTCAGTCAGTTAAGAGTCTGCCTTTGGCTCAGGTCATGATCTCAGTGTCCTGGGATCAAGTCCCACATCGGGCTCCTTGCTCAGCAGGGAGCCTGCTTCTCCCTCTCCCTCTGCCTGCAGCTCCCCCTGCTTGTGCTCTCTCTCTCTCACAAATAAATAAATAAAATCTTAAGAAAATAAAAGTATAGGAAATTATCTCTGGTGAAGTACATACAAAAGATGAGTATGCAGGGAATACAGACAGGATTAACTAGTGGTGAAGCAGTGGTTTATAGTAGGATGCTCCAGCATTCAGTTGTCCCCACCTGCGTACACTTAGATGTTCCCTGAAGGGTCCTCTCTGAGGAAGGCAACCTTCTCTAGTTTCCAGTATAGATGCCAGCATTTCTCTACTTCAATACTGTTTGTCATTATAAATTTAATTTCAGCCCATACCCTCACCCTTACCTGGAAGCCTACAAATCATTTTCCCATAAACTTTTATAAAGCAATTTGATTAATAAAACCAATTGTACTGTTTAAAATAAAAGACTTTAGAAGCCTGTCAACTATTTTGATATATGTAATATTTGAAGGAACTTCTTTCCTTTTTAGTTTCTCTAATGTATAATTAGTTCTCTTAAAAGTGTTCGGATTTGGGGAAAAAGAAGCTACATTTTTAAAAAAATACGTCTATTTAGAAAACTAAAGTAAAATTTTTTCATTAGTTTCACATTTATCTTTTTCAAAGGATGTGTGTTTGCCTTATTTTGATAAATCCTGAAACTAAATTATATATATATATATATATATCTTATAAGGACAAACCTATAAATATATATATATATCTTAATATATATATATATATATATATATATATATATATATATATATATCTTATAAGGACAAACCTATAAATAGACCAGCACTGACAATAAAGAAAGCAAAGATTTACAACCAGCTCTCTTGTTCACCATCTGCATGACCATGTAAGAGTTACTAGAGAACCCAAGATGCTTCACATCCCTGTCATCTTTTGTCATAGCCAGAGTCAAACTCTTCCAGCCATTGGTCCTCATCCATGAGCATAACACTCATACTACTCTGAGCTTCCTCTCTTTGAACCTCCCATCGGTATGCTGTTCTTTTGAGATCTCTATTCTAAAGCACATAAATTCTTTCATATTCTCAGTTTTCACAGGTTTTCCCCCTTCACCTTCTCACCTTGATCCTACTTAACTCTTCCCATAACTAGGCCATCTTTCCCCATGACACACACATCTCTTCCCTTATTCTACAACATTTGTTCTTTGAGCTCATGGATACATGATTGGATCCCTGATTCTCTTCTCATCGTTCAGTCACTCTGTTCTCTTCTTCATCCTTTTAGCTTAACACCCATGGCCCATTACCCTGCTCAATACACAAGTATCTAATCAATACACATGCATCCTCTACTGTTTCATTAAACTACCCTGGAACATACCATTTTTCAACACATTACTTTCTCCGATCTGTTCTCCTTAATATTGTCCGGAGGCTTCTTTCTAGAGTGCATATATGTGAATGTCCCTCCTGTTTTAATTTTTTTCCAGTATTCTGTATGGTTTTTCAGTTAAAGTCCAAATAGCAAAAGCAGGCCTTTGCTCCTGCTTTCCTTCCCATGCATCCCTCACTGTTTCCCCCAATACAGATTCCATGTCTGACCTTGCCACATGAACAGCTAATCTCACTCCCTGAACCTGTCTTGTTCTCTTCAACTTCAGGCCATTGTTCATGGATCTCTGCCTAGAATATTAATACACCTCCACCTTGTCCAAACTTCAGCTTAGAACTGGTTCCTTTTGCCATTTCTGTCACTTCTCCCTTCTTCTCACCCTCTACTCTGGAATAAAATCCCTTCCATAGCACCTTATCTCACCTTTTTCTAACACCAGTCACACCTGATTTAATTGTTTATTATGGTCACTCCTCCCCACTTCCTAGTAATCGGTAAGTTCCTTGATGGCAAAATTTATATGCGTTTTCCTCATGTTTAGTATAGTGCTCAATAAATATACAAGGAGCGAATTAATCCCGTCTCTCTCAGCTTTTGTTCTCTGCATGGTCCAATTCTCCCAGATGAAACAGTCAATGTTTTTGGATTAGTTTCTTGCATTTTACTGTCACTTTCCAAATAGGTCTGGGTCATGGAAGATTTGTTTAATGCCGGAAATGAGTAGAATAAATGTGTACATAGATTGCATGCCATGGTAATTAAGTCATTAGTGCTGAACACTAGTATTTAGACTAGAGCACGTTGACGTATGTTTTTATTTGTCAGAAGCAATAAGTAAAGATGAAACCTAGTAATTATAGACTATGAATAAAAAGGAGTTTTCCGGGCGGTCTTGTATAAATCTTAAAGAAAGGAAAGCAAAAGGCAAATGTTCACCAGTATTTCTCCTGACTTCTTTATTAAAGATAATAGTGACCTTCTGATATTCTGTGCTGCTTTCAAAAATCGACCGGGTAGTATTTTTGTATGTGTAATACTATAGTCTCGGATATTCACCAGCGGTTTTGTTCACCTCTGTTGACTCTCTCTTCTCTGTTCTCATTCTTGTCCTTCTCTGCTTTCTAATTACCTGTTCCCCACTCTGACACCCTCAGTCAACCTCTCTCACCCTCTCCTTCCCAGTCCCCTCCTACAAGCCATTGACCTTCTGCCATCCCCCTTTGCCCCTCCTCCACCAGATAATACTAGATTGATGTGGTGAAATGTTTGTGTGGAAATGTAATACACAGTTACTTTCATTTTTTTTTAATGTGCAAGTGGTTAACCTGTTTGTTACAAAAGTACCAATATTGCTAGTGGTATTTTAGTATTGCGTGAAAAAAACAGCAAAATATTTAGTGTTGTCATTTTTTTCTCTGGTATTAAAATCAACAACCCTATGCAGAGGACAGGCATTGTTATGTCTATAGAAGTGTATTCTATTGTGGGATTGAGTAGCCACTCATTCTTTCCTACAGCCAGACATGAGTATCCCACCACATCCATGTTTACCAAGCAGATACCTGGTTACTAATGCAGTTGATTGGATATTCAATATAAAAATAACCTTTCATAGTGGTGGAAATATTCTTGCCCCTGTTTAGGACATCCTTAAGTAATTAACAAATTAGCATTTTTATTTTTAAAATAAAGGGCATTTGTTTGATATTTCAGCTCCTTGTGGGTGAGGAGAAAAATTATCATGTGAACCGTGTAACAGGCAATAGAGGAACTTCTTCACCTGGGACATTGAATTGCTCTAGTACGACACTCTTGGACTCTGCATATTACAAGAATAGTATTCTCAGTAGACATGAGTGGGTGAATTTAGGGTACAAGAATCTAAACCTAACCTCCTCTTAACCATCCTAAACCCAATCCTACTGAGAAAATGAGAGAATTTTCCCTTCCTACATCTCTAAAATATGGCTTCCTCTTTACAGTTGGAAAGGCTATGACTCCGCTTGACTGCATATTACCAGTTGGCTTTGAGGATCACCAAAGCTCAGGGTGTAGAGAACGTGGAGTGTAAACTCCATCCACTCACTGCATAGACAGAGTTTTCTCCTGGCCTGCTCGGTGATTTAACAATTTCTGGCTCAATACATTATAAATCACACATGACATCTCTTCTAAGACTGCAGTATCAGGGTGTGAGTTTGGGCCTTGGAGGAGAGTTGAGAGGAAAGCAAAAAGTTGTGAGCTGTGGACCTGAACAGCTGCTTGGTGGTGGCAACAGCAGCTGTTATGATGAAATGCCTTTCCCCCCAATGTGCTTCTCTTGCTCTCCTGTCCCCTTTCTTGTCAATAGCCAGTCAACATTTATTGATTGTGCAGAAGCTAAGGGCTAATTCTTCTGGGTAAGCTTATCCATCTGCCCCTTTTCTTTTGGCTTACATTGTCTCTCCAGGGTTTTATTTTGTTTTTATAAACATCTTTCTATCTGCCTGCTCCTTCTCACCATATGGCAATTCTGATATATATCTTTTTTGTTGGAGGAGGAATGTGAGACAACAGGAGAGAAGAGGTCCCTAATGGAAAAAAAAAAAAAAGATTTAGAACACTTATCAGAGGAGTGTATAGTTTAATAAGGGCTGCTTTCTTCAGCATGATTTTAATCACATTACGATTAAACACTTTCTCCCCAAAACAAGGAAGACTGCTTTCCATAAATACAAATGTTGTCTACAACCAATATCTCCAGTTCTCTCTTACCAGTCAACATGAAGCCATTCAGTGGCTTCTTCTGAAGCATGAAGCATCTTCTCACACTACTCTAATAAAATTATATTTGCCTAAATCACAAATGACCTCCACATCACAAATCTAAAGAGTATTTTTCAATTCTCATCTTACTAGATTTCTCAGTAGCATTCAAGTCATTCAGGAGTATTCAGTCTTTCATGAAATATCACATGGCTCCCATGACTTCACCCTCCTAGATTCCACCTCCCCACTCTGTGATCAGCCCTTCTCATTCTCTTTCCATAGCATCACTGTGTCCAGCTTCGGGTCCCAGAGCGTCTCCCTCACTGAACTCTTCTCTAGTTACACCTGTCTCTAACTGAGCTCATCCAGCATCACAGATCTAAATACCATCTATTTGCTTACAATTCCCCAAATAGCTAAGATTCTTATTTTTGAGCACCAGACTTTTCTATCATCAGACTGCTTTCTTGACAGCTCCATGTGGTTTTAACTTGAATAAAACCAAACTCAAACAACCCCAACACTCTTTACTCACTCAGCTTTCTCATTTGGGGGGAACTATCAAAAACATAGGAGTCCTTCTTGACTTATTTTCCTTCGATCCCTATATGAAAACTTCAGTTGTAAGTCACTATTGCCTCCTATGTGCATCACATACTCACTTTTTCTCCCCCATTGTTTCCTGTTACCGCTCTAGTGTATACACTGTTTTCTCGGGATTAGAATACGGCAATAGTTAACTAAATTGTCTCTGCCATTCTTACCCTCTCCATTTTGTTATATAACGGCAATAGTTAACTAAATTGTCTCTGCCATTCTTACCCTCTCCATTTTGTTATTTATAATGAGCTTTTACATTTTAAACCCTGAGGATGTCACTCTCTGGCTCAGAACCCTTCAGAAGTCTGCTACTGCACTTTTAATAAAATCCACCGTTCTTAGTTCACCTCCAAGTTCCTGAGGGATCCAGCCCTCCTGACATTCTTATCCTGTGGCCGGCTCCAGCAGAACTGCTTGCCATTCTTCATACATGCTCTTTCCTCCACCTGGAAGCTTCTCCCCTCAACTCTTCACGTTCAGGCTTCTTCTCATCCTCCATGTGCCATCTTAAATGCCAATTCCCCCGAGGGGTTGTTCTTGACAATCCCGTGTAAATCAGTTTCCCTTTTAGTCTCTATTGTTTTATCCTATTCTTTTCCTTCATAGAACTCTTCACAATGTGTGTGTGTGTGTTTGTGTGCTCTCTTGTTTAAGGCCTGACTAGCAACTAACATGCATTCAATCTTGCAGTGGAAGTTTTTGTTTGTTTTGTGACAAAAAGGGAAAAAATGTAGTTTAGGGTACATTCATTAATTTATTCCTCATCATCAGTTAACTGTAAGACATTACGTCAATAATACTAGTGATAATTTTAGTAACAACAATAAAAGCACCAATAATAATAGCAAACACTTATATAGGTCTTACATGTGCTGAGCATTACTGTAAGCACTCTTAGCATATTACCTCCTTCAATGTGCATATGAAATAAGTATTAGTCTCCCACTACTGCTGACAAGGAAACCAAGGCACATGAAGCTGAAGTGATTTGTTGAAGGCCATCATGCCCTTAAGTCAAAGACCCTGTTTTTAATCTGACACTTGAGCTCTAGAACCTAGGGCTCTTAAGTACTACCCAAAACTGCAAGTTACTGTAGGACTATAAACTGAAGGAGATAATGAAAAATTGATTTTGCTTTCATGGAGCTTATAGTTTGTTGTGTTCTCTTTAAACCCAGCAATAAGAATACTTGCTTCCATTTTTAAATACAGTGGAGACTTGGTCTATATTATGTCATACATTCAATACTATTTTTGTGTCTGTTGGTAATTTCTTATTGATTGCATAGTTAATATAATTTTACATTTATGATGCCCAAGACCGCTTCTTCTTTTCAAACTACCTTAAAATAATAAAGAACATATACCACAATAAGCATTTCTAGAGAATTTAATACTTTCATTATTAATTTAATCCTATAAGACGATGATATATGTTTCATTTAAGGTTTTAATTATCAGGAGAAAAAAAATCCTTATATTTCATTATTCCAAAGACCTATGAAGCAGTTTTTACCACATGAGAACCTAAGTCTCCTCTAAGAATCAGTAAGGAAGAGATTCTTTCCTGGGTCTGCATAATGCATGGCTAAATTATTATTCATAAAATCATTCAGGAAAACCTCATGTGTGACTGTATGAGCATGTAGACTGTAAAATAACAAATATGACTCTATTTCATAGGCTAACAGGACTAGACCATTCTGCAGTTTAACCTAGGACATTAGATAGGTTTCAGTCTTTTGGACCTAAGAAAGACAATGCATTAAAACCCCTGTAAGCTACCCCTCAGACATTTAAATATGGCATCCCTGTCATCTGTTGGAGTGGATGTAGCTATAATTCCCCAGCTGCAGTAAACATTTAAATATGTGGTTTTCTGCTCCCAGAGGTTTTCCAAGCTGCTCTGCCAAATCTGTTAATGTAGAAAAATGAAGTCAAGAAGAAAAACTTAAAAGACCTGAGAGCAAGTCTGAGATGGAGGAGAGAAGACAGGAGTAAGAATGGGAGTGATTAAGGATCCATTTATCATCATCCCCAAAACTGGAGTCTTCCCATACAAGGAAATAGAATGGAAAAGCTCCTTAAATTGGGAAAAATATGCTAGTCATTATACAAAGATCCCAAGAGAAGAGATTTTACAGATTGACACTGCTTCTTCACAATACCACCCCTTTCTTCCAGTGATTAATATTAGAAAGATGTATTTTTTAAGCTCAGAGAGGTTCTTGGGAATACAGAGATACTTAAAGATTAAGTTGTGATTGGTGAAGAGAACATTGGCTAAGTATTAGTTAATATTACTTTCTTTGAAAAGTCTTGGTTGTGGCTGTACCAGTCTCCCTGCACAATTAACATGATCAGTTTATCTTATATGAGGCCAAACATTAACCTCCTATATGATTCCCCATGTCTGACCCCACCTGCCCACGGCTACTGAGGAAATTTAATTCCTATTCCTTACAGTGAAAAGAGCTCATGAGTCGGACTCAGAAGCTGTAGTTTTCAGTCCCATCACTTCTCCTTTTAAATGTTTGGTTTGGGCTGGGCACTTAATTTCATGAAGCATCCATTTTCTTCCTTGGAAAATGGTCTACTTCCTTCACAGAAGAGTCTCTGAAATATGTGAAAGCACAGACATTTGGTAGGCCCGCAAAACACATTATCATTTCTTTCTCCCTTTTCTTCTTCCAAACCTTGGAAACAATTCTGGTCTTAGAGTAGTAAACATTAAGGAGAGTGATGTATTTTTATAGCACTTTCCATCCAATCATTGTGAGTGCTGCTTTACTTACAGTTTCCCATTTAAATTATTAAAATAACCACTAAGGTAGTTATTACCTTTTCTAAGTTACATATCATAAGAATAAGACTCAAACAGTTTTACTAACTAGGCCGTTTATTTATCTAACAGTATTTGCTGAGTGTTTACTGTATTCTAGGCATTAAGCTAAGGATCACAGACACAAAAATGATTGTGGTAGGGTTCTGCCTTCCATGAAGTTCCAGTTTGGAAGAGAGAAAGGCAACACACAACATTAATACACGCTATTAGTTGCCAAGGCAGTAGAGGCAAAACCTCTACTACAGAAGCCTGACTCTTAGGTTCAGTAATGGGAAGTCAGCCTCACTCTCACCCACTTTTATAGTACACCTGGGATCTTATGTTTTTTTCCCTGGAACTCACCCCACAGTTAGAGATTTATCTTCTCAGGATAATATATCTTCCTAAACCATAGTGCCACACTTTCCCTAGAGCCCATCACCTGATTTTGTCTCTTTCCTTGGACTGATCTACTCAATGCAAAAAGACATCGAGAACTTTCTATATGCCAGACCTTATGCTATATGCTGAGGATAAAATATTTACATAAGGATAAAAAAGAATAAAAATATATCTTTAATTGCTGCTCTTGAGAAGTTTAGAATATAATAAGGGAAGACTGTCATTGAACAGAAAAGAGTAAAATACTATAGATGCTAAGATAGACATCTGCAAAAGATAGAAGTGAAATGCAAATAAAGCATGTTCTGCATTATGTGCTTGGTATCAGGGTGGGTTAAGGTAAAAAATGAAGGGTTCAGTTTCGATATGTTGTAAATGAGTGGATTGTGGCACAGGGAAGGGCCATCCACAGGAGGATATGTTTAGATCTTGAGCTTAGGGGAAACATTTTGCTTAAAGATCTATCTCTTCAGAGTCAAATATATACAAATATAATGAAGCCATGAAAGCTGGATTGCCCCAGAGAGAATGTCTAGAATGAAAAGAGAGAAGATCCAAAATATGGCAGAACATGGAGGATCAGCAGAGTTAAGGAACAAGAAGGGGAAAACAAGGACATAGATGCCAGTCCTTGCAAAAGACATCCTCATCTATAACTGAGAGATAAGACTTCATCATTCCTTAGATCCTTGCAAGCAGCTATATAACACAACCACATGCCAGAAAAGACTTGAATAAAATCTGTTCACAATACTGTCAAGAAAAGTTACTGAATTGGCATTCCAATCAGGACATTTTTATAAGATTTTTAATTAAAGCAAGAATAAAATAAGAATAAAAAACAGATGAATGCAAAAGAAGTGTCCTTCAAGAGATAAATAACGAAAATGTGGTGTATATACACTGAAGTATTATTCATCCCTGAGATAGAAAGAAATCCAGCCATTGTGATGACATGGATGAATCTCGAGGACATTATATTAAGTGAAATAAGCCAGAGAAAGACAAATACTGTATGCTATCACGTCTATGGTGGTGGAATCTAAAAAACAAAACCAAAAACATATAAAAAACGAACAAACAAAATGCCAATTTTATAGAAATAGAGAATACAATGGTGGTTGCCAGGGGCTAGGGGGAGGGACAAATAGGGAGCTGTAAGTCAAAGGTACAAATTTTCAGTTACAAGAATAAATTCTGAAGACCTAACGTACAACATGGTGACTATAGTTAATAGCATGATATTGTACACTTGAAAAATGGCTGAGAATAGATCTTAAGCACTGTCACCACACAAAAAAGAGAGAGAACTATGTGAGGAGGTGATTATGCTGATTAGCTTGATCGTGGTAATCATTCCACAATGTATATTTATATCAAATCATCACATTGTACACATAAAACATATACAATTATGTTTGTCAATTATTTCTCAACAAAGTTAAAAAAAAGGGAAAGAATGGAATAAACCCATGAACTCCAGACCTCAACTCATGTCTTAATGTTCCACGAAAGCCTTAGTTTATGTGTTAAATAGTGGTGTTTTATGTCAAGGTGATATCTTCAAAGGTTTTAGAAATATTACTAGATTCCCCTAGCTACATAATTCAATAGCTGTTATCATTTTAGCACCTTCCTCATACAATTAACTTTTTTTTTCTTTCAGACCATCAACATTTTCTAATACTACAGTGTGCTGATCTGTTTAATTCTATTCTCAATTTATTTTGAATAAATATGCTTATCTTTAAAACAGATGCTTTGTATTTCTTATCTTTCAGTAATTAGAACAAATCATCTAATAGCTATATATTTGCTATATATATATATATATATTTAATTTGGAAACATATTGCTAAGGGAAAAAATGTTCTTGTTTCAACCTTTTTATAAAGACCTTGCCTTTGAGAGAGAGTTATGAGAAAGAGGTTAGTAGGGGTTTTGAAGATTGCTTAACGCAGCAGTTCCTAGAATGTGATACTCAGATAATAAGCCCTAAGGGATAGTATTAGGGGAGAGTTGGGGTGAGACACAATTTGTGGTCAAAATAAGTTTGGAAAACTCTTTGTTAAATTATGTTAAAGATAGTTCTTTACTGTAGGACTTCTCAGAGCCTTCAAATGAGGTTTGTTTTCATGGCAAATACTTTAGGAAAAAATTGCTTTACACACACTGATCAAAAGACCAAAAGAGACAAATGACAGAACATGGTAGAAATCAACATAGATGTGACAAGGAGTGCCATGGCTAGGGACTGACTGCATTACTCAAGTCAGGAAAAATGAAAAGCAGGAATAGAATGAAAACCCTTGCTCAGGTGTACACTTGGAAAGAAAGGAAAAAGGAGGTGAAGGTAAATTTTTCTGCATCACAAAGAGAGCCTACCTCTGACTTACTGGAAAATTGCTACTTGCTTCACCAAAATTTCCCTTGGAGTCGGCTTCCTTTTCAAAGTAGAAGGACATGGTCTCTTGTTTGTTTGCCACTGTATCTCTAATGTGCAGAACAGTGTCTATGACAGAGAAAGTGCTCAAAAATCATTTATTCAATAGAGCAAATAGTAAATCAATGGTTGTAGAACCATAAGAATAGTGAAAATTCCATTATTTGGAGACTTTCCAATGGTTGGCCCACATGCAGAAACCAAGAGTTCCAGGTGTTTCCTAATCCTGTCTCTATTCTGAGAGATTACGCTTAAGGGGTTCCCCACAGGAAAAGTTTGCAAAGCCTTGGCAACTTGCCACTGCACATGAAGGCACAATCGAGGGTGGCTATTAATAGGAAAACAATACAATCTGAAGGGAGGCTGACTGTCCTTTATGCAGTTTCTTCTTATTTATTAAACAATGTTTATTATAAATCTAACCTCAAAACTTGGATTTTTACATTAATAACACTTCACGTTTGTAAGATAATTTTCAAGTCTCTTCAAAATTAACTCTTTTAATCCTGAAAAAAAAAAAGTGACAAGTAGCCCATCGTGGGAAGAGGAAAATTAAAGTGGATCAGATGAATGATTTGCCCAAGGTCACAACATTATTTTATGGAAGAGTTAAGATTAGAACTTAACTAACCCTTCCATCTATTCTTCCTTACAACACACAGAAGAGTAAATGCTAATTCCATCTGGTTTGAGAAATCCCCTGACTTGGAATGGAAACTTCCTTTTAAAAATAACCTCTATAGAAAAAATTTTTTTAAAAAAGTCTACATGACTAATTCTCCTAAAATAATAAAACAGTTTTAAGACCACATAAAAGTCATCTAAAAAGCTGGGTGAAGAGAAGATCAAAGATGCTTATGTAAGGACAAGATAGAAGCCAAGTTTCAAAATTCAAAGCTTTTGTGAGCTCTAATCATTTCGCTTGCATTCATAAAATCTTTACCATTTTCTCTCTACTTTTTGATGTATAATATTCAATCGATTGTAATGGAATATAAGTGGATAGTACTTGAAATGCCCCCTGAACATGAAAGTACAAACTGTGGCACGTGCACAGCACTTCCGCGTAGAGGAAAGTGGGCCTTTTCCTGCCAGTCAGAGGCTTTTAGAGAAAAACGAACTGGCCCCGGGATTGGTGCCATTGTTATTCCTCTCAAAATAGAAAAATTTTGGATTTTCCTCTTCTCCATTCTGAAGTCAAAGGCAATGACTATATTTACTGCTAGGAAGTCTATGTATGTTTCCTTTTCAATGGATTTATAAACTCCATTATGTTAATATCAAAAATATATAACAGGTATAAAAGGGATGAAGGATCCTGCTGTGACTTCCTAGGGAGGGGCATTTTCCAGTTTATTGAGATTCTGAATTATTGGTGGAGCTAAAGCTTCATGACTGACCTTCCTCTTATGCTGTGACACAATGCAGAGAGTTGGCATTAAAACTCCATGTGATTAAAAAATTCACAGGTCCTTTAAAATTGTACATTTTGTCAGATAAAAAGAATACAAAAATATACACAAACAACTTAGCTAGTGAATTGTGAGCTTTTAACAGGAAAAGAAAATCAAAGGCGGCTATCTAACCACTTTCTCTCAACTTTTCTGGTGTATATTTATGAGATTAAATGTATCAAAGAGCAACTGAAGTGTTAAACAACAAGCTCCTGTTGAGAAAACACTTTGTCATAGCAAAATAGCTTTTAATCCTAAATTTTATAAATGGGTGGGGACGTGGGGGGAACTTTTGATGGCAAAAATGGGAAAAGACAGAAGAAAGAAAATTTAAGTAATAGCAGAAGGGGTACAAAGTAGTACTCAGACTAGAAGATATTCATTTTCTACCCTTAAATGCAAAGAAAACCATAAAAATTTCTGCCATCGAAGCCCCAGAAAATTTTCACAAAGAATATCGGGTTTTTATAGAGAACAAAGATAGTCACATCTCCTAAATGTCCTTCCTTGAAACATTTATGTTTCAGCAATTAGGAATAGACATCAAAATAGTTTCTAAGTTGTGAATAGTTTAGGCAAACCATCTGCATTTATGTGACTGAACACTGAACCATTACTGAGAACATCCTGTAGAGAGTATATCTCCCTTGTCACAAAGAAATGATCCCACTGTGGGATCAAGAACTAGAGCATTTAAATAAGAGAACATGCAGAGAAAGACAGTGGATGTAAAGGACAAGAACAGAAATATGATCCAGTCAGTCACCAGAATAATGTGGATAGTAATTAACATTAAAAGTAATAGTAGTTGTTGGGCATATCATTTATAATTTCATATATATGTGCGGTATTCCATAGTGGGTATTCTGTTCATCTTGAGTAATCCCTGGGTGTGTCTTTTTTAAAGCTCCTATTTGACAAAAGTTCTATCAACATTTATTAAAGAAAGGTGCTGTTTACTAAAGAAAGGGTAGATCTAGCCAACATGTGTTATTTTTATCCTGGTACCCTGAGTGAAAAATCACATATGCATATCACTTGAAGAACGATGTCTAAACAGAGTCTATTGTTACTTGAGTGACTTCAGTCTAAAGTACTTCGGGAACTATAAAATGTCACAGATTCCTTCATCATAAAGGTGGTGTGCTGCAGGGGAAATCATTCTTAGCTCTATGGGAGAAGTCTTGACTCCCAGTTCTGCCACTCATTGACCAGCTATATCTCTATGGGAAGGTCACTTGTAATCTGATACTTTTCTTATGTGTAAGAAGATAATTATTCTGTCTGTCTCCTAGGACCACAGAGACTGAAATAATGCACATGACTATTACTATTTTTCTTATGAACAACATAAATAATAATAATTTCTATTTCATAGCACTCGAAAATTGCCTTCAGCTACTTGATCCCATTCAGTGCTCACAGCAACCATTTGGAGCAGATTCTCTTGTCTCCATTTTTCAGATGAGAAAATGAAGTCAAAGAGGTCAGCATGTATGTCATGTGGTCAGGAAAATGAAGTGCCAGGACTAAAGTTCTGACTTTTGGATATTTTGTGCCACTGTCTGCTACACCAAATCATTTCATCATAAATCTTCTCATTTCATTCTACTTTACAGAGTCAACAAGGGATGCTGGCCATTCCACATCTATTTGTGTAACTCCAGCAATGAGGAAATCCTCACCTTCTGAGGAAATCCATTCCATTGTTCAGTACTCTAATTTTTAAGAAAGGTCTTTATTTTGATCCAAAATCCACCTCTTCATAACTTCCATTTATTATTTCTCTATTTCTGTCCTCTAAAAATGTGCAAAATAAGTTAAATTCTTCTTCAGCTGGCTTTTTTTTCACAATGGGTTTGCCGCCAGAACACAGGTATTGTGAAAACCACTGCTAAACCTAAACCAAAATGGGAAAGGAAAAGACTCATATCAACATTGTCGTCATTGGACACACAGATTCATACAAGTCTACCACTACTGGTCATCTGATTTACAGATGTGTGGGATAGATAAAAAACTATTGAAAAATTTGAGAAGGAGGCTGGTGAGATGGGAAAGGGCTCCTTCAGCCTGGGTCTTAGATAAACCTGAAAGCTGAACGTGAACATGTTATCATGTAACATTGATATCTTCCTGTGGAAATTTGAGACCAGCAAGTATTCTGTGACCATCATTGAAGCCTCAGGACACAAAAACTTTATCAAAAACATGATTACAGACATATCTGAGGCTGACTGTGCTGTCCTGATTGTTGCTGCTGGTGTTGGTGAATTTGAAGCCGGTATCTCCAAGAATGGATAGACCCGAGAGCAAGCCCTCTGGCTTACACACTGGGTGTAAAACAACTAATTGTTGGTGTTAACAAAATGGATTCCCTTGAGCCACCCTATAGCCAGAAGAGATATGAGGAAATCATTAAGGAAGTCAGCACCTACATTAAGAAAATTGGCTACAACCCCAACACAGTAGCATTTGTGCCAATTTCTGGTTGGAATGGTGACAACATGCTGGAGCCAAGTGCTAATATGCCTTGGTTCAAGGGATGGAAAGTCACCCGTAAAGATGGGAATGCCAGTGGAACAACACTGCTTGAAGCTCTGGATTGCATTCTGCCACCAACTTGTCCAACTGGCAAGCCTTTGCATCTGCCTCTCCAGGATGTCTACAAAATTTGTGGTATTGGTACTGTGCCTATTGACCGAGTGGAGACTGTTCTTAAACCTGGCATGATGATCACCTTTGCTCCAGTCGGTGTTACAACTGAAGTAAAGTCTGTTGAAATGCACCATGAAGCTTTGAGTGAGGCTTTTCCTGGGGACAGTGTGGGCTTCAATGTCAAGAATGTATCTGTCAAAGATGTCCATTGTGGTGACTGATAACCATAAAAATGACCCACCCATGGAAGCAGCTGGCTTTGGCTCAGGTGATTAATCTGAACCATCCAGGCCAAATCAGTGCTGGATATGCACCTGTGCTGGATGATCATAGAGCTCACATTGCCTGCAAGTTTGTTGAGCTGAAGGGGTAGATTGTCGTTCTGGAAAAAAGCTGGAAGATGGTCCCAAGTTCTTGAAATCTGGTGATGCTGCCATCATTAATATGGTTCCTGGCAAGCCTAAGTGTGTTGAGAGCTTCTCTGATTATCCTCCTCTGGGCCGTTTTGCTGTTTGTGACATGAGACAGATGGCTGCTGTGGGTGTCATCAAAGCAGCGGACAAGAAAGCAGCTGGAGCTGGCAAGGTCACCGAGTCTGCCCAGAAAGCTCAGAATGCTAAATGAATATTATCCCCAATACCTGCCACCCCAGTCTCATTCAGTGGTGGAAGAACGGTCTCAAAACTGTTTGTGTCAATTAACCATTTAAGTTTAATAGTAGAAGACTGGTTAATGATAACAATGCATCGTAAAACTTTCAGAAGGAAAAGAGAATGTTCTGTGGACCATTTGTGTATGTGTGTGTGTGTGTGTGTGTGTGTGTGTGTGTGGCAGTTTTAAGTTGTTAGTTTTTAAAATCAGTACTTTTTAATGGAAGCAACTTGATCAAAAATCTGTCACAAAATTTTGAGACCTGTTAAAACAAATGTCTAATGAGGAAAAAAATCCTTCAGTTGAATGACTTTCAGGTTACTCTATAGACTTTTCTATTTCTAGAAACTAATTCTTTCCAAAACACTCAAGAGTTTTCAGTTCCTAGTCTCCTCATTATGATTTTCCTAACTCTATAAATATGCTATCAAAGACACCTTTTTTCTTGTGTCTAGTACAGTACTTAAAGTATTGAATTTGACTTTATATTTACTTTTCTATTTCTCCTATTAGGTTATGCACTTCTCTATGTGTGTAGGGAGGGAAGGAAGAGTATTGATAATCGATCATATTTGTTTGTTTACCTGAGGAAACATACATAGATCTTGGTATATAAAAACCCTTAATCTATAGCATGTTAAACTGGTAAACTCAATATTAATTGAATTTAACCAATGTGAAGCAGCATCAAAAAAGTTGATATCTAATAATGGAAACTCAGTTTCTGGAATAAGAGGCTACAGTTCAACTTGATTGACCATTTATTCAGTCAAATGTTGTGGCATAACAAAGGACCCTTGATATGCAGAGTACACAGAGACATTGCCCTCCAAAACTGATGCTAGAGCCTAAAGAGATTTCACAAGTGAAGTGATGGGTCATCAGCTATTTAACCTGGAACTGGAAGGACAAGTCAGCTTCCATATAAAGCAGAAGTAGTAAGAAATTAATCCTACGAGGGGGGCAGAGCAAGATGGTGGAGGAGTAGGAGACCTGGATTTCGTCTGGTCTCAGGAATTCAGCTGGGTAGGGATCAAACCATTCTGAACACCTACGAACTCAACAGGAGAGAAGAGAATAGCAACAACTCTCCGAACAGAAAAGCCACTACTTACTGGAAGGTGGGATGTGCAGAGAAGTGAATCTGAGGTGATATTTGGGAGGATAGACGGCGGAGGAGGGGGCCTCCATCAGCCGCTTCTGGCAAGTGATAGAGCCGCGGAACACAAAATCGGACCTTTTAGAAGTCGGCTCCGCTGAGGGATGTTGCTCCAGTGGCTAAGCGGGGGTGGAATCCTCCCGGGACAGTGTGGTCTCAGGACCCTCGGGGTCACAGAAAGACCGGGGGTGCCTGAGTGCGGCAGAGCTCCCAGGTATCGGAGCGGGGAAGCTGGCTGCAGAGACGGAGCCGAGGTGTGGGCTCTCAGCTCGGGGTTGCCATAAACTGTGATCCGCGGCCCAGTCGGGCCACTGCTCCTCCAGCAGGGACCCAACAAGCGGCAGAGCCGGGGAGACTCCCCTTCCTCCCCCGGGAGGAGCAGTGCGGGAGCGCACTGCAGGGATCTGCTGGGTTTGGAGACTCCACACGGGGTCGGGCGCCAGAGATAGAAATGCTCGATCACAGGCCAGGTGAGCACTGAGTGTGGCCGGAGACCGGGGACACGGGAGTGACTGCTTTTCTCTGGGGGTGCACTGAGGAGCGGGGCCCCGAGTTCTCGACTCCTCTGGGCAGAGATTGGGAGGCCGCCATTTTCACTCTCGTCCTCCAAAGACGTACCGAGAGCTTGCAGGGAACAAAAGCTCCTGAGAGCAAACCCGAGCAGATTCCTTAGCCCGGACCAATAAGAGCGGGGCAATTCTGCCTCTGGCAAGGACATTTGGGAACCACGGCAACAGGCCCCTCCCCCAGAAGATCAGCACCAACAGCCAGCCAAGACCAAGTTTACTGATCAAGGAGAAGAGGAGAACTCCAGCGCTAGGGGAATACTGCACATAGAATTCATGGCTTTTTTACCATGATTCATTATTTTAGAAAGTTAATTTTTTTAACTTTTTTTTCTTGAATTTTTCTTTCTCCCTTTTCAACCAACATCTTATTAATCCCTTTTTGAAAAAAAAAATTTTATTTTTCATTTTTAGAGTCATATTCTATCCCTTCATAGTAGATACCCTTATTTTTGGCAATAGATATATATGTTATTCTCTCTTTAAAATTTTGAAATACAGTTTCTTCTAACAGATCAAAATATACCCTAAATCACTAGTGTATGGCTTTGTTCTACTCTCCTGCCTGATCACATTCTCTCCCTTTTTTTTCTTTTTTTTTTTAAATCTTCTTCTTTCTTTTTTCAAACAACTTCTTATCTTATCAATTCCTTTTATAAAATCTTTTATAATTTTCATCTTTACAGTCATCTTCCATCCCTTCATTGTATCACCCTTATTTTGTACATATATATGTCTTTCTTTCTTTAAAATTTTAGGAGGCACTTTCTTCTAACAGACCAAAATACACCCCAAATCTAGTGTGTGGCACTGATCTATACACTAGCCTGATCATATTTGATCATATTCTGTTTTTTTTGTTGCGGTTGTTCTGTTTTTGTTTGTTTTTATCTTTATCTTTATCTTTTTTTTTGCTTTCTTTTTTCTTTCTTTCCCTTGCTTTTCCCCTGGTTTCACGTCTTTTCTGATTTGTTTAGAGTATATTTGCTGGGGATGTTGTTAACCTGTTAGCATTTTGTTCTCTCATTCATCTATTCTCCTCTAGACAAAATGACAAGACGAAAAAATCACCTAGGCAAAAAGAACAAGAGGTAGTACCATCTGCCAGGGACCTACTCAATATGGACATTAGTACAATGTCGGACCTAGAGTTCAGAATCATGATCTTAAAGATTCTAGCTGGGCTTGAAAAAAGCATGGAAGTTATTAGAGAAACTCTTCCTGGAGAAATAAAAGAACTAAAATCTAACCAAATCAAAATCAAAAAGGCTATTAATGAAGTGCAATAAAAAATGGGGGCACTAACTGCTAGGATAAATGAGGAAGAAGAGAGAATCAGCGATATAGAAGACCAAATGATGGAAAATAAAGAAGCTGAGAAAAAGAGAGATAAACTACTGGACCATGAGGGCAGAATTCAAGAGATAATCGATACGATAAGACAAAACAACATCAGAATACTTGGGTTCCCAGAAGAAGAAGAAAGAGAGAGAGGGGCAGAAGGTATATTGGAGCAAATTATAGCAGAGAACTTCCCTAATGTGGGGAAGGAAACAGGCATCAAAATCCAGGAGGCACATAGAACCCCTCTCAAAATCAATAAAAATAGGTCAACACCCCGACATCTAATAGTAAAACTTACGAGTCTCAGAGACAAAGAGAAAATCTTGAAAGCAGCTCGGGAGAAGAGATATGTAACCTATAATGGCAGAAACATTAGATTGGCAACAGACCTCTCCATAGAGACCTGGCAGGCCAGAAAACACTGGCATGATATATTGAGAGCACTAAACGAGAAACATATGCAGCCAAGAATACTATCTCCAGGTAGCCTGTCATTGAAAATTGAAGGCGAGATAAAAAGCTTCCAGGACAAACAAAAACTAAAGGAATTTGCAAACACGAAACCAGCCCTCCAAGAAATATTGAAAGGGGTCCTCTAAGCAAAGAGAGAGCCTAAAAGCAGCATAGACCAGAAAGGAATACAGACAATATACAGTCACAGTCACCTTACAGACAATACAATGTCACTAAATTCATTTCTTTCAATAGTTACCCTGAATGTAAATGGGCTAAATGCCCCAATCAAAAGACACAGGTTAGCAGATTGGATTAAAAAACAAGACCCATCAATATGCTGTCTGCAAGAGACTCATTTTAGACCCAAAGACACCTCCAGATTGAAAGTGAGGGGGTGGAAAACCATTTACCGTGCTAATGGACACCAAAAGAAAGCTGGGGTGGCAATCCTTATATCAGACAAATTAGATTTTAAACCAAAGACTGTAATAAGAGATGAGGAAGGACATTATATCCTACTTAAAGGGTCTATCCAACAAGAAGATCTAACAATTGTAAGTATCTCTGCCCCTAACATAGGAGCAGCCAATTATATAAGGCAATTAATAACAAAAGCAAAGAAACACATTGAAAACAATACAATAATAGTGGGGGACTTTGACACTCCCCCCCGCCTGAAATGGACAGATCATCTAAGCAAAAGATCAACAAGGAAATAAAGACTTTAAATGACACACTGGACCAAATGGACTTCACAGACATATTCAGAACATTCCATCCCAAAGCAACAGGATACACATTCTTCTCTAGTGCCCATGGAACATTCTCCAGAATAGATCACATCCTAGGTCACAAATCAGGTCTCAATAGGTACCAAAAGATTGGGATTATTCCCTGCATATTTTCAGACCACAGTGCTTTGAAACTAGAACTCAATCACAAGAGGAAAGTCGGAAAGAACTCAAATACATGGAGGCTAAAGAGCATCCTACCAAAGAATGAATGGGTCAACCAGGAAATTAAAGAAGAATTAAAAAATTTCATGGAAACCAATGAAAGTGAAAACACAACTGTTCAAAATCTTTGGGATACAGCAAACGCAGTCCTGAGAGGAAAGTATATAGCAATACAAGCCTTTCTCAAGAAACAAGAAAGGTCTCAAATACACAACCTAACCCTATACCTAGAGGAGCTGGAGAAAGAACAGCAAATAGAGCCTAAACCCAGCAGGAGAAGAGAAATAATAAAGATCAGAGCAGAAACCAATGAAATAGAAACCAAAAGAACAGTAGAACAGATCAACGAAACTAGGAGCTGGTTCTTTGAAAGAATTAAAAAAATTGATAAACCCCTGGCCAGACTTATCCAAAAGAAAAGAGGAATGGCCCAAATCAACAAAATCATGAATGAAAGAGGAGAGATCACAACCAACACCAAAGACATACAAACAATTATAAGAACATATTATGAGCAACTCTATGCCAGCAAATTAGATAACCTGGAAGAAATGGGTGCATTCCTAGACATGTATCAACTACCAAAACTGAAACAGGAAGAAATAGAAAACCTGAACAGACCTATAAGCACTAAGGAAATTGAAGCAGTCATCAAAAATCTCCCCACAAACAAAAGCCCAGGGCCAGATGGCTCCCCAGGGGAATTCTACCAAACATTTAAAGAAGAATTAATACCTATTCTTCTGAAACTGTTCCAAAAAATAGAAATGGAAGGAGAACTTCCAAGCTCATTTTATGAGGCCACCATTGCCTTGATTCCAAAACCAGACAAAGACCCTATCAAAAAGGAGGATTACAGACCAATATCCCTGATGAACATGGATGCAAAAATTCTCACCAAAATACTAGTCAATAGGATCCAACAGTACATTAAAAGGATTATTCACCACGACCAAGTAGGATTTATCCCTGGGCTGCAAGGTTGGTTCAACATCCGCAAATCAATCAATGTGATACAATATATTAACAAAAGAAAGAACAAGAATCATATGATCCTCTCAATAGATGCAGAAAAAGCATTTGACAAAGTACAGCATCCTTTCTTGATCAAAACTCTTCAGAGAATAGGCATAGAGGGTACATACCTCAATATCATAAAAGCCATGTATGAAAAACCTACAGCGAATATCATTCTCAATGGGGAAAAGCTGAGAGCTTTTCCCCTAAGGTCAGGAACGCGGCAGGGATGTCCACTATCACCACTGCAATTCAACATAGTATTAGAAGTCCTAGCCACAGCAATCAGACAACAAAAAGAAATCAAAGGCATCCAAGTCGGCAAAAAGGAAGTCAAACTCTCACTCTTTGCAGATGATATACTTTATGTGGAAAACCCAAAAGACTTCAGCCCAAAACTGCTAGAACTCATACAGGAATTCAGTAAAGTGGAAGGATATAAAATCAATGCACAAAAATCAGTGGCATTCCTATACACCAACAACAAGACAGAAGAGAGACAAAATAAGGAGTCAAACCCATTTACAATTGCACCCAAAACCATAAGATACCTAGGAATAAATCTAACCAAAGAGGCAAAGGATCTGTACTCAGAAAACTATAAAATACTCATGAAAGAAATTGAAGAAGACACAAAGAAATGGAAAAACGTTCCATGCTCATGGATTGGAAGAACAAACATTGTGAAGATGTCAATGCTACCTAGAGCAATCTACACATTCAATGCAATCCCCATCAAAATACCATCCACTTTTTTCAAAGAAATGGAACAAATAATCCTAAAATTTGTATGGAACCAGAAGAGACCCCAGATAGCCAGAAGAGTATTGAAAAAGAAAAGCAAAGCTCGCAGGATCACAATTCCGGACTTCCAGCTCTATTACAAAGCTGTCATCATCAAGACAGTATGGTACTGGCACAAAAACAGACACATAGATCAATGGAACAGAATAGAGAGCCTAGAAATGGACCCTCAACTCTATGGTCAACTAATCTTTGACAAAGCAGGAAATAATGTCCAATGGAAAAAAGACAGTCTCTTCAACAAATGCTGTTGGGAAAATTGGACAGCCACATGCAGAAGAATGAAACTGGACCATTTCCTTCCACCACACACAAAAATAGACTCCAAATGGTTGAAAGACCTAAACGTAAGTCAGGAGTCCATCAAAATCCTAAAGGAGAACACAGGCAGCAACCTCTTCGACCTCAGCCACAGCAACTTCTTCCTAGAAACATTGCCAAAGGCAAGGGAAGCAAGGGCAGAAATGAACTATTGGGATTTCATCAAGATAAAAAGCTTTTGCACAGCAAAAGAAACAGTCCACAAAACCAAAAGACAGCCGACAGAATGGGAGAAAATAATTGCAAATGACATATCAGATAAAGGGCTAGTATCCAAAATCTATAAAGAACTTATCAAACTCAACACCCAAAGAACAAACAATCCAATCAAGAAATAGGTAGAAGACATGAACAGACATTTTTCCAAAGAAGACATCCAAATGGCCAACAGACACATGAAAAAGTGCTCAACATCGCTCGGTATCAGGGAAATCCAAATCAAAACCTCAATGAGATACCACCTCACACCAGTCAGAATGACTAAAATTAACAAGTCAGGAAATGACAGATGTTGGCGGGGATGCGGAGAAAGGGGAACCCTCCTACACTGTTGGTGGGAATGTAAGTTGGTGCAACCACTCTGGAAAACAGTATGGAGGTTCCTCAAACAGTTGAAAATAGAGCTATCATATGATCCAACAATTGCACTACTGGGTATTTACCCCAAAGATACAAATGTAGGGATCCGAAGGGGTACATGCACCCTGATGTTTATAGCAGCAATGTCCACAATAGCCAAACTGTGGAAAGAGCCAAGATGTCCATCGACAGATGAATGGATAAAGAAGATGTGGTATATATACACAATGAAATATTCTGCAGCCATCAAGGGGAATGAGATGTTGCCATTTGCAACGACGTGGATGGAACTGGAGGGTGTTATGCTGAGTGAAATAAGTCAATCAGAGAAAGACATGTATCATATGACCTCACTGATATGAGGAATTCTTAATCTCAGGAAATAAACTGAGGGTTGCTGGAGTGGTGGGGTGGTGGGAGGGATGGGGTGGCTGGGTGATAGACATTGGGGAGGGTACGTGCTATGGTGAGTGCTGTCAATTGTGCAAGACTGTTGAATCACAGATCTGTATCTCTGAAACAAATAATGCAATATATATTAAGAAAAAAAAGAAGAAGGTAGCAGGAGGGGAAGAATGAAGGTGGGGAAATTGGAGGGGGAGACCAACCATGAGAGACGATGGAGTTTGAAAAACAAACTGAGGGTTCTAGAGGGGAGAGGGGTGGGAGGATGGGTTAGCCTGGTGATGGTTATTGAAGAGGGCACATTCTGCATGGAGCACTGGGTGTTATGTACAAACAATGAATCATGGAACATTACATCCAAAACTAATGATGTAATGTATGGTGATTAACATAACAATAAAAATTTTAAAAAAAATTTAAAAAATTATTCCTACGAAATACATCGGGACCATATTATAAATGTGTAGTGGAGGAGATACAATTCAATGGCAATAAAAATAAAGTGTGACCAGTTACAAACAGAGCCAGTTTTACAGGCACATTGCCAGAACAGTCACACTGGGCTCTATGCTCAGAAGGGCTGACTTCTTGAAGTTTAAACTCTGAAGTGGCTGTCTTGAAATGTTTAATACTTTTATTTTTGAATTTGTGTTATAATTTATAAGTAAAATCCAGTAGAACAATGAAGGTTGTATCAGCTCATGCAGTCTGGCCTCTCACTGCATACCCCCTTCATCAGGAGCGTTCTTAGCTCCCAGCTTTCTTCCCTTTGGCACCCCAACCACTGCTGATCACCAATGGGGAAACAGGTCTCAGTGGCCAATGAAAGCATGTGTTCTGTTATTACATCCAGGGGTTGCCCATGTGTGAGCAAAAAGAAAAACGGAGACGGATACACACCTCAAGGCATCTTTGGCGGGGGGCATATGTGTATGTGTAAGCAGCATGAATCCCTGCCCTGGTTGGCAGAGCCATAGCAAGTTTAGCTGGTGATTTGATGGGTACTTCACATCCACCCTCCATCAAGTATATCTAAGGGTGGAGATTGCATTGTTTGGGGGTAATTGTCCGACATGTGTAGAGAGAGATGACAGCCCATGAGACGGGGAGATTGATTTCCCCTGCTGCGAGTAGGACCCTCCATTTTCATTTTGCCATGGGACCTGCAAATGATGTAGCAGGTCCTAGTTATAAAATAGCTGAAGTTGGGGATACTCTGTAAGCACTTAACCCAGTGTGGGTGTGGAAGCTTAGTAGTTTTCTCAGGCATTTAATCTGAGACTTTGATGATAAATAAGAGTTATCCATGCCAAAAAAGAGAATGAAGAAGGCTTCAGGAGGAGGAAATAACATGTGAATGCCCCAGTCAAATCAGAGCACAGGAAATACTCCAGGAACCAAGAGAAGTTGAGTAAGACAGAAGGGGACAGTGAGGGCAAAATGGAGAACAAAAAGTCCAGTCACAGTTAGGGAGCAGGTCAGCAGCTGTGCTAATCAATGGAAGGGCTTGAGATGGGAACTGAAGTACTGCAAAATAAAAAGAGTGTTTTTTTGTTTTTAGTTTTTTTTCCCAGAGGTTGCTACTACTAAGACACATCTTTACTACCCTTTTCCACTGGAGCCCATTTTTTACCTTTATTTAAATTATGTTGCAGTATTCTCTGTAAAATGTCCTTTTGTTGGAATTAGCACATGATTGTCCTTTTGTCAAACTTAGATCCTAGATTTCCATCACCTGTGAGTATGATGAGCAGGAGCCCTTCTTCCTCACAGTTGTGCAAGCTGGGTCATTGGAAGAAAAGGGCTCATCAAGAAATAACATGAACACAAATACTTCTTGCACTTCATTGCCATCATCTGCTGAAAGAACTACTGTGGCTACTTTGCCCAAACTCTCCCTGGAAGCTCATGTTAAACAAAAAGTAAATGAATGAGCCACAGTAGTATACCAAAAAGAAACTCTCAGAGCTGCAGCAAAGCATATTTTTTTTTTCAGAATTGGAAGGAAGTAGATATTTTTTCTTTAGTAAGGATTTTTTTTTTAATCACATTGACATTTAGTTTATTAGAGCTAAGTTTACAAGACCAGTTCCAGAAGAGCTTTAACCTAAATCAGTTTCCATTTTATATAGATAAGATGAGAAAATGCTGAAAAAATATGGCTTTTTTCCCCCCTCCAAGTTTATTCAAAACAAAACCAAATCAATTCCTTACCACCAGGAAGCAGCATATTTTACCTCAACTTTCAGGGAAATAAGTATACTCAGCAATAGGTTGAATGCAGGCTAAAAGATGTTTTCTCACTCAAACTGTTAAGTTTATTTTCTCCTTCCTTGATGTCTTTTTTTGAAAAATGAGAGAGAACATTCTTCCACTTAGAAACTCTTAAGAATATCAGTGAAAGATAATTAGTAAGACTTTTATAAATGGATATGGAAAAGAAAAAAAGAAGATACATATAAAAACTCTGAGAGGAGTATCTGATAAATGCCACTGGTTTAGCATCCAATAAGCTCCATATAAAAAAGGACAGACTTTTCTCGCACTTCTACCATGCACCAGGCAAGTAGGATGTGTTTATTCCAATTTAATGTTACATCATCCCAATGAAGTGTAGGTATTATATTCCCTAATTCACACCCAAAGAAACTGAGCTCCAAAGGTTCACGTAACTTGCCAGTTTCACATAATGGTGACTGGTAGAGCCAAGCCTTAAACTCAGATGTGTCTTATTGCAAATGTGGTAATAATTTGCAGGATAGTATTTAACTACCATGTCAATCTTTTTTTTTTAATTTTTATTTATTTGACAGAAAGAGAGATACTGAGAGCAGGAACACAAGCAGGGATAGTGGAAGAGGGAGAAACAGGCTTTCCCTGGATCAGAGAGCCCGATGTGGGGCTCGATGTGGGGCTCAATCCCAGGACCCTGGGATCATGATCTGAGCTGAAGGCAGACGCTTAACCCACTGAGCCACCCAGGCGCCCCTACCATGTCAGTATCTTATGCTGTGGTTAGTTCATCCTAGGCCAGTCAAATCCACCATACAGACTTATGGTGAAGATCATTTAATAAAGATAAGAAAAACGATTTTCATTTATTGAGTGCTAGCCACTTTGTTAGGCTCAATATTGATGATTATCAGTATTGTAGAAAGCAATAGGGCAGTTTGAAAGGAATTTATGAAGCTACCTGGGTAAATGGGTGGAGCTTGGAAAGGGAAAAGAATTAGGAAAGTGAAAATGGCACAGGTGGCTCAAGGTCAAGCCTACCTTCCAAGAGATGAATAAAAAGATGGCAGTATGGTGTGAGCAAGGTCAAGTGAAATTTAATATGAAAAAAAATGAACACTGCAATAGCAACGGTACCAAAAGCATAACCTGGAAGTGTGCACATACATGCTAAGTCCTGAATTCGCCCTCTGGAGCACCAAAACCAAACTTCCAGTCTCCTAGACAAGTAACTGCTACAAGTTGTTTATCTGCTGCAAATGGGATGTTGAAGCATAAAGAAGAAAGCAGAAAGGGATGTTGCCATAGCAGAGTCTGAGGTTCAACATAATGCAAAAAACATGTATGGCTGCTTACTACATGCCGTGTTCTGGTGATAAAGAGAAGCGGTAGGAAGAAAATCACAGTAGGGAAAGAGATCTGGGAGTTGAAAGGAGATTTCCTGGGATCAAGCAAAATATATGTTTTCATATTATTTGTTCTGCATGCTTCCAGCTTAAGTCATAGATTTCTTGGAGCCTCGCATGTAAAGGTACTCTGTAAATATTGTTAACTCAATCAACAAATAGAATGAATGGGGTGGGTGGATAATAGAATCATTTTAGAAGAAGGACCTAAAGGAGAACTTACTTTCACATAGATAGGAACTTGGTTCAGGGCTCTTTACACTGGCCGAAAGGGGGAAAAAATCATAATAGGAGAAGGGTTGCCAGCCACACAAATGTAAATGTTCAAAGATATGTGAGATTTGAAGTGGAAGATATATGATCGTATGTGTGATTTTCTCAGTGAGAGGAAATATCAGATTTATGAATATACTATGTTCCATCCTCATGGAAATTTGAAAAGGAAATATTACTTTGGATCATGACTTATCTCCTGCATATAATAAGAATGGTTGGAAGTAGACTTTAACTCAATAACTAAAAAAAGTAGAAGGAAATTTGATTGGGGAAAAGAAAAAGTAATACATGGACATATTTAACTGCAAACAAATGCAAGGATATAGGCATAAAGATTGTAAATTCCTTGCTGTGTAACATGAGTGGCCTAAGGTACTTTTTCTAGGTCTCAGTATCCTCATCTACAAAATGAACAAGTTAAATAGATAATCACTAAGATCATTTCCAATTAGAAGAAAACAAATCTATTTAGGTAAACATAGTAGCAGTTTGAAGTGTACTTGAAAGAAAAGGAAATGGACCAGTCAGGTTGAAAAGATCTATGTAAAAGAATTACTGTTATACTATATAAAGTAAAATATTCTGTCTTTTTAAATAAGGCTAGAGAACTGACAGAAATTAATTTATACAAAGGTTGGAAATGTGGCATATGTATATGAAGGATGAGTAAATTGCTGTTACAATAGGGATGACTTAAATTATGATATGAGGATGATAAAGAAGAGAAAATATTTTCTGTCTTTTCAGGATGTCAAAGCTTAACTGAACATGTGTTTAACAAATTAAAAGTCTCAAGGCAGAGTCTCTGGTAGAGACTATTAATCGCAGAATCCTGATATCTATGTCTCTTCTTCCTTAATAACTAAATCCCAATTGTATTTAGTTAACAAATAAATTACTGCATTCCCCATCATCCCTTGTAGCAAGATGAAATTATATGTCTAAGTCCTAGACAATGAGATGTAATCTTATGATTTTGCAGTGGCCTTCTGGGAAGACTGCTTAAAGAAAGAAAGCCCACTGATTCAAGAGAAAGAGATACTTTTTTATCCTTCCCCACCACTTCTGCTATCACAAAGTGATGAATGGAGGTACAGCAGCCATTTTATACTATGAGGTAACCTCAGAGAAGGAAGCCTTATGCTCAAAGTGGAGAAGTAGAAAGAAGATAGACTGGTTTCTAATAACATCCTGATGCCAGTAGGGCGGTCGTGGATGATTTATCTTCAAAATTCTCTTTTACATGAGAGAGAAATAAACTTCTATCTCAATTAAGCCACTATCATTTCCAATAGTATTTATTTTCTCAGTTATATGGATTTAACACTTCGTCCAACTGATATAGTACCCAGAAGGGAGGTGCTTCAAGTAACAGAAGCTAAGATGCGGTACGAGTTTGGAGGCAGAACTAGGTAGGTGCACATTAGTTATGCAGATAATAAAAACTGAAAATCTCATGACTATTATTATATACCAATAAAATACTTAGTCAAATCATCACCTACCACATACTGGAAGCCAACCATATGCTCACAAAGGCTATAATATGGTTGTAGGGAAAATGGCAAGATATGTGCAAAATGTTGTCATGGGTTGTCAGCAAAATCCTAAAAGAATGATGAATTTAAGGTGTAACCAGCTGGTCAGTCTGAGAGTTGAAAGAGAAAGTACTTGCCTCTTCTCTAAGATTAAAGGAACTCTTTTGCCTATAACCTGCAACCTCAGATGATTGAGAGACAGATAACTTGAAAACTTTCAGGGTAGAAAAGACCAACTGTTTATATCTTAAATTGAAGCAGTTAAAAGAAGTATCTGCAAATTCTAATCTTGGCAATAAATATGACTTGTGCCCCACCATTCACAAGTGGTTAGCCTGGTGGCAAAGATAGTACATTATTTCAGATGTCATCAGTGCAGCAGACAAAAAGCTGAGAATTATTTGGATGGGCAGAGCACAAAGGTCTATAAATAAAAAGACTAGTGTCCTTGAGCTTAAAAATTCCATTTATCCAAGAACTTCGACTATGTTTACACACACTTGGAAATCACCAAAAAGCCAGTAATGCTGCAACCCTACCACATTTTTGAGAGTAACTTACTGTCCAAAAAGAATCCACTGGATTCTGAAACCATACTAACAGGAATTGATTTGCTCTATATGTGTGATCCTTAGGAAAGATGTGCTCCTGAATGTCCACCTCAGATGTGGTCACAGGATAATGGAGAAGGAAAACTTTTTCAGAGGGCAAAGCCAGGGACCACCAAGGAAAACGGACAAGGGAGTTCTTACTAAAGAGCAAAATCTGGGGCTACCAGATGGACTAACTAAAGAGCTCACTCCAAAGCCAGGACAGGGAGCCTACAGCATTTTTGTTCAGCAAATTTTTTGATGACTGTTGTGCCCCAGAGAGGCTTTTCCTATCTTTACATTAATAAAAGTATCTAGTTAACTGAACCAAGAGGCACCAAATCAAAATCTGATAGAAGAGACTGTACACCATCCAGAAAGATTGAACTCTGAGTAGGATGCAGTGTCTACAGGGGAGACATCAGGGTTTTTCTGCTTAAAGAGGAAGAAGGGGATGCATAGCCATTAGGTATCCAAAGGAGCAGACTATATACAGCTGTGGCAGACTTCATGCTTGTTCTTAATTCTTCACTCCCTCCTGTGCAGTGTAGCAGAGGAAATAGAGTATACCTCTGCTTGCTTTGGCTAGTGCAAAGTGAGAGGGAGGGGACATGAGCAGAGACTTTAAACAGACTTGCATGGGTCTTTGGTGCCTCACCATGAGAAGAACATGACCAGCAACTGTTGGTTCAAGAACAATGAGAAGATGTGGAGCAGACTCAGAGCCAATTCCAAAGGCTGGGACCAAGGTTAGCCAACACAGCCTAGTGCAGAAATGTCCCCACTGACCTTTAAGCACATGACTAAGAAAAACAAACACTTGTTTAAGAAACTATTGCATTTCAAGGTGGTTTGTTATGCAGCATCTTGGCCAATAAAGCAACCAGACCTGTCTTAACTGCTACAGCTAAAAGTAGAAATTTTGGAGATCCAGTCAACAGACATGACTGCTAAAGAAATAGAAATCAACCTCAGAATCCTTTAAACAAACTCTTGAACACCCAAAGCACAAATGAGAGAAGTAAGACCAAGAAATTTCTAGAAACCTCCTAGAGTGGTCAGGAAGACTGGATTAGCACTGATCCTAAAAGATAAAAATGGACAATCAGATCAAGATTATGTGTAAAAAAAAAAAAAAAAAAAGCAAATGTTCAAAGAACTTTTGGGTTTTGTTGTGTTTTTTTTTTCTCTTTTTTATGGAACTATTTGAAAGTTAGAAATTAAACAGCTAAAAGTCAAAGTTGTTAATTCACCATAAACAACTGATCAAAATCAGGGGAAAAAATCTGGAAATGGACACAATATGCTCATATTTTTGAGGAGCAGAGTACTTGGTTTTTAAACAATTTAGGAGAAAAGTAAAAGGTCCAGAATATGCAAACAGAAATGTAAATAATAAATTTAACTATTAAATGGGGCTAAACAGAAAAGGCTAACTTTCCAAAAGAATAGATTAAATTAAGCAGAAAGAGGAATACAGGATGAGGTCCTTTAAAAAGAAGTCAGGAAAGTATTACATAGAATAATTGCAAAGGCCTTTTCTCCTTATAACACGGAAATTGATGGATTTGAGAGTAAGGATATTAAAAAAGATCTTTAAGAGGCTGCAGGAAATAGAAGAGCTAGGACAAAGCATGGATGTCATGTAGAATATTTTATGACAAACTGCTGGCCTGAGCCAATAATTCTTGGGCTGGAGAAGGAATTGTTGCTCTGTAGAAAGCTGGTGAATGTGGAGTGAAGAGAAACTGCAACACAACCTTGAAACAGATTTCAAAGGAGTGCTTGAAGGACACAGAAAGAACTAGCCACAGTATCTTAAAAACAACAACAACAAACAACTTGTTTTGTAAACAAAAAGAAAGCAGAAAGAAAAAGAATAATATATTTTAAATGTGGTAATACAGAAGGTGGTAGGCCATTCGTGCATAAGAGTAAAGAGAAGAAGGGTGCGTGGATGGCTCAGTCGTTAAGCGTCTGCCTTTGGCTCAGGTCATGATCCCAGGTCCTGGGATCAAGGCCGCGTCGGGCTCCCTGCTCAGCGGGAAGCCTCCCTCTCCCTCTCCCTCTACCTGCCGCACCCCCTGCTTGTGTGCTCTCTCTCTCTTTCTCACATAATTTTTAAAAAAAATCTTCTAAGAAAAGAATAAAGAGAAGAACTGGCTAGAAAGGTGAAACATAACAAGCAGATAGAAAAGGCAACAAAATGTGAAAAGAGAGTTTATAAAAGGTGTGCAATTGTATAAGCACCTAGGACTGCATTGCAGGATATAATTGGAATATACACGCAGGTAAAACTTACAAATACTTTCTGTAAACTGAAAAGCATTTGGGAATCATGTAAGATCACGTGCTAGAAAAGGTTTGTGAAAAGTATAGAGCTTTTTTTTTAAAAGATTTTATTTATTTATTTATTTGAGAGAGAGACAGAGAGAGAGAAACAGCATGAGAGGGGAGAGGGCCAGAGGGAGAAGCAGGGTCCCCGCTGAGCTGGGAGCCTGATGTGGGACTCAATCCCAGGACTCCGGGATCATGACCTGAGCCGAAGGCAGTCGCTTAACCAACTGAGCCACCCAGGCGCCCATTCTACAAGTAAAAGTAATTAATGGTTGCAATGTTAAGAGTTACTCCTCCAGGGTGAGTAACATAGAAATACTGTTCAATTCAACAAGTGTTTATTTAGCCGCTACAATGTACTAAGCAAATGTTAGACTCTGGGGGACACATCCATAATGAAGACAGACATATTAACTATTTCAAGCCAGACAACAGGCTTAAAAGAGAACGATACAGCTCTCTAAATGAAGACTAGAACCATCCACTATTTATTATCTTGTGAACTCTCCAGAAACACATGTATATGCAAGTACATATATACACATATATATGTTTGTATACAGACATATCGATATATATGTATCTTTTAATTTTATACAACTGAGGATATGTTATATATAATATGCATGATCTTGTGATTTTCTCTTAACACAGTAATTTGAATATTATTCCATATCAGAATATACAGAGCTACCTCATTTTTCTTAATAGCATATTTTGTTGTATGATTGTGTCATAATGTATTGAATCACTGGCCTTTAATGTACATTTATGCAGTTTCCAGTCCTTCCTTATTATATACAGTGCTTATACATAATGGGCTTTATACATGGATTAGTATACTTGCTATACAAATTTATGGAAGTGAAATTTCTATTAAATGGCAAGTGAATTTTTAATTTTGATATTGCCAAATATCCTTCAAGGTGATTACATCCCTTTGTATTGTGACCTACAGTACCCTAAAGTGTCCTCAGACCACTTGCCAATGACATTTATTATCAAAACTTTTGACCCATCCAAAAAGATACTTTATTGCAGTTTAAATTGTGTTGGTCTTATTATGAAAAATATGAGTATATTTTCACACATTTAAAAGTTTTTTGTGCTTCCCTTTTTATCTGAATTATCTGTTCATAATCTTGACCTGATTTTCTACTGTTCTCAGAGTTAGTATGTTAGAAGCAATGAGCCTGTTGTCATACATCTTGTCAATTTTTTTACTTTGTTATTTTTCTGTCAGATGTAATTTTTAACCATAGTTTCAGTTTTTAGACCTTTTGAGATTATTGTAGGTACATATGCAGTTATATGAAATAATTACAGACATTCCATACATTCACCAGCTAAGTTTCACTTACTAACGACATTTCGCATAGCTATAGTATAATAATGTTACAGGTAGGAAAGTGACATAGGTATAATCCATCAACCTTATTCAGATTTCACCAGTTTTACATTTACCTGTGTGTGTGTGTGTAATTTAAGCATTTTATCAGATATATAGATTTGTGTGAACAGTGCCAAGATACAGAACAATTCCATCACAAGGATCCTCCCGTTACCCTTTTATATCCATAGCCGCCTCCACCCCCCGCCCCTCCCTAACTCCTGACAACCACAAATCTGTTCTCCATTTCTGTAATTTTGCCATTAAAAAAAATATTTTATAAATAGAACCGCAATATGAAATCTTTTGAGACTTGTTTTATTCACTCTGTAATTTCCTTGAGAGCCTGCCGAGTATGTGTCAATGATCCATTCCTTTCTACTGCTGAGTAATATTCCATGGTGTGGATGTTTGAGTTTATTTAATCATCGTTTCCAGTTTGGGACTATTACAAATAAAGCTTGTATGATCAATTGTGTCCAGGTTTTTGCATGAGCAGAAGTCTTCCTTTCTCTGACATAAATGCTCAGCAAATTGCTGAGTCATATGATATGGTAAGCACACATTTAGTTTTGCAGAAACTGCCATTCACTTTTCTAGAGTGGGTGCCCCGTTTTACATTTCTATCAGCAATGCATGAGTGATCCAGCTCTTTGGCATAACTGTCAGCCTTTGGTGTTACATTTTTATTTTAGCATTCTAATAACTATGTAGTAAACATCTCATTGTGGTTTTAGTTTTCATCTCCTCAATGACTAATGATCTTGGAAATCTGTTCATATGCTTATTGTCATCTTTACATCCTCTTCAGTGAAATTCTCTTTGTATCTTTAGACCATTTGCTAATTGTTTCTAATCTTGTATTTACTATTGTATTTTGATAGTAATTTTATGTTCCAGGTAATCCTTTGTTGAATACGGGGCTGTCAAATATTTTCTTCTAATATATAGCTTTTCATACCCTTCACAGGGTCTTTCACAGAGCACTTTTAATTTTAATAATCCAGTTTATCTATTTTTTTCCACTTATTAATCATGATTTTGGTGTCCAGTCTAAGAACACTTTGCCAAGCCATAGATGCTGAAGATTTTTCTCCTAGATTTTTTTTTTCTACAAGTTTGATTAGTTTTATGTTCTACATTTAAGGCTGATCCATTTAAAGTTAATTTTTGCATAAAGGGTGATGTTTAGGTTGAGGCTTGATTTTTGCCTGTAGAGGTCTAATTGTTGCATTGAAAACTTACCTTTCTATTGAGTTGCTTTTGCACATTTGCCAAAAATCAGTTGGGCATATTTGTGTGTACTTATTCTCAGTTATCTAATCTGTTCTACCAAACTGTTTATCTATTTTTGCCAATATCATACCACTACGATAGCTATTTAATAAAACTAATTTCTTCAATGATATTCTTTTTGAAAATGGTTTCAGCTATTTTAATTCTTTTTGCATTTTCATAGAAATTTTAGGATGATTTTGACTACATTTACAAAAACTTTGCTAGGAATTTTATAGGAATTGTGTGGAAACTGTATATCAATTTGAGGAGAAATGACATCTTTAATATGTTGATCCTTACCTTCCTTGGACATAGGGTATCTCCTGGTCTTATCTAATTTCTTTCATCAGCATTTTTTTTCAGCATACAGATCCTCTACATGTATTTTTAAGTTTATACTTAAGCATTTCATTTTCTTTGGAGTGGTTATAAATAGTAGTCTTTTTAATTTTTCTTTTCACATAGTCATTGTTAATATATAAAAATGAAATAAATTTTTGTGTGTTGCTCTTGTATTTTGAGACCTTGCTGAACTCCCATTAGTTCTAGAAGTATTTAAATTATTTTTTAGCTTCCTCATGAATTTCCACCTAGACATTCATGCAAGTAAGAACAGTTTTATTCTTTCCCTTCCTATCTGTATGCCTTTTATTTATTTATCTTGCCTTAGTGCAGTGGCTAGAACATCTAGTACTCTGTTGAGTAAGAGTGATGAGATAGCAATGGCTCTCCCCATCTTACTCTTCTAATCTTAGAGAGAAATCATTCAGTCTTTCACTATTAATTATAATGTTAGTTCTAGGGTTTTTGTAGATGTTCTTTATCAAGTTAAGGTAGTTCGCTTATATTCCTAACTTGAGAGTTTTGATCATAAATAGATGTTGAATTTTGTCAAATACTTTTGCTGCATAAGATGACATGACCAAAGAATATTGGAATACTTATATTTATTAACTTGTGTTTTTTTTTTTCTCGAGATTCTGTATCACGTTTGGTCTTCTGTTCGTCCTGAATTTAATGAGAAATTCTGGGGACACCTCGGTGGCTCAGTTGGTTAAGCATCTGACTCTTGATTTCAGCTTCATCGTGATCTCAGGGTTTTGAGTCTGAGCCCTGCATAGGGCTCAATGCTGGGTGCAGAGTCTGCTTAAAATTCTCTCTCTCCCTCTTCCTTTGCCTCTCCCCCGTCCGTCTCTAAAAATATATAATAATAAAATGAGAAATTTTCTAGTGTTTAATCAGTAAGGATGATGATGTTGGCTTGTGAATGTGTGTGTGTGTGTTAAGGAAATTTCCAGGTATCAACTAATATTTTATTAGATTCTTTTAAAAAGTATTTTAATAGAAAATTAATTTTATGATACATGTTTTCAGAATCTATAGAAGTAAAGTTTTTTTTTTCTTTTTTACCCTAAATTAGATGTAAATATTTTCCATCATGGAACCTTCTTGTATTCTTAGGGAAAGCCGTTTCTCGTACATGATATATGCTTCTTCCAAAGTACTTTTGGATTCTATTTGCCAGTGTAGTTTTTAGGAATTTTGAGCCATTATTCATACATGCTATTTGTTAGTCTTTATTTGTGCTCTGTTTGCCAGGTCTTGGAATCAAGATTATGGTGGTTTCACAAAACGAATTTAGAAGCTTGTCTTCCTTTCTCTCTCTCTCTCTGTTGCTCCTGCTCTCACTCTCTTTTCTTTCCCTTCCCTCTCTCCCCTCTTCCTTCTCCTTAAGGCTTTTATAGAATTTGCCTGTGAGGCTGACTGTTTTGGTGCTCTTTCAGGGAATAATCAGCCTTTTTAGAATTTCTAAATCCTTTGGCATCAGATTTGGTAATTTATGTTTTCCCAGAATATCATTTATTTCATTCACATTTTTAAAGTGTCTATAAAGAGTATCAACACATTATTTTATAATTCTGTATCTGTGATTATATACCCATTTTCAGTTTGTATAGCTGCCTCAATGTTAATACTTTGCTAAGGGCAAAGGCAATCTTAGCTTAACATTATCCCGACCCTCCCCCACCCAGGATCTTGTAAGTCTTCTTTAACATGTAAAAATTCCTTTGGAAACTTCCTTTATCTCTCCCTCCCAGGATGTATGTTAGAAATTATCACCCAAGCAATTGGTCCACTGATATACATATGAAGGGTCTCTTGACAAGTTTTGAGTATCTGACTTTTTTCTTTTTCTTCCAAAATTAACTTATCTAACGGATGACTATTTTTTGTTACTAATATTTTCATCTTTGTTCTTAATTCAATGAATTATTTTATTATATTTCCATAGTAAATACTAGTTTACTATAGTACCAACTTACTGTCTTATGCTGTATGTCTTCGTTTACTTATTCTTTCTGCTTACTTAATGCTTTTATTGGGCTTTATCTCGCTTATATTAAATTTTAATTCATTTATTTACTACTTTAGTAACACGATTATTTAGTGTGATAAAATTTACTTTGAGCCCTGGAACTGCATCCATTTAATAAGATTTGATAGAATTATGAAGTTTTATAATTAACATTCCTACTTATGCTATAATTTTTTATTTCTCTACCTAAGTGTTGTTTTAATATATATTTTAATTTCTATTTGTGGTTTAGGGTTTGTTTTCTGTATTTGTTATTGGTTTCTGATATTATCTTAAGAATGTGGTATGTATAATATCTACTTGGTGGAATTTACTGAGGTTTTCTTTCTGGCTTGGAAGATGATCAATACATAAATTTTCAATGCAATTAAAAAAGACTAAAGTCTAATTGTAGGTATAAATTTTGTTGTTTATCAAGAATAATTATTTTAACTATGTTATTGACTTCCCCTATACATTACTTAATATTTGTTTAATATATCTGCCAAGGCCTTAGAGAGGTTAATTAAAGTCTCCTTCTATTATTGCATTTCTGTCTACTGCTTATATTTACTGAAATTTTAGCATTTTGAATTTTGATGCTATGCTATTTAGTTTATGAAGATTCACAACATCTCTTAATTGTAGACTCCAGGCTTTTCATTACTGAATGTCTTTCATTTGGTAGTTTAATGTGCTTTTCTTAAAATTAGACCTTGTATAATTTTAATTAAATGACACGGACTTGCTTTTAGTTTGAATTTTTTAACCTGTATTTTACATCCAGTCCTTATTTTAATTTTAGTTGAATATCATATATATCACCTATGTTGCTTTTTGATCCTAATTGAAGGTCTTTTACTTTTAATGGGTGATGTTATTCCACTTATATTTACTGGTATAACAAGTAGTTCTAGCATTTTATTTCATGTTACACTTTTGATGGTTTAATGTTGTTTTTTCAATTTATTTTTGCTGTATATCTGTGTTTCTTGTGTGTGTATGTTTTAGTCTTTTTAAGTTCTTTAGTCCTTCATTTGGAAAGCATATTCTCTGCTTGTAGATTTTCTGGAAGTTAGCTTGACTATACATATTTCGGAAGACCATATTTTTAGAATTATCTTTGAATTCTCAGGGACGAGTTTTCTCATAATATGTATGTCTTTTATGACAAAATATTTTGATGTGTCTTTGCCTTTTTTCTATGTTTTTCTCTTCCATAATGCTTTATGTATCTCTCATGTGCTTCCTGTTTATCTGTGTTGCTGTTTTCCCCAGGCCTATGATGCATTAGAGGATGAAGTCAGAAAGGACAACAGTGGAGTGAACTGGATATTCAGATAGCTCAAATTCAGATCCCTTGTCTTGAAAAGTTTCCCAACAAAAGGCCATCCTAGAGTTTTGATTATTTTTCGGTTAGCATATGCTTTGCCTGTCTCATGGAAAAGTATGCCACCAGCTTTTGAGTAGTGATTTGGAGTTTAGGTTACTTTTGTGTACCAAATTATCAACTGGAAGATTGCTTGCCCCCCATGATTGCCCTTCTACACACCCAGGCTGGTTACCTTTTTTTTTTTTTCCCCTGCAAAGATGATATGCAGGCAGGGTGCCTGCATGGCTCAGTCATTAAGCGTCTGCCTTCGGCTCAGGTCATGATCCCAGGGTCCTGGGATCGAGCCCCGCATTGGGCTCCCTGCTCCGCGGGAAGCCTGCTTCTCCCTCTCCCACTCCCCCTGCTTGTGTTCCCTCTCTTGCTGTGTCTCTCTCTGTCAAATAAATAAATAAAATCTTTTTTTTAAAAAAAAGATGATATGCAGGCACTGTACTTAGCTTCACCTTTTCTGTCATTCTATTCTGCCCAATAGAATTAGTGATGGCTCAACATCATACACAGCCACTGAGCCCTTGCTGTTCCAAAGAGGAGGTCATTGACTTGACCTTTCAGAAAGTGCAACTTACCTTTGGATAATTCTGCCTGCTTCCTGCAACATGAAGACCTGCACCTCCTGCTGCTTTCCTCATTTCACCTGGATATAAATTTCACAACACTTTGGCAGCGCTCCAAGTTTTCATTTCTGCTTCTTTGTTCTGCATTTTGGTTTTAAGTTGGTTTCAAAGAGCAGGGCAGAAATGTCTCTTCTCTGCCATCTTTAATTACTTCCTGTATTCCTTATAAATTTTAAAAATGAAAACCAGAGCAAGAACAATTAAACTTCCATGTTGCAACCAACAGAAGCTCTGGTTCCTTGTGTAGCCAGACTCCCTTGGCATTTTTAAGAAATTCTGTGCAGTTTTAGGAAGACATCACTGCCCTCTCCACAAATCTGAAATAGATAGCCTTACAGAGGTGCATGGAATTTTATTCAATAATCTGTGAGCCCACACCAAAAATTTGTAAGGTTACACATTGTTCTTTCTACCCTTTTCTAAAAGATTTTATTATATTTTCTTGTAGGCTTATGAATAAATAACATGTTTCTGCTCACAGTTTGTATTAGAACATTTGCTATGCATTTTGTTTTCAATCATAATCCTTAGAGCCTTGAAACAAACAAATCACTTATACTGTATAGAATGATATTGTCTTGGTATTACTGCCCTAGGAAACAGTGTTCATTTTTGTGGCTTCATTTCGATGTACAGCAGAATTTAGTAACGCCACAATCCCCTACATAGTTCTAGTAATACTAAATGAAGCAGTGTGAAACTTCTAGCTTTGCCTGAACTCCCATGTCTGAAATCCGTCATTTGGTGGTGTTTAGTTTGCCTGGCATATTTGTTTACCCACTGCCTATCGACTAGCTTCCAAATCCTCCTGATGAGGTGATTTCCTAACAGCTGAAAATGATATTACATTCCTCACCTGTAGCAGGTGGTCCCCAAGTGGCCGTTCATCTTCTCTTGTGGTCTCTACTCTGAACTGTAAATCATGTCAGGAAATGACAGCCTATTAGGCAGTGTGATCTATCATTATTGCAAGTCACCAGTCACAACATGCATACACTTGATCCATCCTATGTGCAAGTGATGGATTTGGTCAGAAGATTGCCATTTCACATTTTGGAAAACATGAACTGATGTGAGTCCATAAATGAAATATTTTAACCTGTGATCTCATGTAGATGTCATTATGTCATCTCTCCTGGAATTCAGCTGCCAGAAATAAAGTTGAAGTAGTTCATGTCAGATTGGATGAGAATGCCCCATAAACATGGATTCTGTATCTCTAGCAGCTGTATATATTAATTATTTCACAAACATTTTGAGCATTTATTTGTTGCCAAGCACTGTGCTAGGTTCTAAAGATACCCAAAGTAATAATAATGATAAAGTCAGAATCTAAAGAGGGAGATAGATTCATAAATAAATAGTTGTATAAATGTATATTGTTTGGTATCTGGAGATATTATGGGAGCCTTTGGGACAGCACTTCATTCTGTGGTGAGGGGTTTGGAAGGATGAACATGGAGACCAAGACAAGTTTCTTTGGAGATGTGGCATGAGCTAAAGCTTAAAGGATGAATAAGAAGCATGTTTGGTAAAGGAGTTGGGGGCGGGGGCATATTGGGGAATGGTTTTCATGTATAGGAGAATGAGCAAAGGCATAGACTCAAGAAAGAGTCTAGAATGCATAAGGGACCGCCAGCAATACTACAAGAGTTTACTTGGTTATTATAAATAACACCACAGTAAACATTCACATCCAAGTCTTTGCACAGACATATTCTTTCATTTCTCTTGTGTAGATACTTGGTGGTAAGAATTCTTGGGTCATACGGTAAATATATACTTGACTTTTTAAGAAACTGCCAACATTTTTTTTTTCAAATAGCTACACCATTTTACATTCCTACCAGCAATATATTAGAGTTCCATTTCTTTTCTTATGAGTTTAAATTAGAGGGATGCTATGGCTGGATTTATACTTTAAATAAACGAATCTGATAGCTATTAGAAATGAGACTAGAAATAAAGTGACCATTTAGAAAGCTGCTGCAGTAATCTAGGGGAGAGGCACAAAAACCTTGAACTAGACTAGTAGTGGTGACTAGAATGGAGAAGATGCATCTTACAGGAAGAACAACACTACTGAATAAGAAAAGGTCATTTGCTTCCTTCAGCTGTGCAGCTTGGGGAATATGACTCATGGAGGTGTGAGGACAGAGGGGGTATCTGCTCAGCTAGCCAGAGGAGCGAAGGAGAACAGGTTTGAGGTCATAAGCTTATTGTCTTCACATCTGAAACATCCAGTATTAACAAATATAGCCCTAAACTTTCCAACAACATTTATACCATCACTGTGTCATCTTTTATTGGTTCACCAGCTGTACCCTGGGCATAGCGTTACACATGCTTGAGCACTTCTGCTTTAGAGAGTATGTTCATTTGGTTCTAAAATAATTGCAGGAAATTTATTGTGTGATGATAAGTGCATAATTACAATGTATTTATGGATTCTAGCAACACATATAATTATATTATAATCTATAATATAATGATAGATTATAATATGATTAGAAATATTATTTTGTGTGGCCCACATCGCATATATTGTAGTGTATTACATTTAGTTATTTACAATAAATTAACATCCCAATGAAAAAGTATTTGGCAGAATTCATAAGCCTACCAACAGTCTTTCCCAATGTTTCCCTCCAAACAACCACACAGGATTGTTGCAATATGAGTTTAACTGAAAGCTAAGATGATAAGGACCCTATGATGCTTGGGTTCAAATATCTTTTGTGTACACTGAAACAAGCAGTTAGTCAAAAATATCTGTCACTTCAATTAGACCAGATTAAAGTCTTAACTTAATAATTGTACAATCATATGATATGTACACCATGTAAATAAGAACAACCTCTAAGAACAATGAATATGAATCTTAGGAAAGGTTAAGTAATATTTAGATAGATTATAATATATTTGGCTTTGCCGTTTATTTCATTAAATTCTTTCTGTATTAGGCTAATAAAATTACTGCCCAGCTTGGAATATGATTTTAATAGTTTATTCAGCCAAACATAGTTCTTTCCAAAAGTCAAAAACACCTGTATTGTGCATATCTGGAAAGCATTCTATAGGTTGAAGCCGAGAGATTTACAATGTTCTGGCAAGTATGAACCTCTCTGAGAGCAGAATCACACTGTTAAATGAATAGCAAATAGATCAGAGCCACAGGATTTGCTTATATTGAATCTTGCAACTGATATCATTTTAATTGCTTAAAATTTTCTTTGAATAAAGCCAATGATTAGAGCAGAAAACTGAAGGTCAAACCTTATTTTCGTCTCTACTAAGCAGAATGTTTGCAATACAAAATCAGTAAAGAGCACACTTGCTCAATTCCTTTCATTTTAAATCAGTGTTTACTCATTCTAAACACTTATATTCTAAATATTACAGTAGAGACTGAGACGCTGATACCACTAATAAGAAAAATGAAAAATCCAGTCAGCTGTCCAGTTATTTGCCAGTGTTTAAACTATTTATTACTGGCACAACTTCAGTGACACAACTCAGGTACTTTATCTCATTAATAATTGCAATAGTCAAAACATTTAGCATGGGAAAATTAAAGGAAACCCAAAATATCTACATGAGATTTAAAAAATGTCATAAAAATAGTGGTCACAAAAAAATGAACCAAGTGTTAATAGCCATACTACCTAATGAGCACACAAAAATCAGTATGAATAACACCATCAATTACATGAACAAAAGATATGTTACAGAAAATATGCAGATAGTCAATACATATATGAAAAAGTTCAACACACAAAAAAGATGCAAATTAAAGATTGAATATGATAAAAATATTGCTCTCCAAATTGGCATTTTTTTAATTATTTTTTTTCCCGTTGGACAAGGGTATGAAATAACATTCTCACACACTTCTGGTGAGACAATTTTTAGGACAGTCTTTCAGAAAAGCAACTTTAAAATGCATAAAAATAAAGCTAAAACACTTTTCATTCTTTGACCCAGTAATTCTGTTTATAAAAATAATCCCCAAGTAACAATCAGAAATGTGAACAAAGATTGATGTGTAGTGATTTTATTATTTATCTGATTATAAAAATAAAATCTGAATATGACCTGCATGTACAGCAATAGAGGAATAGTGTAATTAATTTTAGAATGTTCTATTTGATAGCTTTTTAAAAAGTCTTTAATAATATGGAAATTTTTTAATTCAAGTGAAAAGTGAAGATGTCTAAAAATAGATACTTTTACTGCATCTATGTCTGTGTCTATCTAAATACATTCAGCTATCAAGGTATCTATAACCCTACATTTACAAAATTAAAGATTGGAAGAAAATATCTCAAAACATCAATTCTCATTTACATCATAGTTTTTGGGTTTTTTTATTTTTTTTAAACTCGTTAGTTATTATAGTGTATTATTAGTTTCAAAGGCAGAACATTCATCAGTTGCATATAACACCCAGGGCTCATTCCATCATGTGCCCCCCTTAATGCCCATCACCCAGTTACCCCATCTCCTCACCCCCCTCACCTCCAGCAACCCTCCGTTTGTTCCCTATAATTAAGAATCTCTTATGACTTACTCCCTCTCGGTTTTTATCCTATTTCATTTTTCCTTCCCTTCCCCTCTGTTCATCTGTGTTCTTTCTTAAATTCCACATGTGAGTGAAATCATATGGTATTTGTCTTTCTCTGACTGTCTTATTTCACTGAGCATAATACCCTCTAGTTCCATCCACGTCAGTGCTAATGGCAAGATTTCATTCTTTTTAATGGCTGAGTAATATTCCATTCAAATAATGTAAATACAGGAAGTAAATATAGGAAGAGGCCAAGATGGGAGTGGGGGTTGAGAGGGAGGGGCGGCCTCCACCAGCCCAGGCAAGTCTTTCCCACCTCCTTGAACCTTCTCTCTCTTCCCGCCCTCTTTCCATATGTACAAGACCTTACTCTAGGAAGAAGACAAATGACAGATCTGACATTTATATTTGTGTATTTTCCTGGATTTATAGTATGTGATTTTTCTGATTAGTACATTTAATATATTGAATAAAAAATAAGCCTGTAGCTGAAAAAAAAGGGGGGGATGCTTGGGTGGCTCAGTCGGTTAAGCTTCTGCTTTTGGCTCAGGTCATGATCCCAAAATCCTGGGATCGAGTCCCACATCGGGCTCCTTGTTCAGTGAGGAGGCTGCTTCTCCCTCTGTCTGCCACTCCCCAAGCTTGTACTCTCTCCCTCTCGTTTAAAAAAAAAAAATATATATATATATATATATCACATCTTTATCCATTCATCTGTCAATGGACATCTGGGTTCTTTCCATAATTTGGCTAGTGGACATTGCTGCTATAAACATTGGGGTGCATGTGTCCCTTTGAATCACTATTTTTGTATCCTTTGGATAAATACTTAGTAGTGCAATTGCTTCGTAGCTCTTTTTTTTTTAAGATTTTATTTATTTATTTGACAGAGATATAATGAGAGAGGGAACACAAACAGGGAGAGTGGGAGAGGGAGAAGCAGGCTTCCCGCTGAGCAGGGAGCCCTATGCAGGGCATGATCCCAGGACTCTGGGATCATGACCTGAGCTGAAGGCACACGCTTAACAAGTGAACCACCCGGGTGCCCCAGGGTAGCTCTATTTTCAACTTTTTGAGGAACCTCCATACTGTTTTCCAGAGTGGCTGCACCAGCTTGCATCCCACCAACAGTGTAGGAGGGTTCCCCTTTCTCCACATCCTTGCCAACATCTATTGTTTCCTGAGTTGTTAATTTTAGCCATTCTGATCACTGTGAGGTGTATCTCGTTGTGGTTTTGATTTTTTTTATATCATAGTTTTTAACAATGAAAATTTATATTTCTTTTACCATTCAAGAAATTTTTCACACAAAAAATGATTAGTTCAAGGAGCGCCTGGGTGGCTTAGGTGGTTAACAGTCTGTCTGCCTTTGGCTCAGGTCATGATCTCCCGGTCCTGGCTTCGAGCCCCACATCTGGCTCCCAGCTCAAGCAGGGAGTCTGCTTCTCCCTCTCCCTCTGCCTCTCCCCCTACTCATGCTCTCTCTATCTCTGTGTCTCATATGAATAAATAAATTTAAAAAAATGATTAGTTCAAAATGATGTTGAGAGTAGGGGATATTTTGGAGGATTATAAAGTCAGAAAGTAAATGACAGTAATTAATTGGTTAGTTTAACCAAAACAGTAAATTCAAATTAATTTGCTGCTTATTAGTTTGATTTCCTTTAAAAATATATGAACATTTAGGTATTTTATTTTTTTATTTTTTTAATTTAAATTCAATTAGCCAACATATAAAATATCATTAGTTTCAGATATAGAATTCAGCAATTCATTATTATTATTTAATCAGAAGTTTAGTCAGAAGAACCAGTAGCCAGTTAACACAGCCAAGTTTATATAATTCTAAAGAACCCTCAGTGTTCCGATCACAAAAAATTCTATGCAGTTGCTGCTGAAATATTCCTACGACGTATCACTTACTTCATACCGGTGTTTATGGTAGGATTTGCTACAACTTATAATCTGCTTTATTTTCTCATATATTAGATAGAATAAAAAGGCACTTTTAGTTTTATAGAATATAATCAACAGGTTAAGTTTTAAGCTGTCTGAAGTACAAATAAGCTGTCTAGGTAGCATCAAAAAACTCAAAATTAGATAAAACTCAAATAACCTGCTGCTTTGAGTTGTTTCTGTACAGCACATAAACATTTAAATAAATTTTCAAAAATAAGTGGACTTTGCACTGAGATTTTTCATAGTCAAGAAAGGCAGTATAAAGTAGTGGTTAATAGAAGTGGGTTAAGAAGTCAGACTACCTGGGACTGAATTTTGCTGTGACACTTGTGAATTGTATAATTTAGGGCAAGTTATTTAATATCTCTATTTTTCAGTTTCCTCATCAGCAAACTGGGGATAATAACTGTAGATACTTTGCAGAAGGATTATTTTGAAAGTTCAATGAGTTAATAAAATATAAAGCCCATAAAAGAGTACCTGGGTGTGGTAAGGGCTTCATTAGTGCTCAGAATTAATGCTTGATTCCTTAATTATTGCGCTCTCAGTCTCACTCGTTTCTTTCACAGCCCATCTTCTTGAATGAATAGTCTATACTAATTTGTTTTGTTACCATTCAAAGAGCATTTGTTGAGCATTTAATAATATTTGTAATTTGCGATTTTGAAGGCAGATATTGGACTAACCCCTGGAAAAACAAAGGGAAATGCAACTTACTCTCACCTAAAATAATACATAGTTTTAGAATGGAGAGAAGAACCATATAAAAAAAAAAAGTTACAGAAGTACAGGAATGCACTAGCTGCAGTGGGGGTTGGGATCGGGAGGGTTGGGCTTTAGGAAAATCTTTCTTATGCTGGGATTTGAAGTATGTGTAGGATTGCCTCTGAAATAAAGTGGAAAAGAGATACATAGAGGAAATGCAGTATACAACAACACAAATGGAAAAAGAGATTGTGATATATTTGAGTAAATGGGTGGGGATATATAGCATACCCTGAGGGGCAAGGATTGCAAAGCCTCTCTGCCTTGGCAGATGAATCTGCCCCTTGATCAACTGACCTAGCTCCCTCCATGAGAGGCTTCTCCATATCCATTGCCCTCTATTGGGATTTGGAGCCAGGAAATGGTATAAGCATTGAAGAAACATAAGCCTCAGTTTGCCAGATTTGGCTGTATAACCTCCCTATGATTTTAGACAACTGCTGGGTTATTTGTATTTTTGTGACTCCTGGGTTAGTAACCAAACTCAGAATTTTGATAAGTCAAGACCTATGAACCTAAGTGCTATCTTAAATCTCTCTCAGGCAAGAAAAATACCAATACTAAGCAATAGGCAACAACTGTAAAGTATTCTTACTCTAATATTCTCACTTGCGACCAGGCCATACACCAGTGAATTTCTTTTTCTTTTCTTTCTTTCTTTTTTTTAGGTTAGTGGTAATTTTATTTATAGAACAGAAGATATACAGCAGGAGGTCTGTGGTAAAAAAACGAGGTGGTCAATTCCTCCCTTCTTGCTATCTTCATTAGTTCCTCTTTGTTCCCAAATTTATCTACCACCAAATGCCTTTGTCCCTATTTACATTCACATTAATTTTAGTGAGAGAAAAAGAATCTGGCTTTTCCAACAAGCACCATATCAAAGTTTCCATTCAGCATAGCAAATTTCAACCACCTTAAACTGCTAGCCAAAGTCATAAATGATCTTTTTAAGTCAGGCTAACATAGTCTCACTTTTCTGTTTCCACATGACCCAACTCAGACTGGGTGTGAGAAAAGAAAGAAAAGAAAAAAAAAATATTTCCTTTTCTTGTAGAACCATGTTAAAGACTACACTGAGAAGCCTGTACATTCCAACATCCTGACATTTTGATACTGGGTATTGTAAAGCTTCAACTTCATTAGCAAATCATCTAATCACAAAATGCAAAAGATAATAGGTTAAGCGAATGCTTTGTTGCTATTTAGAAGTTTGCCAATGTCTCTGGAGAGAATAATTAATTGTCCTGTACTACTCAACCAGCCATTCGTTAGACATGGTTAAATGTAACACTCCACTTCCAGTTACCTATTTTAGTATTTTTGGAGTTCTTTGATTGCAAGCAGCAGAAACCAGTCATAGATAACTTAAACCAAAACAAATAAACAATAAACAAACAACAATAACAACAACAAAAACAAGCTTATGGTAAGGTTAGAATCTAAGGAAAGACAGAATAACCAGGGCTTAAGAAGTACAGGAATCAGGGTTGAGTCATAGATCTTAGTTAGGATTTCATGGATAGTCCCTTTTGAACTCTGGTATTAGAATAATTCACCTCTCACTACCATGCCTCCATGTGCCAATTACATCAAGATCAAAATGCCTTGGGGAAATAGATTAAAGTTACAAGACTACCCCTGGGGCACCTGGGTGGCTCAGATGGTTAAGCGTCTGCCTTCAGCTCAGGTCATGGTCCCACGGTCCTAGGATCGAGTCCCGCATCGGGCTCCTTGCTCAGCAGGGAGTCTGCTTCTCCTTCTCCCTCTGCCTCTCCCCCTGCTTGTTCTCTCTCTGTCTCTCTCACAAATGAATAAATAAAATCTTTAAAAAAAAACAACAACAAGATTACCCCTGAATTAATCATCATTACCTGGAACAGATGGACTATAATTGGCATCAAGTGGTGCTGAAGTGTGTGTGTGTGTGTGTGTGTGTGTGTGTGTGTGTGTGTGTGTGTGAGAGAGAGAGAGAGAGAGAGAGAGAGAGAGGGAGAGAGATTGAGAGAGAGAGAGGAGACAGGGAGTGCAGGGGATGGGGTTCTCATAGTTAAGGTAACTCTGTTACCAGATAAAGTGGATAGGCACTGTCAGACTTAAATATAAAATAGTCCATTATAAGCAAAATGAATTTCTTCTGGAATAGTGAGGAATTGCAATTTGGGACATATGAACTACGACAAACCATAGATAATTCTGGAGAACAAAGGAGAGGAGCATTCTTTTATAGACGAAAGGAGAAAGTTGGAAGGAGCTCTTTGGAATGAAAGTTCATTGGAGGACAGTGAGAGTTTGGAGTTGAGGAGACCTGTGATTGGCTGAGTTGTGATGGTTCTCATTGGCTGGTTTGTTGCTGGGAAAGGAGAAAATCTTCTTTCCTCCTGCTGGAGTGTGTAGTTAGCTTTGATGAGTGGTATGTACACGAGAGCTTTCCCTTGTGGACTTCCCAGCTTTGTTTTGAATGAGGTTTTTCCTTTATTTGTTTTTACAGGCATATAGACAAAACTAAAGATAGCTATTTGGTATCTATCCTAAAATTTGGTTTCTTCCTGTCTCTTTGATTATCTTTTTTCCCCTTTTTTCCTTAGGATTCTCTCCTTTTATATGACACATTTGTTGTTGTTGCTATTCATGAGAGTTCTCTTTTTGGTTATCATCCCTTCCTGTATACAGTGAGAAAAGAAAACAAAAGTTACCTTCCCCACAGTTTGAACTCCCATCTTACTTTAATGATTGCCCAATTTTTATCTTAGTACTGAATATCTCACTGTTGGTTCCTTAATCCACATTTCAGATTTCTATAGACATGGCTGCCTAAATTTCCTACAAGAACCTTAAACTCAACTGTCTAAAATATAACTCCTTTTCCCTCCCAGAAAGCCTGTTTCTTCCTCCATATTTCTTACCTCAGTGAAAGTAATTACCATTAGTCTTGCCTTCATCAGAAGCCTGAGGATATGACCCTCTTTATCCTCAGTCACCACTCCCAGAACAGATCAGCCACTATGTACTGTTATCCGTTATTTCTGTCAAATAAAAAGCTCTTGAATATATTCTAGTTTAACTAGCATGGTATGCACCCTAGTTTACCCCCAAACAGTCCTCATTTATACCTATTATCCATCACAGTTATTAATCATGCTCTCTTTCACTCTAAAAATTATTCTAGTTTGGATGATACAGTTAATGAGTTAAGTAGACACCCTACAGATTAGCTAATTCCATAATTCCATTACTCAGTACCTTAATGTAGTTTCTTATGATTTTTACCCTGTTCACAATCTGGCTCTTAATCCACCTCTTCACCTTAATTTCCTTCCACACTGCCACATGGAAGATGCATTCTGGCTACCCAAGCTATTTGCAGTTCCTTGAGTGCGTTCTTTAAGATTCAGATCAAGTGCTTCTTTCTCTGTGGAACTTTTCTCTAAACCACTGGTAATCCACTACCATCAATTTTCAGACAGTTAGGCATCCCTGGAAGTACTGCCTGGCACATCTGTATTTAGCACTTATGACTGTACATTGTAGCTATTCAGTCACTTGTCCACTAATTGCCATTTCCATGTGTTGGCTGCTCCGTAGGCAAAGACTATGCTGCATCCCTTTTTGTATTTTAAGCATCTACCATAGAGTCACACACAATGAATGATAGGTACTTATTTTCTACAGCCTCTCCTACAGTACTGATACACCTTGACTAAGTATCAGAACAATACAGCTTAGCACATATACATAGCAAATATTCTGTTATTTCTCTTGAATGTTTTTATTTCCTTCTAGTAGCATTTGTCTCCTATTCCTGCAATAAAATTGAGTAAAAGAGAATCACTTTTTGATTGATTTGCCACCCAAATTTATATATGGCAATTAGGTTTATTGCCCTGATCCTGCTCTGTACTTTTAGACAGTCAGACATATTTCTGGATTAAGATGTCTTTAAAGCCAAACAATCCCTAAGTATCTTTGAGTATCTCCTATTTGCCCAGTAACTATAGCCTTCTTAACAAATCATGGCTTGATAGTCAAATTTTGGCCCAATAAAATAATTTAAACTTCATCTTAGACACCCTAATATGACTGTAAGGTGTACATGTCATTAAAATGTCATATTAGGAGGGAGGGCGAAACATGAGAAAAATTCAAATAAGGAAAAAGAAAACTATTTCTACTAAGATCCTATGTGATGAATCCCACAAAAATACCTTTTTACAATTCTTTTCTGCAAAAAATTAGAAAGTCCAATACAAAGTTACTTAGGCAATAACTAAAATCATTATTTCACATAATTAGAAATCTGGAGGTAAAGTGGTTTGAGAGTTGAATAATTCAGTGGCATGTTGACATCATCAATGACCTAACTTTTTTCTCTCTTTATGATCTGTCATCTTCAGTGAGTAAGTTTGTCTTTTATGGATCCAAGATGGCCACAAAATAGAGAAGGGTATAAAATGGAGTCTTTCCCTTCTGTGTATCTCTTGAATGGACTCTATCCAGGTGGCTCCCAGCAGATGTCTCTTCTGAACCTATTTGCCGGAACTGAATGATAGGACCTTAGCCTAAATTATCAAGGGAGATGAGCTTGCCCTGGTCCTGTGACCAATCATGATTTATTATCTGGAGCTAAGGGGACTCCAGAAATGCATGAGTATGCGATGTTTGAACAACTTTTTTTAATAAAGGAAAAAGTGGGGAATGGTGGTTACTATGCAAGCAACAGTGTCTGGCATATTTTATATTCATTCTACATTATAAAACATTCCCTTAGGTTGGAGCCAGACAGGTCTAAAACCACACCAGCAAAGATGCAGCTACACAAAGGGCTGTGTATCTAAGTATCAGAAATCCATTGCTGGCAATGAATATGGGCATGGCATATTGAAAACTTTAAAAGGATAATCAGTAAAATGATTTGAGTTTGAATCCAGACTGTTCCTCATATTAATCATTATCTTATAACTGCTTATGTTTCTCAGTAAGCCTCTGTTTCTGCATCTATAATATGGGGATAATGGGATGAAAATCCATTATGGTGACACATTATATTCTACTATAATATGATTATTTGTGCCTTTCCCTTATAACATTGTAAGCTCTTTATAGTTAGAATGCATCATCTTTAGAATATTCTTTCTAGCTAGTATAGCAGCAGAATTGATGCCCAATAAGTATAGCTAATGACTGAAGGATTATGTTTTAAAAATATGTATTAAGGACTGTTACATAGTATTTAGCAAGTAATAGACACTTAATAATTATTAGGTCAGCAATGATGATTTGACTCTTGACAAATCTAATTGCTAATTGTATTTTTTTTTACATTATTTATTTGAGAGGGAGAGTAGAGCAAGAGAGGGAACACAAGCAGGGGGAGAGGCAGAGGGAGAAGCAGACTCCCTGCTGAGCAGGGAGCCCTATGCAGAGCTCCATCCCAGGACCCTGGGATCATGACCTGAGCCAAAGGCAGAAGCTTAACCGACTGAGCCATTCAGGTGCCTGCTAACTGTATTTAAATAATTCTAATGAGAACTACAGGCTATTGGAAAGCATATGATGTGTAGATTAAGTTAATGCACCTAGATCCCAGGACAGCCCCTTTCACAGTTGTTTTACCCTGAAAAATCACTTTTGCATTCTGACCTTCAGTCTCCTCACTTTTAAAATGGATACCATATTATCTACCTGACAGTGGTGTTGTGATGAAGTGATGACTAAATGTCTCTTATAGTTACTAAACAATGCTATAGTCACTTCAGTAAAACTGTGCTGAGACTTTGCATAATAAGGATAGATTGAGAATCACCAAAAGGATCAGTTTCTTCCTAATCAGTTAATAATTTATTAATTCATCTGTGATCTTATATGACTTGATTTAACTGTTCCAATAAATTTAGCAAAAATTTAATTAATTTGACACTTATTATAATAGCATTAGCTAACATTTCTTGAGTGGTTGCTTTGTGCTAAGCTCTTTTTTAAGTATCCACCGTTAACTCATTAATATGCTTTTTATCATTCCATTCCCCAGATAGCAAAACTGAGTTTTCAGGGGACAAAATCATTTCCCCACAACTATACAACTCATGAGAAGCAAAAATGGGTTTTATACCCAACTATTTTTGACTCCAGAATTGGGTTTGGTTATCCACTTTATTATAAGGCCATTCAAGTAAGATTTACATATCTGGGAATGTAAAAAATTGCATGAAAAGAATTCAGGTAATAAGCCATTTTTGGCTCTCTCACTGAGGTATTAAGTTTAGCTGGCAATTTCTCTTTGCTATAGGAGAGAATACCATTTGATAAAGCATACATTAAAGCTGGTCTGGTTTCACTGTTGAGAAATGATCTCCATTTAATACCTTATTATAATATCTTGTTCTTGTCATTTTAAAAAATGCCCATTAAGCTTACCTTACTTATAAGATAAAAGTGGTATTTTAATATACAACTAAAAACTAATGAAATCATTAAAGGCATCACAGTAAAAACAAAACCCTTGGGAGATGATTCAGAGTTTTCCATTTCTAGTTCATAGAGTAATACAATTCCTGCTCAACAGAATAAGTACAAAATGGTAGTCATCAGTACCAAAGATCTTGTAACTGTAGAAATTACACAATGTAAATGTTCTAATATTATAGATACAAATTACAGTGTGGAAATATTTCAGTAGAGTACACTAGTCAACTCAGTTGCCAATGAGTTTTCATTAGAGTTCTTACCTTATTGGAACAATAAATATCTTAAACAGGAAATCATGTTTAGTTGCTCCTATGCACCAGCACTGAGGCTACTATTTTAAACATAATAGTTAAGAAGTATTTGCAGAATGAACAAATGACTAAGACAGAGAGATACAAAGAATGCAGATTTCTCCCTGTTTGAAGGACTCAGTCTATTTGGATACAGCGTAGAGGTAAAAAAGATTTTTAAGAATTGAGGTGTAGACATGAGTACTTTGATGATCTGTAAAGTGAAATTTTGGACTAAAGCAATTGATGGAAACCATCCTAGGAATAAAGATTTGTATGGTGGGATGATACTTGGAAGGCTTGTTGCCAATTTATGATAGCCTCTTCCATTGGCTAAGAGAGGAAGTAGGAACACACTGCACAGAAACATAAAGAAAATAGGAATTAATGATGAGACAAAGCTCACCTGGCCAGTGGTCCCTGAACTAGGTAGGAATCATTTCAAACTACTAGAAAGATGAGCATAACAGAGAAACCAGTCATAAGTAGCTTGCTCAAAACTTTTAAAATGCACATCAAAAGATAAGCAACACATTCTTTAAAATTCTAGCCATCTCTGGCTTCATGAAAACTGTGTCAGCCTCTTGGAAAGTTATAGTTCAATGTGCTTCAGATTGGATAAAACAATACCCAAGGTACAGAGGTGCAGAAAGGCTTAGTTATTGCTAGTTAAAGGAGTTGACAATCGTGGATAAAAACTGCTCTTAGTGCAAAGTAGAATTGTAATCAATGTCATTGTCATTTGAACCACATTGTTTGCAGTGTAACCAATTGTGAAACCAACATAAATTCAAAAACTAAATTAGAAAAACAGATGCTTCTTTTGTTTGGAAATTTTAGTCCCATCTAGTCATATTGTATATCATTTTCTTTGACTTACATCACATAGAAAGAAAAATCACAGAGCATAATATGAAAATACAGAAACATATTTAGCAAATTTGTGGATTTCATAAGTCATTTATAAACTTTGGATTTACAAACAATTTCAAAGGCTTTTGAAAATATTTATAAACACATAAGTCTCATAGTGCTACATATAATTATACACTGTCTTTTTCAAAAGCATATTGCAGAGATAGAGTTTATGCAGAATATCAAGTTTCCTCTTTGGGGTTTGTCTTGGAGACAGTGAACAATTTATTTTTCAATCTCTGTCTCCACTGATGCTCGTGATTAAGCTAAATACATCGGTGCAATGAGAGGAAAGAGATTCATCTTGTGCATAATTTCTAAATTGGCTTGTGACATTAGGAAGCTAATCTATACAGAGTGGGATTTATTTCCTCAGTTCACCAAAGTCCAGACAATTTTTGTTTCCTCCACAGTCTCAACTATTTTTTAAAAGAATTGGGAAATTTACTTTTAATGTTTCTGAACTACCAGACTTCTTACAGTTTTAAAGCTAACATCTTTAACTTTGCATGAAATCATTGGCATCATGTATTCAAGTAGGACTTCAATCATGGGCCTACAGACAATGCTGACTTGTATAGAAAAAAAAGTTCCTAGAAATACTGGTAGTTTTTTTTTTTTTAAGATTTTATTTATTTATTCATGACAGACAGACAGAGAGAGAGAGAGAGAGAGAGAGAAGCAGAGGGAGAAACAGGCTCCCAAGGAGCAGGGAGCCTGATGCGGGACTCGATCGCAGGACCCTGGGATCATGATCTGAGCCGAAGGCAGACGCTTAACCATCTGAGCCACCCAGGCGCCCAAAATACTGGTAGTTTTTTAAAGTAGATTCTTTACCACGAATTGTCAAGAGGAAATAGAAACAACACACACGCACACACACACACACACACACACACACACACACACACACACACACCTGATAAGTGCTAAGGGGAAAAAACACACTTGTGTTTAAAATGTTAACTTATAGCAATCCAAAGTATAAACAATAAAATATGCTTTGCTATATTTATAGTGTATCATTATGAGTATAAACTTAGGGATTTAAGTCTTGCTTTTAATCCAATAGTCTGAGGTGCTTCCATTTTGTTTATATCAACATTTGACTTCCAGTAACTTAAAAAAAATTAAAAAGTCATCTGGCTTGCAGTTCAAAAAGCTCTTGATAAAACATTAGACCTCTTTCTGAGTAAAGTATACATGAATCAGAACCACGAGGAATAAATTTCCTGTTTCTTTCAAGTGGCATAAAAACGGCTGTACTTGGACTATGGAGAGAATTAATAAGGCCTTGGAAACCTCAACCTACTGTCCTAAAAGTATTTGTCTTAAAATAGCAGTAGGGTTAAGGGACAGGAGGGTGGGTGGGTCTCTGGCATGAACTTGGGCTTTGGAACCTGTCTACTTCTTGGTAGAGTAAAGAAGCATCTGCACCCACTAGTTGTATGGCTTTCAACAAATGCTTTTGCTGAGTCTATTTTCTTATCTATAGGAATGGTAAAATAATGAATTTTTGAGATTATTTTGAAGATTTGATGGCATACAGCATGTAGAATTACTGGTTCAGAATAAATGCTCGAAAAATCTTAAATTTCTCTTTCATCCTCCCATTCTTCATGTTCTCATTTCTCACAAACAAAGCAAAACAGAAAGCTTAAACTGTACCATGAAAGTAAATAAAATAAAATATATTTTATTTTGTCTCATCATTTTAAGGTTAGTCAACTAAAAATAATTATATCAATATATTATTTGTGCATGTGTAGTTACTTGATCTACAGATTTAAATTATGTAAATTTAGCTATCTTTGATAAAAGGGAAGAATAAGCAAGTCAAGGAGAAAAGAAAACAACAATTCCATAATAGCAGAAGATTTTTGCCAGCATTCCAATTAAAGAAGCATGAGTTTTCTAACAAGAGATGGAGACATGATTTGGCTTTCCATTCAATCATTGTTTATCACTGAGTGAAGCACAATTTTATCATTTAAAGACACTTGGGGCGCCTGGGTGGCTCAGTTGGTTAAGCAACTGCCTTCAGCTCAGGTGATCTTGGAGTCCTGGGATCGAGTCTCGCATCGGGCTCCCTGCTGAGCAGGGAGTCTGCTTCTTCCTCTGACCCTCCTCCCTTTCATGCTCTCTCTCTCTCTCTTTCATTCTCTCTCTCAAATAAATAAATAAAATTTAAAAAAAAAGAATTTAAGACGCTTATTTTGAGTACAACATGCCCCCTAAATTTATCCCAGTCATTTCATTGGAAACTCAACGAAGGAAATAATAATCTGTTCCAATGCTGAATGAAAATATTGGTTTGCCAGTCTTCAATGTGACCTTTCTCTAAGAGATTTTTATGGGTAGATACAATAATGCAAAATATGCATATGATAATTATATATATATATAATAGTGGACATGTATCTTCTCAAAGATTTTAGAGCCTACTCACATTTAATTTATCATTTTGCTATAAGATTAAAGTACAGGACAGAAAATAACGTGTTATTCTTCAGGAGAACATAGGAAAGGGCAAAATGCTGTATAAGCAGGATAAACACATTCAGATCATTTTTACTTACTGTCATTGAAAAGAGAGGGTAGAAGAGAATTTGTACTGATGACTTGCCAAATTTGTGCAGTTAAAGAAATGTTTTCAGATCTTGTGGTTTGGAACTGAAGTTGAAGGAGAATATAGATATTAATGAAAGTAAATATTAATGAAAATGTTGAACTAATTAGGGAGATGTTGATTAACTGGGAAATTTCTAAAGCAAAAATCAAGTGTATTTGCTACGTTTATAGGATAATGAGAAAGCAAAATAATAGTTACGAGTTTCATAATGAACAAAGAGGAAAGCATCAAAAAATATTTAGAAAAATATAATAACCAAAGAGAACCACCGCATATATGTATGTGCACATGCCATCCCCCATCCCCCACCAATTACTCAAGTTTTCAGATCTAAAGCAGCTAGACAATTAAATAGTGGTGACAAAAGATAGATACTATTGGAGTAGACCAAGGGTTAATTGAGGTTCTTGAATTCAATTACTCTTTGGGATAAGGCCAAAGATAGAACTTTCCTTGAATATTGCTATCTGGAGAATAAGACAAACCTCTTGCCATTCCTGACATCTAGAAGCCATGTGGCACTTTAAAGCAAATGTCACTAAATTAGTCTTAGCTTATTCTGGCTGCTGTTACAAGGATTCCATAAACTGGTGGCTTAAACAGTAAACATTTATTTATGCGGTCCTGGAGGCTGGGAAGCCCAAGATTAAGGTGTCGTCAGATTCAGTGTCTGGTGAGGGATGACTTCCTAGTTCATAGATAGCTGTGTTCTTGCTGTGTCCTCACATGGTGGAAGGGGTAAGGGAGCTCTCTAGGGTTTTTATAAGGCACTATTCCATTCACAAGGGCTCCACCCTCATCACCTAATCACCTCCCAAAATTCCCATCGCCAATACCTTCACACTGGATATTAGGTTTCAGCATATGAATAGGAGGTGTAAATATTCAGCCTAATGAAGATACTAATCTTTGATATTTATAGCCTAGATCACCAGCCATATTAAAATCAAATAGTAGGAATCATATTTTGAAGGTATAACTCCTTAATTTCCATTAAAAGTACAAAAGAGAAGGGGGTATTTCATTGTTTACTAAGATTATTGTTGGCCAGCCAAGTGCATACATGAACATGCTCAAACTGAACTCAGAGTGAGATGTGGGTAGAGAGATTTAATTAGAGAAGGAGCCGGCAAAAGAGACTGAGAAGGAATGGCTAGTGTTTTTAGAAGCAAAAGTAGGAGGATGTGGCAGGAAACTTCTAGTGACTTGTTCATCCAGAAGTTGCTACTTCCTGAGGAAGGTTTATGCGATATTGTAGACTTCTAAGAATTACCAGGCTGTCAAACTATTATCTACAATTTCTTATTTATACAGGGTAAGGAAAACCAACAGAAAAGGGTTAACAGATACCTTCAGGGATATAATACTGAAGAATTTCGGGCCCCAGATAACACCTCCACCTTTTCATTCATTTTAAGGCTGGGATTTTGAAAGAGAAATGAGGTTATGGGCAGTAAAGAACTTTCTATACCAAAGTGTACCATAGAATAGATAATAGGTGTGTCTTAGATCTTGACTAAAGACATAGTGATGATGGACTAAGATAGCTGGTCAAAGAATGAGTGGTACAGAGCTGTACAAGCTGAAAATAAACTGTAGGAGAAGAAATAGAAAAAATCTTTACTACCAGTTATTAAGGACAAAGAACATGAGTCAGAAAGATAATGGTAGAGAAGATGCCTGGCACTTCTCAGGAAAAAAGCAAATGAGAAAAGAGGTCATAATCAATACTTGAGGTCAATCAGCATATCAATACTAGGGTTTAGGTAATCAACAGAGTACACTTTTATAATGTTAATAGAAAAAGGTAAATAGTTATCATAAGTAATCAGTTATGTTATATGTCTCATGCTTAGAATTTAGGTTTGCAATGTCATATCTTAATGAAAAAGTCCAAAGAAAGTAAAAAAAAAAAAAAAAGTGAGATAGATCTTTATGGCCATAAAATAGGAATTTGTAGGGAAAATCCATGAATCAGAGAATGCATGCTGGCAGCATCTTACTGGAAACAAAGAAGAGGGGCATGCAAGTAATATTTATGCAGGATACTTAAAGCTGTTCCGCCAGAGAAAACAGACCATGCATTACCGACATATATCACAAAACACTTATAAAAGCAAAATACAGCAAAGACGGTGAGTTTTGGTCATCTGGATTTATTAGGGTTTTATTGTTGTGTAACAAATTACTACAAACTTAGTGACTTAAAAAAATATCCATTTATTTGCTTAGAGTTCTATAGGTTAGTAATCTGGTGCAGTGTTAACTATCTTCTCTGCTCAGGTTCCCGTAATGCCAAAATCAATGTGTTAGCCTGCCTAAATTTTCATCTCAAAATACTGAAAAAGGATCCACTACCAAGATCATTCAGGGTTTTTTTTTTTTTTGGCCAAACTCAGTTTCTGTGGTTTTCGGAAGATGGTTCCTGTTTCTTTGCCGCCTATCAGCCGGCGACTGCTCAGGACCACTTCAGGTGATCCTGAAGATCACCTATATGCCATGCTGCATGGCCCCCTCCATCTGAAAGCCAGCAACAGCTCTTTGAATCTTTTTCCGGCTTTGGATCTCTGACTTACTGGTCTGGGAGCAGGCAGAGAAAACTCTCTGCTTTTAAAAGGCTAGTGTGATTATGTTGGGCCCACCCTAATTTAAGGTCAACTGTACCATATAGTAATTAATTATAGCGGTAAAACTCATCATATTCAGAGTCCCAGGGACTGTTTAGGGAATGAACAAGAGTCAGGCAGGAAATCTTGGGTCCATCTTAGAATTCTGCCTACCACACTGGACATCTGTTAAAGTCTTCTTTCGCAAAAGCAGAGCAAGTAATCCTTATGATAAATTACTGACTACTCCATAGAGGAGGTGATAGTTTCCCTCTACGCTGCTCTGTTCTACCCCCGTGGGATACTGTATTCTTTGTTAGTGTTGCCTGTAAGAGTAGTGGTAAATTGGAGCATATTCAGAGAAGGGGAATCTTCTTGAAACTGTAGCATAAAGAAATGTCTAAAGGACTGAAGATTTTTAGTGTGCAGGAGATGTGTCATAGAGAAAAAAATTAATTCTTGTCTTGATTTAAAATATTCGGAATACTGCCACAAGGTCGATATTCACTGTGTATCTTTAGGATGCATGGTAACAATGGATAGGTGAAGGCAACAAGGAAGTTCAATATAAGGAAACCCTCCCCCCCAAAAAAGCACAATTTTCTGGAAAATCTCTGAGTGTTCCTACTACAAAGGGTGCCTGGCTGTTTTATTAGAGACCTTAGAATACGAATACATAGGTACTAAAGAGAAAAATAGATTTATGATCAAATTTGTGTAGATTAAGCAAATAAACTAGATTAGATTAAGCAAATTAACAATGCTTGCCTCCCACTTGAGGATTTCTCAAAGATTTTATTATGGTCTGTGATTCTATAATCAGTAGGGTATAGCATACAACATTCCCTAGATTAACAGAACACCAGACTTTTTTTTTTTTCTTTGAGACACTCCTGGGTCTAGAATTTTACAAACTTTACTTGGTGAACTTCTGTTTTTATAGGGAATTCATGAACCAAAGATGGTGTGACACAACCACTGCAGTCTCTTCCATGATGTCATGACACATTCAAGTACTTTCCTAGCACTGGATCATCTTTACTATATGAGCTGAACATATGCACTGCAGGCATAGAAAAAGAAAGAAGTCTATTTGAATGCCTATGGGACTTAAATGGACTATACATATTCTCATAGACATCAGTTGGAGAATAGTGCTTGGAACCTTGCCTCCTCAAAGCCTTTGCTGCAAGTAATTGAATCAAAGATTGCCTGCATAAAATAAATTGCAAAACGTTAGTCCCAAATTCAACAAAAATTATTAACAATAAAGGTGGAAAATAAGAAAGTATTGTGATCTGTTACTCTCAGTAAATAATTCAGGAAAAACCTCAATCTTTCTGATTTGTAAGTGGTTGGAAGCTACTGCACTTTATCAATTCAGACACGGCATGTTTGTGGTCTTGACTGCTGTGTTGAGAAAGTTTCATTGGTATAAAAATGTTAAGAGTTTCCCCCCACTGTTTCTTTCAATACTACTCAACAAGTCCACTTTTCTTCGTTGTGGCACTATGTCCAAATGAAACTAAAACTATCCATGTATCTGGTTAAATATTTCTCGTAGTGAATCCTCTGAGATTCATTTTAGAAAATGCTGTAATCCAATAAATTCAGCAGGTTTTGTCCTTTCAGAATTTTTGTTGAAATTCTTGAGGACAAAATGTAACTGACTCTTCATATCCCAGTACACCAAAAGTAGACATCAGTAGAACGAAAATTGCAAAGGTATCTTTTCTAAGGGAATCTCACAATTCCTGAGCTAAAAAGAGGTGTTGTAGGTCCTTATTTCCAGCTTTGCGGGTAAAAAAAATGAGGACCAAAGAGATAGCAATAATACCCGGAGCCCAGCTTTTCTCTTAGTCCAGTTCTTTTGTATTCGATTTTATTTTTCATAACATTGTTCCACAGCTCTTATTATTTTTGTGTCTTTGTCAAATATTGTACCATAAATGTAATGAATTTATCTTTCAATACTCTGTATTATCCTTTTCTTCATAGTCAAATGTCCACGATAGACATATTTAGTTAAAACGTCATTACTGGTGGCAAACCTAGGATTCTGCAATTGTACGTTCCCCATATGTATGTCTCTTCACCGATTTTGAAGTTTTCTATAACTTTCAATACCATAATCTATGGAAAATTCATTATCTAAAAAAGATCAATTTCAGGTTGATTTTCAAAAGAAAAGTACTCAAATAATGCCATCTTATATATATTTATTTGAATACTGTGGAAATCTATCACTACAGAAGTTCCTATCATATCCAGCATAGTAACAAGGTCATCAACCCATTAATTTTAGTGAAGAAACAATTTCCCTTTTAATCTGAGTCTGTCTTTTGGGTAGCATCAATATCTGTAATTCAGGTTTCTAATTTTGAGATGATAAAGTTTCATATTCTTCCTGTTAATTATTGCAAGTTTGGGAGAGGACCTGAAAAAAAAAAAAAGAGGGGGAGGAGGAGAGGGGAGATATTTTAATAAGAAAGTCCTAAATGGAACTTAATTTAAAAAAAGAACTTGCTACCAATATGATATACTTAAATATAGAACATTTCAATTAATCCAAAGACAGGTAATATCTATGTAAAATTTTCATATTAACCCACCAATGTCCTTCAGCCCGTGCTGAGAAGCACCAACTCTCAGGCTGGGGAAATAGCTTAGCCTCCCAGGTCCACTCAATTCTTGGCCTATAGGCTGAGATTGCCACCAGGGGAGCCAATTAGTGCCAAATATGTTGGTAGTTTTTTGATGTAGGAAAATCTCCCCTAAGAACTGGACTGAGATGAGCCATCAAATGATAGTGATTTTCAGTCACTAATGATCTGAGATTTAAATAGAGACTTTTAATTGGGTTACCAAGCAACCTGCAAATATTTTGGTGATACCTGCTGAGTCAATTGGGTAGTTTGTAACCCACTTTCCTCTGATTATGTTATCTTTGATATGAGTACATTACATATGATAAATGATCAGCATGGGTTTTTTCCTTTGTCATTATCCAAGAAAAGACATCATTGAGTCTTCTGTTCATTCCCCATTATGTTTCCATATGTCCAAAAGAGGGTGAGCAGAGTAAAGCATGGCTAGAGGGAATATAGAGAAAAAGTATTTATTAAGCTCTCTTCTTATGCTCAGGGCTTCTTCTAAGTGGAGTAAGACCTCATGAAATCAGAAAGGCTACAAGGGATTGTTTTGTAAATCATACTTCCCCTTAATTAACAAAACCAGAATTTTGTGTTGTTTCTTACATCAATTTTTTAAAACACAAAAAGTGAAATGTTAAGGATATTATTGTGGTTTTTGTTCCACTGGAGGGTTATTTTCAAAGAAAACTTCTAGAGAAAAATAAATTCCATTTTTCATTGTTTCCAGATGCCTCTGTCAGTCCCTGTGGTCAAATATATTAACTTTTTTCTAACTGCTACTGTCATTTACTTCAGTCTTTCTTGCTCAACTGCTCCCACATGGGTCTCCCTCGGTTTGGTTCCTTAAACTACATCCTTCTGGGCTTTGGCCCCATTTTGGGATTGGCTTTTAGGTAGCATTTCACATTGCCTTTCAACTTCCACTTCTCTGGTACGTGGTGGGCTCTTCAGAAAGGCTGTTTTCTCCCTTTGACCTGTGTGTGGTGTAACTGCCCCACTGTCCGTGAAGCAGTGACCAGACCTTTGCTTCTCCCAGCTTTTCTTCCACAACCGGCTTTGCCTTTCTAGGTAGGTCGCTTATTTAAACTCTTTTTGAGGAGGTATTCCAGTGAGAATGTGTGTTCTGCTTGCCTGGCTTGATGTTTCTTTGAGCAGCTTTTCCTCTCCCTTTGAGAACTTGTCCACACAAGAAATAACATCAAGAGACCTCACTTTTCCATTCCTAGTTCTATTCCCAATGCAAGCAATTGAGCACATTGACAGCATAAATCCTGGTGCCATTTCAAAGATCACATTAAAAGGACCCTTAGAGTTCTCCATTGCCTTTTACAAATGAAGAAACTGAGGAGCCAACATGTTAAAAGGCTGACATGTTACATAAATAGTGCAAATGCTTGGGAATGAAATCCTGTCTAATCACTCCTAATCACATGTTTTGTGCAGTACATCATAGCGGCTGTCATTTATTTGATCACTGATTCCTCATTCAGTTTCATTTGCCACAGGTGGTCAAAGTAGAAGTCAAAGTGGCAGGAGATTCTGCGTATTTTATGTGGAGGCATTTCATCCACACAATACAAAATAAAGAAAATGTTATTGAGAAGGGAAATTGAAAGGGAGAGAATGGGGAGAAAATCATGATAAACATCTTAGTTATGAATTGAAGCTCTAAATGCTTACATAAAAGGAAAGAATATTCCATGTGATTGGGTATTGTACACTTGTGAATAAGTGCCCTCCTACCTGCCAAAGTGTCAAAAGTTAAGTGAAAACACACACACACACACACACACACACGCACACACGTACAAAGGATACTCTTTGAAAGGATTATCATACTAAGAAGTTGGGCTTGGTGGAATTTTTTTTCTTTTTTTTTTTTCTCAATTTAACACAGAGGCTTGGAAAGATTTCTTGGGAAATCCCGTGTATTCTCCTTTACGGACTTTACCAAATATGGTTTTCATGTTGTATTCCTTAAAAGATCATTTCTGAGTTCATTTTGAGCTGAATGATCAGCTGGGCTCCCAGAGCCTCTGCAAAGACAACTGTTAAATGTATGGTTGCTGAAGTATGAGATTTGGTTTCTGGTTGATTTTTTTCATTTTTACTGTTTTCCCTCTCCTTTCTCATCTCTGACCAGCCTGAAGCGTGATACAGACCAGGCTGGAAAGTATGAGCTCACAATAAAGCAATATTCTAATTATCTTCCTTTTAGTAAGGGTTCTTTTTGACAGGTGTCAACTAGATTTAAAATGCTTGACTGCTGGGCTTTCTTTCTCTTTTCCCCCTTTTTTTCTGCATTGTCATTCCTTGAAGTAAGGTTAAACGCTGACATCTTTTTGTGCTTCCCTAGCAAAACTATCACAGAAATGTATAAATTACAGCTCCACTTACATTGACACTTAGGATGCTCATCAACCTCTAATGACAAGATGCACAACTGACCTTGGCTATTTTTTTTGTGACCAGAGTTATGAGGTTTAGTTTGCAAAATCTCGGTCCCACATGGTTCCTTCCCATTCTTTCAGCTACTTTTACAAGTGGAATATCCTGGTTAGTTTTTCTATCTTTTTATCTCTTGCATGAATAAATTACAGAGTTCTGCTTCTTATCAAAGAAAACATTCAACTCATCATCTAGGGAACACAAAATATTTTTTTCGACCATAAATTATTCTTAAAGAAAATCTTAAATGAGTTGGACACCCTTTGTAGTGTATGTATATGTATGTGTGAGACGAAAAGAGAATGTGTCTGCTTGATGGCATTAGTTCTAAATGGTCAGAGATAGACTTTCAGATTGTCATTGTATCTGTCAGTCCTTAAGACAAACTAGCCTAAAACAAACAAACAAGCAAGCAACCACCAATAATACCCTTTCCGACTCCTTGACCAACAGCTATGAATGACAAAATATGCCCAGCTCTTCCGCTATAGTATTTTCTTCCTGCTTATTGGCAGAGAATGTGATTTCATCGTAGAAGGTTGGAAAATGACCCCTTGTAATGATGGAATTTACATAAATAAATGCTGATAGCACAAAACAGATAATATGCCATGGGTCTCATCACAACAAGTTGTTTCCTACTGACAGAGTCTACGTTGGAAGCACACAATTATGCAAATCAAACTAATGCCAGTTGCTCATTACTGTCATGGTGGTAGAGGCAAAAATATACCCTCCATAGACAGCATGAGGCTGGGCCACAAGCCAAAATGTTTGGTTTTGCTGACATAGTAACTGAGTCAACAAAAATAGGATATAATAGTAATACATCAGAGGACTCCACATCAGGGCAGACCTGAAGCTTAATGGACTGTGAATCCTATATCTGTGTAGAGAGTCCTTTCACTGGTATTGACCCACAATACGTCTGCTTCCACAATAGCCAATCCTATAGAAATAGATTACAGAAGCATTTTTGGGGAGACCTGAAATGTCTGCAAGACATTCTATTAGCTTTTCCTAAAACAGGTGATATGACACTTATAAATACTTAAATAATGCCATCTATCCTAGGCTTAAACACTTCCCAGAATATTTCAGAGTACAGTACCTGCTGCTATTTATTTGATCTAGGTGTGTCCTGAGTTCTCATTATGGCACTGAAGATATTTTCAAACAATAGCATATTTATTTGACACATAAATATCTTTCCTATTTTCTAAAAATAGATTGTTGTTACCAGGAGAAAATTTAACCCTAGAGAGTAGCTAATGAATCTGTTCTTCACACAGGCAGACCTAAGAACAAATGTGGCCCTGGTGTAGGTCAGTGAAGCAACAGCCACTGACCTACCAGTTTAATCGATCTCTCTTCTGAGTGATAGTATAATACATGGGGTAGACCGATGCCATGAGTGGCCTAGATGCTTCACCAACATGGTATCCATGCCCTTTGCCATGAGACTTTGCAGTTCTTCCCATTAAGAAATGAACATATTTCCTTGCCACCCAGTTCTGAGTTTAGCCATGCGACTTGCTTGGCCAATGAGGTGTAAGCAGTTGTACCAGAAGCAAAGGAGGCAGGGAAAAGCATTTGTATTTGCCACTGTCTGGGAAGAACATGGCTGGCCCTACTTGCTGCAGGGCAGGAGACACATGGAGGACAGTGGAGCTGTCCTGTCTGGGCCAGCCTAGATTGGCCAGTGATCAGCTAACCCCAAACATCTGAATGAGCTCAGATCAGACCTACCTAGCTGAACCCAGCCTAAATCATGGATTCACACACTAATAGATGCTTAATATTTCAAGCCCATGAATTTTGTACTGTTTATTAGGCAGTAATTGTACTAATGTATGACTGATGAGTTTTCATAAAGTTTTATGAGGTTAAAAAAAAAACTGCGAGAGATGGGGTGCCTGGATGGTGTAGTTGGTTAAGTGTCCAGCTCTTGATTTCAGCTCAGGTCATGATCTTAGGATCATGAGCTCGAGCCCTGTGTCAGATTCCATGCTCAGTGTGGAGGCTGCTTTAAGAATCTCTCTCTCTCTCTCTCTCTCTCTCTCTCCCTCCGCCCCTCCCCCCTCCTTCTCTCGAAAATAAATAAATGTATCTTTTTTAAAAAATGCAAGAGAAATACGCTCTATAAATAATGAAAAGGAGATTGAGTCAACGGATTTAAAATACAAACATAGGAAAATGCAAATCAATACCACAATGAGATACCACTTTACACACACTAGAATAACTATAATCAGACAGACAATAACAAACATTAGCTGGGATGTAGAGAAACTGGAGCCCTATGGTGCAGCCACTTTGGAAAACAGTTTAGCAGTTCATTGAAATGTTAGTCATAGCAATTCCATTCCTAGATATGTATTTAAGAGAAAGGAAAACCTAGGTCCATGCAAAAACTTGTACACAGATGCTCATAATCATGCAAATGGCCAAAAAGTGGAAACAATTCAAATGCCATCAATTGATGAATGAATAAACAAAATTTGGCATAGCCATACAATGAGATACTATTCAGCAATAAAAAGGAATGAAATAATGATCTGGAGGTTACCCAGCACAGGAGTAGCACAGGGAGTCATGGGAGTGACTACTAATGAGTACAAGGATTTCTTTTTGGGTGATAAAAGTGTAAAATTAGGGGGACCTGCGTGGCTCAGTCGGTTAAGCATCTGCCTTAGGCTCAGGTCATGATCTCAGGGTCCTGGGATCGAGCCCCGCATCGGGCTCCCTGCTCGGCGGGAAGCCTGCTTCTCCCTCTCCCACTCCCCCTGCTTGTGTTCCTGCTCTCGCTGTCTCTCTCTCTGTTGAAAAATAAAATCTTTAAGAAAAAATGTATCTACAAATACTTACCCCATCTCTGACCAAAGCATAGCTTGGTCTTTGTCTTACTAACCCTCTTATTCTAGCCCTCTTGAATTCCTGGACCCTAGTCATTCTTCATTTATTTTCATTTGATTGAAAGAGGTGTATAGCCAAAACAAAACCAAACTCTTAGGATTGTTTCTTTAGAACTATGCTATTGACGACATTTAACATATTTTAAAAATGAAATAAGGGAGAATTTTTGATATTCATTACTAGACACTGATTTTCACAGAGCTCCAGCTCTGCCTTTTCTTTTTCTTCTGTGATACTCTTTCATCATCTGCTTGCTCTTAAAACTGATCTGTGGGAAAGAAAGGACACCCCCTATAGGTTTTTAGGGTTTGCATATGGAGGCTAACTTCATTGTATAAACTGTAGGCAAACTGGTCATGCTCAGACCTGATCCTGATTTAGTGGTCACTGCCTCTCTTCAGCAGGTTTGAGGTTTAACTTGCTTTGTCTCGTGAAACTGAGTAAATGGACAGTCCACCACACTGTCACGTGTCCTGACCCCACCTCCACCTCCACGGTTTTTTCTCATCTAGGAGCCTGTCCTCTCTCCACCCCCACCATGGCCACACCTTCCTTCAGGCCCTCATTATTTTTGTCTCAATTAGCACTTCTTCCAGATTGGTTCACATGCTTCTGGTAACCCCCTCCCAATTGTCCCCAGAGTGATAGTTGTGAAGGGGATGTCCTGACCATTTCATACCCTTTAACAAAAAATTTCACTGGCTTCCTTTCACTCCAGATAAAATAAAATTTTCTTGGAGTAATCTGTGGGGCCTTTTATGATCTGACAATCTTATGAAATCTTGCCAACCCTCCCTTTTGACATGGTAAACTACTTACTCATAATGTTCTCCCTGCATGCCTTGAAATAAGTACTCCCTTATCTTTGTGGGTGATGGAGGAGGGGGAAGAAATTACAATGGAAAATGGATAAATATCCCCAGGGGGGAAGGCAAACTGGGGGGTTGCTGTTATAGGAGTATAAAGTTTCAGGCATGCAAGATGAAAAAGTCCTGGGGATCTACTGTTCACCATTGTGCTTAGAGTTAACAATCCTGAACTGCACACTTAAAAATTTGCTAAGAGGTTAGATCTCATAATATGCATTTTTTACCACAATAAAAAATAGATAAAGATATCAGTATATATAGACGCAGTATATCTTCACTCACCTCTCTTCACCTGATAACCCCCTGCTCAGCCTCCAGAATCTCCTTGAGTGCTGCTTCTTGCCAGGAGGTCTCTCCTAAACCCATCTGGGCTAAGTACCTCTCCTCATCCAGCTGTTAGCAGCAATGTGTGCTACGATGTCTAGTTTTGTTTTGTTTTTTGTTGTTGTTGTTTTATTTTCCAAATTCAGTCCATAGCAGACTATTACCAGTCTGTGCAATGTCTTTCTTTTTTCACTGTCATTCATTCATTTATTCATTCATTTATTCCCTTCTCCCCATTTCTTCCTGCTACGTCCCCCCCCCCCAAAATATATTGTGTTCTTTGGATCCATAAATGTGTATGGATTCTTGATTTTAGATTAAGTCCGTGTGAAAGTAGTGTCTTGTCTTATCTATGTGCATTTTTCACTTAATTGCCTGTTATACCTGCCTGTGTCTGCATCTGAATCATAAGCCATTTGAGGGCAGTGGCTTTTCATCCTCTTTCTAACCTGAACACCTTGCATAGTGAAACACAGAAAGTGATACAGTAAGAACTCAGTAAATGTTTATTAAATCCATTCATGAGATCAATTAAAAGGTCTAAATTAAAAGGTCTAAATTTTAGTTGCACTTTTAATGACCTTTGGTGGACTTTTCAAGTTTTATATCTCTTATCAGGAATCTAACCATGAGTAATTGCAATAAGAGCCAAAATCTTCAAATATGAAACCATTGCATCTTAGCCTCTTTTGCTACCCAACTCCTCTCTGAGGTGTTGCTTAAGCACTCTCTTCCTACAATGCTTGTGGCTATTGTAGACCATCGTATGGACAGTGGCGAAGTGTTTAGTAGATTTCGACTTCTTTCTCAAAATGGTTGCTGATTCATAGCCAAAGTGATCAACCCCAGAGGGAACTGAGCCTTCCAACCAACCCAAAGCCAGTTTTGTCATTCCCATCACCCACTAAAGGACTACAAAGATTCTTTCCTTGACTTTGAACCATTGCTTGGTTTTACAGTCCACTTGCCTGTGGTTTAGAAACTGAGCATGTCAGCACTACTTTTTACTGCCTCAGTGTAGCAGCAAATGTGTTTTGTTCTCTCCTTTCAAAAGTGAAGATTGTGTTTTAAAATCACTCTTTCCCTTAGGGAACCACTCATTCCTAATTCCCTGACAGGCCACGAGGACCTCAAAATTAAGAAAGATGTCAAAAAATGTGAGTTTGTACAGAAAGGACTAGAAAACCACCCAGACACATAATGACTCAGTTACATGCCTGGCTTTTGTCGGGAGAAATGTGTGTCTGAATTTTCAGGCTCATAATAGACATGTGCAACTAACTGACTTTTATCTTGCCTCTGTCATATTGATCTATCAGTGAATCTATAATAGAAGATGGGAGCCTGGAACAGTAAAAAGTAATAACCATTGAGATGGATAGCCCGAGCAAAAATGTAGTTTCATGGGGACACTTAGTGTAAAGAACTGTAGATTCATGTCAAGGGGGCATAAGTATCCCCTTCAAAGCCAACTGTTAAAAACACCTAGTGCACAGCTGACCTGCCTTCAGAATATGATATGTTTCTGTATTGATTTTCAGAGTTTCAAAACAACAGGAAATAGCCAAGTAGAAGTTTCTTTGCAGAGCACTAAAAGTAATTTACCTTCTTCCTTTGATTTTAGCTTCAGATTTTGTTTTATGGTTCAAAATACAAGAGCTTATTTTAAAAAATTCATTTCTAACGTATCATAGGAAGTAGCACTGAGACCACGGCAGCATGGAGTAAGAAATGAGCCACAAAATGCAACAAAACAAGTTCCCCAAATTGCATTAATGGAGGTAGTGACAAGTTGTTACATGATGCATCTTGTCTTCCAAGCACAGACCCATTGATGGAGAGCAGGATTTTACCATTATCAGAGTATTCTGAAGAAGAGATTGAAGAGCCTCTAAAATGATCAGTACTGAGACATTGAAGTCATCTGGGGTTGACTTCTGTTATTCCATCTTTTATATGTCTCTTTGCATGAAAACATTGGCATATTTAAAAAAAAAAGGCTGTCTAGGACAGAAGAAAAACAATTTACTTTTCAGTGCAAATTGATGCCACTTGCCTCTTTTTGATGTACAGCAAACGCCAAACATGATGTAATATGAATAACTTACAATTCCTCGACTAGGAATCTCGGGGTTTTTTGTTTTGTTTTGTTTTGTTTTGTTTTTGTTTTTGTTTTTGTTTTCAGAAATCAAGTACATCCTATTTGCATGTATTTGCTGTGTGCAGGGTATGGAGAGGCAGGAAAATAAACTTCAGCTGATTTACTGCCCAAATTTGATATTTTTCCCAGTTTTCTTCACGTTTGGCTTTGGGAAGTTGTATCAGTCAGAGTTCCGGCAAGAATCAGATGGTGCACTCAAAAGAAGAGATTAAAGAGAGTTTTAATGAAGACACAAAGGGTGGGCAATATTTAGGGAGGCCAACCGATGAGGGTAAAGCAGATATTCCTAAGCCTCCCAACAACCACCAGGGCTGAAGTAACAAACAGAGGTATGGTTAGAGTAGGGGGCTTGTGTCTGATGGGAGGGTCTCATGACAGGAGCTGTGGCCGAAGGAAGAGGCACTCAGAGACACTGTCAAGCCATGAATCAGCCAGAGGGAGCCAAGGAAAGAAACTCTCCAATGTTTCCTTTCTTTTGTCCACTTTGCAACCAGGACCTCCGGTTGGCTGAGCCCTACCGAAAGCCAGAGGAAAAGAAACTTTGTTTCACATTGCCTTCAGATTAGCCTCCTGGAATGTGGGACAAAAGGAGAAACCTGGAGAACGATCTGGAGGGGCAGATGGAAAATAGCCCATTCAGGGGCATAGAGTCATATTTTACTTTAGACATATGCTCTGTGCTTATAGAGTTGGCAATATAATTGCAGTTTTTCAGCAGCAGTAGAACTAGAAAATGCAACCCTTTTACTGTACGTACGGCATATCCTGACCAAGTTTAGAAGGATAGTTGGCTTTGGGAGTTACGAGTATGAAATAAGAATATAAGCACAGAAGAAACTGTTAAGAAATTGAGGAATAGAAGTTAAACAAAATTAAACAAAGAAGTATAAAAGAGTTGGGAATCTGTTAACCTCTGCCCTCTACTTCTTACCAGCTACAACATGACAGCAAGTACAAATACTGTGATAACGTTCCCAGGAGTCATGGGTATGACTAACCTCTTCCTTACCTCCCCTTACCAATCCCATTAAAAAAAAAAAAAAAGACTTTCTAATTCAGATTATGGAAATATTCTAGTTTACAAGAAAAACAACAGGAAACATGGATTCTCTTTAGACATTCAATCATAGATTATATTTTTAAATGACGCATTATTTCCATAAAGGGAGAAATATTTGTCATATGTTTGCTAGAGCAAGATTAAAATGCATATGAACTCTAGGCTATTTTTTCTAAATCACACCCTTATAAGGAGCCCATTTACTATAAATACTTGAATTTGTTAAGTATTAGATATGGGCTAGATTATTTTTGTGTATGTATTTTTTTTTTTTTTATTCTCAGATGTTTTCATTGTGCCTTCTGCAACAAATGGCCTGGGTTGGAAGATTAGAATAACAAAGGGTCTCTATTGAAATACACAAACTTATCAATTCTCATTAGGAAAGTAACAATCTGGACCAGAAAATTTACATTTTATACGGAATCCAGGTCCTATGTCAAACATATTGGGTATGTTTCAAAGGACACAGGTTAACAGCTCTTTCCCTTATATAGATAAATTACCTACCTATCCATTATCCACCTATCTATGAATCTAAATTTATAATTATTCAAGTGCAAAAGGTAGCCCACTTGCAGAATTCTGTCTAAAAATTGCCAATCACCGGAGCAATATTTACAGTTCTTAAGTCCACTATTAGAATGTTTGGTTCTCACCTCAGATAAAGTGATAGCTATATGCTGCCAAGGTTTGCTTTGCTTTCTTTTTTTGCTTGTACTTTTTCTCATCAAAGACAACTTTTTTAAAGCTGAAATATTTCACAAACAGCTTCTAATGGATTGAATTGTTCTTTTTTTTTTTTTTAAGTACAGATAACGGGAAGTAAAAATACAGTTAACGGCTTCTTTCAAAGTATGTTGACATTTCTTTTTCATTAGAACAGGATTGTAACGTGTATCCACATGTTAGCTGTAAAGAAAAGTACTATCTCTTGAGTGGTAAAAATATATGTGAAGTACTCATTCCAAACATATGACTTACACACACACACACACACACATTCACACACACACTCGTGCACTTTCACAAGTGCACATGCACACACAGGCTGGGCTGGGAGGGGAGTGTGATGAGAAAGGATAAGATTTGAAATCAGAAAATCTACATTCAAGGGACGCCTGGGTGGCTCATTCGTTAAGCGTCCACCTTCTGCTCAGGTCATGGTCCCAGGGTCCCGGGATCGAGCCCCACATCAGGCTCCCTGCTCCGCAGGAAGCCTGCCTCTCCCTCTCCCACTCCCCCTGCCTGTGTTCCCTCTCTCGCTGTGTCTCTCTCTCTGTCAAATAAATAAAATCTTAAAAAAGAGAGAAAAAAAAAGAAAAGAAAATCTACATTCAAATCCTGACTCCTTCCTGATTATGATCGTAATCCTCTCCCATCCCTACTCCACCAACTACTTCTCTAGTCAGTCCCCCAAATCCTGTGTTCTCATCCATAACTTATATAACTCCCTGAATTCTCTTTATGGCCATCTACCATTACTCATTTGTTTCCTGAGTATTGTTGCCCTGCCCTCACCTGTCATTTGATTTAGTTAACTTGTCCCTCTTTTTAACACCCAGCTTAATCTTCACTTTCTCCAGGATTCTTTCCTGAATTCCTGCAACCTGAATCAGGTGACCCCCACCTCTAGCCACCATATGTACCACAGTACTTATCCCACTGTCTTGTCGTTCTCTCTTGCCTTGACCATCATCACTGGATCAAAACTCCCTAGAGGATATGGGCAGCATCTTGTTTCTCTTTGTATTTCTAACTTCTTTTAAAATAAGGGGCACATAGTAATAGAAGGCCAGTGAGAGTTTTGGTGAATGAATGAATCTTGAGCTCAACTCATTTTAACTCATGACTCCGGGTGTGACCAAATTCTGGGACGCTAACCATTCTATAAACAAATGAGGGAAGATAAAATTCCAAGTGTTTCATTAACATTCCAAAGTATACAATAGAAATCGAATGCCTGGCTGACTGACTCCAAAGACCGTGCTTTTTTCTATTGGGCCATGTTCCCTCTCCAGGTAACTCCCCAAGTCTCTGTCTCTCAAAGAAGTGGGACAGAGAAAACTGTCCAGGCCACAGTTGATAAAAGCAACAAAGGAAATTATGTCAGTTAATGTGGAACAGACTAACAGAAAAGTCTACTGCCTTTACTGTTAGGGAGAAAAATAACTTCAAATAACACAGTGAATAAGTGAACTCTAAGGGATTACCTAGCCATGCCACCCTCTTCCACCCCACACTGAAGGTTTTCTTTAGAACGAGCCAAGCTCTATCCAGTCACCTTAAATTAGTCTCCCTTAGCATGTATAATAAGCACAGTTGCACACCTAGGGTTTCTCTATACCAACACTGACAAGAAAATGTATAGTAGCAGTAGCATAATGGAAAGAGTATGAGGCTCAGGAAGGCTGCTCATTCTATTAGTCTGCAAAACGCGATCAGCCTACAGTTTAAAGAGAGAAAGACACAGGGAGAGTAAAGTTCAATTGCCCTCTAATTAGCCCTAATTAGCAGATTGAAAGCTATTTGTATATAACAAAAGACACCTATTTTTGTGGTTCAGCAACTAAAATGAATAGTCCAAATGGATAGTAGCTACTAGAGTAGAAAGCAATTTGGGAACAAGTACATACAATTTCAGTACTGTCTTATGGGACCGATAACTAGTCTGGGAAAGTTGTGTTTGTTTGTTTGTTTTTCCAATTGAATAATAAGAAAGAAGAATTGAGCAAACATGAATTACTCGTAGCTATCAAAAGGTCATAAAATCCAAGGCAATCTATAGAAATTAGCACAACCAGGAGTTTTGCAACAGCAATTTATGAATCAATTGTGTTTTCTAAATCTCCATTGAAATGAAGTATTTTGGAAACCCGAGATGCATTATTTCATATGACTAATGTCACATCTAGTGACAATTTAATTTCTAATGACTCTGACTTGAGTCTAAATACAATTTTCCAACAAGGATACTTTGGGAACTTGCCATCATTCCAAAATGGGCCATGTCAGAAGCAAGTTTCTCTGGGGTGCTGAAGCAGGATATCTTCTTCCTTCCTCTTTCCCCTAGTCTCAAGTCTGTAAATGAGAGGAACAAAATAGAATTGTCAGGGACAGAGGCTTGGAATGAAGGCAGAAACTTGGGACGGGGCTCTGAAGTAAGAAGGAACGGAGTAGAATAGAGGGGGGAGGCCTGAGGGACAGGAGCTCACTGTAGAGCCTCCAGTGCTTTTCACCTGGTTCTCAGTCACTTTCTATCTCTTATAACCAAATTCCCAGCCAGCTAAGATGGGCTGGCCCTCAATATCACTTTCGCTACTAAATTCCTTCTTTCTTAACCGACATTTTGTGGTTGAACAGATGAATCCCAGATGTGAAAAGAATAGTTCACATGCACAGTGAATGAAGTCCTGGCTCATTAAAGGAAAGATACTATTCCTTCCTGGCTCCGAACACCAAGATAGCAATTCCTAGAGTTGAGAGGGAATTGGGAACTTCTAACAAAAGCCGTAAAGAAAACATCCTGGGTTACGAGGAAAGCCTTAACAAGAGAATATCATTTAGTGTCTTGTCCAGTTCCAAGTGCTTCCTCGAGAACTTGCCCCCCGTGGTCGTCTCCCCTGTGTTCCAAGACTCTTACTTAGACCTAGTGTTGGCATCCCCTCTTATCTAGTTTTATAAAAAGGCCAGCACAGAAAAAGCAGTAGCAGAACCTCCGTCTTCACTGAGTGTTGGACTGAGGGAGAATAAGGATTAAGGAGGAGACATGATGGGTGCGTGCCTAACATTCACTCAGGACGTGATTATAGTACTCAAGGGGGAGAAGATTAACCCTGAAGTTACTGGAGGAAGAAACTGCCCCCACATGCTGCAGCCATCATCAACTTTGTAAAGGCTGAGAATGGTCTGAGCTCGTTCCTCCTATTATAGATAACTCACTTACAGTCCAGGAAATCTCAAGTGCTTCCTAGCTTGCCCCACTGCCTCTTGCAGCCTGTCTTGCCCGGAGCCTTGCTACAGGTGCTGACTCTTCACGTGGCAAAGAGAATATGCCCCCCATGGAGTGTCTTGGGGGAAACACTTTTCCTCTTGACCTCACGTTTCTGAAAAACATTCAGTTCTATTTAAAATGAGAAGAGAATGACCCAAGAAGACAGAAAGGAAAGGACTCGTTGCAAAAGGCACGTTTTTCACTGGCTGACAAGCTTCACTTTGATTCCCCAACTTTCAGGAATGCAGACTTTCTCATCGAACAGCCGCGCTGCCGGCTGAGAGTAAACAGTAAACTCTCCAGTGGCAGAGCATGCCCCAAGACGAAAACGTGTGAGGGAAGGAATCTCCATGCCAGGCATAACCTGATGGAATGCTGACACAGATTCCCAAATAAAAGGCTGGCGACCAACTCATTCTTTTCTCCGTGATCAAAAGCAAATGCTTTAAAAATATTTTATAAGACATTGCTATTTTTGTTCCCCTGGATGCTTAAGTCCATTGTCTCATTCGTATCTTATTTGTTTATTTAGGGGAATTTTGTTGGGAGGTCATTGCCAGAAAGATCTGACCTATGACCAAAGTCATAACATCCAAATGTATGTTAATTCTGCTGACAGTCTGAAACGCAAGAGCATCCATGACCCTGATTATTGGGGAAGGGTAATGTCCAATATCACAGAGGAAGAGCTGAATGAGATGAAAGATTTGATGGAAAGTGATCAAGCCACAGATGTGTCTATCACTGCAAATTTTTTTCGGTGCTTCAGGTGAATACATGTGGGCTTCCGTGTTAAGCAGATAATGACTTGTTTTAATATTCCCTGTCACTCACGTAGGCCTGATCACAAGTTTGTTTTTTGTTGTTGTTGTTGTTTTTTCTACTTTAAACTCTATTGGATTGCTATGAAAGAACACTCTGATGCTTGGAACAACAATAACAGAAACCAAAATTTTATGCTTTGTTCTTTTATAGGCCTCTTCAAGCCCCGGAAACAGGTGCTTTAAATTAGGCTGCTGAAGGCCAGCAGGGCCTGGCTTTATTATACTTTGGTAAATAACAGTCACTGTTGTCATCGGAGTTTTCTACACTTCCAGAAAATGTCACTAGCCACATGTCAGCAGGGTTCTTTGTCTAATTTCTACAGCTAAGGTGGCAAGAAGGTTATTAGAAGTAATAGCAAATTTAACGTTTTATTAGCAGTAAACTGCAAAAGCTAATGGTGATGCCAACACTAGATAAAATCATTGTCACAGTTAATTCTGAACTCCTTATTTCAAGCTTAATAATAGGAAACTCAATGGAAAGGATATTACACGCCCCATATCACTCATGAGTGCCGCAGGCCTGAGTAACTTGTTATTTTGCTCATGAGTGAAATAAAATGCAGATTATACTGCCTGCTATCAGGGGCATTGCTTTAATTGAGGGTGTATGCATGGTGATGAGGGGGGCTCTGAGTAGGTTCTCATTTTTGTAAATGTTCAAAGAATGCTCTGCTTGTTTATAACTGTGACTTGGCATGTCACCTTTGTATTTCGTGTGTGCATGTTTAGAGTTATCTTTTGTTTTAGCTCCAGAAAAATGAAAGTGAGCTGGGGAGAAGGGGAAGAGAGCCTTCGGTGCTTCTCACCAGCATTTCCACAAAAGTGCTTCTCCGGCATTCTAGCACCTTTGTCTCCAGCCCCTCCACTCTACAGAGGCAAACAATGGAATATTTGTGTTACTCTGTTTGTCTCATTCCAGTCCTGTATGCCAGCACAAAAAAAGCCCTTCCACTCTGACATCCACTCCTGGCCAGGAATAAATAACACACGATGCGCTCTGCCATGCTTTACATTTACTAAGAAAATAGGTGTTTCCAAGAATCAAGATCACATGGGATTTTGTGTTCTTTTTCTAAAGTATGTTGCTCTTTCCTCTCAAAGAAGTTGAAGCGATTTCTGATCCTGTGCCACAAATCATCCAAATGTGCTGCCTCGTGAGCCGCGTGTACATTCCTGCTTTAAGGGGCGCCTTCCCCCGGCTTGACGGGGGCTGTCTGTGATTATGCAGGTCCAACTTCAGGCTGCAGCATGTGGAGATGACGATTTCTAAGCAGGTCCTGTTCCCTTTGATTGGAGTTGAAATCCTAAGACATCCACAGCCAAGATCATTTGTGCTTCTCTAAGTTTCAATATTCTCTTTGAAATATTTGTGTGATGATATGCTGTGTGGACAGAGCTACCTATAGTTCAATTCTGAGCAATTATCACTCCACGGCAATTTGACTTCATCTAGGAGTGTGGAGAGTCAGGCTGCCTAAGAAAGATTTCACCTAAGTTAAGGACACAGATAGGGGCAGGGAAAAGCAGTCCAATCCCTGCTTTTGTGTTTAAATTTGTAAAAGATACAAAATCTGAACTCAAAACCTTGGGAGTTGTGAGTGGCTTGCTCATTAGCAGGTGTAATCAGCCCCCCAAATTGAAATCCTGATTGGTTCAGTAATGCTGTTAAACTTGTCGTGGGATGGGTCCCATGTTCAAGAATTTCCTCACCGCTGTTTTTCTGCATCATATTTCAGTTTGCAGGCTCTGTCTTTTAAATGGCATTTCCACTTTGCCAAAGTACCAAGCTGTGAATTTATTGAGAAATGTTTGTGTTCACAATAAGACGATGCCATTGCTAATAAGGCCCATCAGCAAAAATGAAACACTATATTCCTAAATTATAAATAAACAGTTCCAAATTCCAAGGATTATTATTACCAGGAATGCCAAGTGCAGGGCCGTGAGAGTTTGTAAATATGCACAACTTCACGAATTTCACATGGACAATGATGCATACCATGCTCATCTCCACTTATTTCCTATGCAGGCACACCATTCTTATGTTTGACAATGTGAATATGGTATTGTGTCACTGGAAATCTTTTTTTTTATTAAAAAAAAAAACAGAAAGGATGTCAGCCAACTAAACATGATATTCAGATTTCATCTTTTTTTCTTTTATTTTTCAGTCCCAAATTTAGGAGAACCATCAGTTCTCCCCAAAAAATAATACTTTTAATGAATTGTCATACCTAATTTTGCATGGATGCCATGATGTCTGGCCTGCTTCAATTTAGAGTCCCCCAGGACCTGTAGAGATTTTTAATGGTCATGAGAAATTGTCTCGTACCGTGGATTATAGAATCATCTTCTGTGATAGTCAGCTATTTACTCTATTTAAGACAGATTTGGCTCTGGAAGTTTGTTTCACTTTTGGGGGGCATTTTAGATGATTTATTAACACATTGAATTCTGTTGGTAATCACATGTTAACATAAGTAGCAAGCATTTTAAACTTAAATGATATTTTTAGAGGCCATTTTTTGTGACATTTTTCATGATCATTTAAGCATTATACCTTTAAACTCCTTAACAACTTTAAGCAGAAGTCTTGATCTTTAAGTCATCTTATGAATCTTTTTTTTTTTTAAAGATTTTATTTATTTATTTGAGAGAGAGAGAATGAGAGATAGAGAGCACGAGAGGGAAGAGGGTCAGAGGGAGAAGCAGACTCCCTGCCGAGCAGGAAGCCCGATGTGGGACTCGATCCCAGGACTCCAGGATCATGACCTGAGCCGAAGGCAGTCACTTAACCAACTGAGCCACCCAGGCGCCCCTCATCTTATGAATCTTAACTGCATATAATTTGCTTCAAAGCCAAGTCCACATGCAGTCCTCCTATACCATATACCTCATCCAGTTCTTTGTGTAATATGCGTGCTTCTTGGTGTGTGCATATTGGTAACTTTTCTCTAGTTCAACATGGAAAAACAGCAGTCACAAAAGCTAACCAAATATTTGCCACAATAAAGTTTACATTGTAGTAGGGAGATGCAGCATGTGGCTGTTGGTTGATGATAAGTGTTAAGAAGAAAAACAAAGCAGAAAAGAGGAGATCAGGCAGATCAGGGAGAAGAGAAAAGAGAGCCTCTCTGTAAAGGTGCCATCTGAGCAAAGGGTACTAAAGGAGTAAGGAAGCAAGCCCACTCAGCTGGTGACTGGAAGAGACTATTCTACACAGAGGAAAAAGCAAATGAAAAAGCCCCCAGACAGGCACCTTCCTGGGGAGTCTGAAGAAGAGTGGAGAGGTCAGTGTGGCTAAGGCAGAAAGATTGAGGGAGGAAGAGCCACAGTTCATGAGGTCGGAGAGATGGTGTTGGTAGGGGAATGTGTGTGTGGAGGTAAGGGTGATGAGGGGACCATTGAGTGGCTTTTACCCTGATTCAGGTGGGAAACCATCAAAAGATTGTAAATGGAAGAGTGACATGATCTGCCTTATGACTTAGGAGCACACAAGTTACCTTGAGAAAAGACTATTGGGGATAAGAATGGAAGTGAAGACTGTAGTTAAGAAGCTACTAAAATAATCCAGATAAGGGATGATAGCCTTATGTCGGCAGTAGAGGTAGAATGAGGGAGTTGGGCTCTGGAGAGATTTAGAAGTTTGAGTGTACGGGATTTGTGGGCAAGTTGGATAAAAACGTGTGAGAAACAAAGTCAAGGACGTTTCTAATTTTTTAACCTGAGCAAATGGAAGGATAGCCATTTATGAAATGGAAAAAAGTTGGGGGAAAGCACATTTGGCGGGGACAGGTAGATCAGAAATTTGGACATTAGCTATATGGGAGGAGAGATTGAGTAAGCAATTGTCAATAGGAGTCTGTAGGTTAGGCAAACCCTCACTACAGCCCTCTTAATCCTTAAGACTGTGAGGTCAGGAGTACAGACAGGAGAGTAGAGCAAGGAGGAAGTTCTTGGGCACTCATTATTTAGAGCTCAAGGCAATAAAAAGAATGAAACAAATGGGACTGAGAAAGCGTAGTCAGGAAAGAAAGAATTTGGGAGAGTGCAGGGTCTTAGAAGCCAAATGAAGAAAGTCATTAAAGAAATGATAAAAGGTAGGTGTTTATTTCTAAAAAATGAATCATTTATTCATTCCCAAATAGCATGACATTTTAACATAGTGAATATATTTAAATGTATTTAAACAAAAAAAAACCTTTTACTTTATTTTTTTTTAAAGATTTTATTTATTTATTTGAGAGGGAGAGAATGAGAGACAGAGAGCACAAGAGGGAAGAGGGTCAGAGGGAGAAGCAGACTCCCCGCTGAGCAGGGAGCCCGATGTGGGACTCGATCCCGGGACTCCAGGATCATGACCTGAGCCGAAGGCAGTCGCCTAACTAACTGAGCCACCCAGGCGCCCCCATTTACTTTACTTTAGAATCTAAAGTATCTGAGTTGTACAATCACTGATTAAACACGCATAGAACTGATAGTGAAATCTATTTAGAATAGTGTCATGAGTGTTCAAAAGTGTGTCCCAATTCTGTTGAGATTCCAAAAATCTATTTTGAAATTCCTTTAATCTTTTTATAGTGTTACACATATGTAACGTCAATCAAATATAAGCACATATATGTATGCTTGCTTTGGGGCAGTCAGGTATAGTTTTTAATATTTGACACTACAAAAATTCTCCAATTTTAGAATTTTCTGTTAACCATTTACTTTCTGTTTGTCCTGGGTTTAGATTCTCTCACGTTGAAGGTCTCATCTTCAGAGTTTCTACTCCCAACATTGTTTGTGAGAGTCTGAACTCTGCACTATTTGGGCCACGAGGGACATTTTTGTGATTTGGACTTTATTTACTGCCTATGATTTTACGTGTCAATTTTGGAGTTGTATCAGTACCCTTATAACTTGAACTACCACCAAATAGGAGGCCGATTTTATCTAAGAAAATGCTTATCTTTCATTTGATTTAGGTTTTAGTGGGGACATAGGAGTAGGTAGGAAGAGAAAGTAGAACAAAGGAATTTGGCAACTATCCTATCAGTTTAATTCTACATTAAACCCAACTGTGTAATTCAGAACCCAAGTCGAGTCTCTAAGCAGCCTGCCTTTAAAGGGTTCCTGGGTTCTTCCATTACAGAAGTCCTCTGCTGAACTGCCTCACCAGGTTTCCCATGAGCACACTGCCTTTTGGCAGACTGCCTCTTGTTCCAGCTTGAATCTCTAACTAATTCCAATTATTGGTGGCCGCCTTTAAGTGGCAGGATAAGTGGATAAATGAGGAATATAGTGCAACAGAGGCTCCCAGAACTGCCTGCCCATCCAGTCCATCTGTTATTAGCTCCTCTAACTCCTATATCCCTGCTTTACCACAACTCCTTTTCAAACACCCCAGCTCCAAAACTCTGAATCCCAGGGAAGCTCAAGTCTTGTATGTTGCTGTCGCCCCACTAGCTGACACTCTCTCAGCCACACTTGCATACCTGTTGAAGAAAAGAGTTAGAGGTCCAATCTGCCTCAGTAAAAAGTGTCAGAAAAAATTGTGCAGAGGATGTCAAGGTATGAATATTCTCCAACTTACAATCATAACAGTTTTTACAACTCTATAAAATTAAACATTACCTGGAAAATAAATTACTGAGTGGATCTCATTTGTCCATAAGCAATAAACTTCACAGTACTGAGCAGGAATGAAGTCACTAGCTACAAAGTGAACAGATGTGTGAGTAGCCAAAGCATGGAACAGGAAGTAGTTTCATAACGGATTATAAAGTCAGTTGTTGTAGGAAGTGTCAAGTAATTTACACATATTCTGATGAGCCCCAACTTATTCAACTTTACCTTGTTTTTTCCAATAATGGTGACTCACATTTTCTCCATTGCCCCAGTGAAAAAGATAACATAAAACAAGACTCAACCAAGTAAGAGCCTTCCTGCTACTCATAATACATGACAGGCTAGGTCCCCACAAGCTCAACAGGCTCCTTTAAAGAAAGTGCATCATTGAAGGTATGCCCCACTAAGTGAACAGGATGTAAGTTTTCCTTGCAGTATGGTGTGTTTAGGCTAACAGATGACAGAGCTCCAGAGACTGAAGGGAGACACGGGATGAAAGAAAGAGGGAAATGGTGTGATGTGACATAAACATAGGTGTGAGAATCCCATCCTTCTTTTACTATTCTTTGATGGGAAACGATGTTACAAATGAACCCTTCAATGATTTAATCAACCCAAACTTTGAGCCAGAGAGAGCGTCTGTTCGAATACGTAGCAGCATAGAAATTCTTCATGTTTACCTGGCTCTTCAGTCTAAACTACAGCTCAGGGCATGATCGCGGGGTCGTGGATCAAGCCCTGCGTGGGACTCCACACTCAGCAGGGAGTCTGCTTGATGTTCTCTCTCTCCTCCTTCTGCTCCTCCTCCCCTACCCGTGCCCTGTACTCACTCTCTCTCTCTCTCTCAAATAAATAAATTTTTAAAAAGAAAAAAAAAAACAACTCTGAAGTCTCTCAGCTCTCCAGTGCCTTCCCATCACTGCTCATATGGCCAAAGTCCATAGTAGACTATGTATCGATAAGTGCTATGCTAGAGGAGGAAGTGGAAGAGAATGAAATAATTAAGAAGTGAAATGCAGATAAATTAGTTGGATGGATGGATGGATGGATGGATGGATGGACAACAGGCTTAGTCTTTCTAGCCACTACATTCTCTTGAATATTTCCCAAGACCATGAGAGGTCAGCATTATTAGCCTCACTTACAAATGAGAGCCCAGAGATACTTATGCTGACAGAGCCACTAAAGCCTCTATTCCAACAGCCCACTTCCTATTACTTATTTCCTATTACTCTTTTCCACATTGATTCTGCTCCAGCCACACCAGGCACCTGCTGCTCCTCAAATGTGTCAGGCAAACTTCCACAGGGTTTTTGTGCTTATAGTTCCATCTGCATTCAGTGTTCTTCCACTGAATATCCACGTTTATTTTTTTGCTTAGGTCTCTCCTTAAACATCACCAATTCCTCCCTCTCTCTCTCCCTCGACTCCTATACCCCATTCCATGCTTTACTTTTCTTTGAAAAAATTCTCACCATCTTTCTTATATCACCACCTCTCCCCAAAAAGCCTGAGACAGGACCTTGTAAGTAGGTAACTTATTTTTGGAAGTAATAGCAAGAAACTGAAGCAGGAAAATGAGAAGAGTGAAATGGGAAAAAAAGGAGAGCTGATGTAGGAGTGCATTATCAAGTTGCTGACCAATGTGGATAATTAGGACTCAGCATCATTAGGAATCCTCTGGGGAGCCTTGTGTAGTACATTTCAGAATTGACTAACTGAATCATATGCTCTTATCCCCATTGCTCAAGGGTCATCCCATGGAGTTGGGTTAGTTGGTCCCACAGGTGTCCCACACAAAATAGCCCTCCAGCAAAGGCTGGGAGTGGGTGCTGGCTGCTTACACCTGCAATCAGTTAGTTGCTGTATCAATGATGGAATAAAAAAGGTTAGATGAGAGGATGTGGGACGGGACATAAGAGGTTTCTGATAAAGCCCACCTCTTGCATCACTCACATCTTTCAGAGAACTCTCAAGGTAGTGGCCAGCAGCAGTTTCTACAATCAACTCAATTTAGAAAAGTTAGTGGAAAAAGCTAGAGTCCCTGCTGTTGCAACTTGTCCCTGGGCCGTAACTGATATTAACCATCTTTTTTCTCCACTCATCCCCATTCATTGTTTCCTCCCTTCTGACTTGCCATCCCAATTGGTTTAGACTCACTTGTCTGGAGGGATAACCCAGACCTTCATCGCCAAGTGGTCAGAATCATTAATTACTTTACCCTGGTTAAGCTATTGTCTTTACAATGGTCCACTTTCTGTTATCACGAGGAAAGCTCCAGTGAAGCCCCTCGATTCTAAATATGGTCTTCCAGGGCACCATTACGTAGCAGCAATCATAGCCGTTCATGGTAATCAAGTTCAGTTATCCCCACCAACATGATCACTTTCTTCTCTTCCTTTGGGGCCACTTAAATGAGAAGCCCCAATGGCCAAGCAGTAGTCATAGTTTCAAGATTGTGAAACACTTACTTTGCCCCACTAATGAAGTGCTCTCCTGCCCCATGGCAACCAGACTCCTAATCCAGAAGAGTCTAAACTATGGGCATGGGAAGTGCAGACTCCACAAATGGGCCACTGAATGATAACAAAGGAGCCAATCTTGTACTTCTTGGTTCCTGGACCCACGTATTCTGGTTTTTGCAGTCACAGCACCATATACATCCAGAAGAGGAGCATTCCAACCCTACAAACTGTAGTCCCTGAATTTAGGCATTAGCTAAGCTTTAAATTATATCTTTTCGTCATTCTCTGAGGCAGCCGCACTGTTGAGGGCAGGACCTGTGCCCTCTCACCATTGTACTCCCAGAACATAGATTAGTACCTGACACATACTAGGCCGGCAACACATATGAATGAATTAAATGAATGAATGGTTCAGTTAATCTCTTTAGATCTTTGGATGTCCAGGAACATTCAAAATCACAGAACAAAGAGATTGAAATTCATTATAAACTAGTACTTCACATGATTAAAATGTGAGCAATTACTTTTTAGACATATATATAATTAGCACATATGTCAAAAAATAAAATCAAGAAAATTGAGTTCACTTTTATAATGTATGTTGAATTAATCTAGTAGTGTATAAACCATATTTATTTACTTTAGTGTACCAACAAATCATAAACTTGACAATATAGTACAAATTCACTTATTTTTCTTTGTCCTAAATACTAATGAATTTCATGTATGAAAACCTCATTAAGAAACATTATGTTCAAGAATAAATTGTCAAAGCCCTCCTCTACCAGATTAAATGTATGATAAAATATTTAAAATGACATTTATTGCATCAATTTTTTTAAATAAAGCTAGAGAAAGCTGTTAATATAACTTAATAGCCCCAACCCTTGTTCTCTTCACTATTCTAGCATATTTCTCCAATAATATGTTTTGCCTACTCCTGCTAAAATAGCAGAAAATAATACCTACAGGACTAAAATGAAGTTTTGCAGAATTAAAGGGAGAGCTGTAATTGTGTAATGTTTCATACGAATTTCAGTTTACCATATGATACATCAAATTGGATATCCTGCCAAAGGGATTTCAAGTTCTTGGGAAAACAAAGTCAGTATATTTCCACTTTTGAAGGGAGTCACTTTATCATGAATCATGGAATAGTTATTGAGCTCTGACAGCTCCAAGTGTTGAAAAAATCAGAGAAGATCCATTTGTTTTTTTTTATCTTTTTGGACCTATGGAATCTATTTACCTAGCTTAATGTTAATGCTTCATTTTAGCTAAAATGTGCACATATATTAATCTCTGTATGTATTTCACCAGCATCCAAATTCCATGGGGTTGAAAAAAAATCTTATGAAAGCTTAGATTGTTGTAAGAAAAAAAATCTAAGGACTCGTGCATAAATATAAAGATAGCTTATTCTAAAATAGATTTATCACAAATATAAGAAGTTCCTAAAAGTTGTTATATTTTCTTATACTTCCTTTACAGTCAAAATGCAATTCGTTTATTCAATTGAGCAGCATGGGTAGTCCAGCTGGAAAGTTAATATGAAGCTCTTCCTTTCTCTTTTTGCAATTTCTCACCTTTGAAACCAGTCATCTAACTGAACGTAGTCTTCCCAATTAATGAGGTTATCTACACAATTTTCAAAATGTGACATTGGTCTAATTGTGAGTTTGTTAATATTATTGAAAAGACAATAATAATTTGAAACAATAGTAAAAACAATAAACAATAATTTAAATCACTAACACTTCCATTCTGAAACAGGAAGTTACAAAACTTTGTGCTTTATATTGACCCAGGGCCACACTGATCACATAAACATGGCCAGATCAGTCATTCTTGGATCTCAAAAGACACTAGTGTTATCTCATGCACCTATTCAAAAGATAGCCAAGATTTTAATCTAGACGAATTCATGGCAAACAGTCAATAAAAATAAGAAGCTAGAAAGAATGGAGAAATTCTGAGATCCAGCATGTACATAAAACTCAATTATATTTCTTTGATCACAGTAACTTTGCTCAGCAGAGTCCCAAACTATGCTATGGCCTCAAATAGCCAAAGAATTTTTAAAAGCTATGAAGGATAACTCCCATTTTACCCCTTCAGTTTCAAATGAGCATGCATTTCTAGCTTTACTCATTAAGAAATGTTTGTACTTTAAAAAACTTCATGCTGACCCCCCCAAATAGTGATTGGGGGAAAGCTCTGACAAGAATATTGCTAGAAAATTAATAACGCGTCTTCACTTATCAGCTGTCTTCAACTCTCACAAAGTTCCAAAGGATTCTTTCATAGTGTTACAGGATACTTGATACAAAATTTGTGGAATCAACCCTGGCAGAATAAGTTTGAATTGTGGAGGCTCCTGGGTCCCTTTTCCTGTGAATGTTACATGCTTCGGAGTCTTTCTTTACATTTTCAAATGCCAGAGAAATGGAAAATCATTCTCAGGTTTACTGTAGCTCTTCTCTCTGAGGGCTTCTTGCAAAGAATTCACATGTTGCAGTTAAACCTCAAATTAGACATTTTAAGTTTCCCTGCCTGGTCAATTATAAGACCCTCGGCCTTAACCAGAGGACATTCGCTTTCGACTTTGCAGAGGTCTGAGTCAACAGCTTGTTGGGCTTTGAAGAACCTCGGCCTTTTTTGTAGCTGGGGCTTTTTCTCCTTTTGCATGTTTCCCGACCACTGCTGGTTTTCATTCATCTCCATTCAGTGGTTTCAGGTGACATTTTGGGGCTGGAAACATAATGTGTCAGAAGATAGCTGTAGCTTCCTCCTGTGTTAGTTATTGTTTCCTTTGTCAGGAGGTGAGTGAGCACAAACATTTTCCAATTGCTCTGATTTTCAGACAGGTTTAGATCTACTGAGCCATCACTGATGCACACGCCTATACTATTTAGAAACACTTGATACAGATTTCAGAGACGATTTCTAAGTCCGGTCCTATACAAATAAAGGTACTCTGATTTATCCTTTTTCCAGAAGAGGAATAGATTTCACATCCTCTTCTTGGTTTACTCCTACTCAGTATAAAAGGAATAGATGGGGTGCTTCTGAAAATGCTTCTCATTTGGGTTCAAAACAGCAGCTCACCTTTTTGCAAAAGGCAAAACATTATCATGATCAATAGAATCTGGCTCTTGGGATTTAGTTCTGCAGTCTTTTCTTGGGTAAAAATTCCCATCGAATCAGAATTGAAGTCTTTAGTGAAAACTTATATTACATTACAATATTCAGTTTCCTAATTTCCACCAAGGCTTTGCCAAAGGCTTTGAATGATTTATGATAAACTTGAAAACCTCAGTCCCCTCTTCCCAGGGTGTCTTCAGTTATCTCTTTGACAAACTCTGCTCTTGATTCCTTGTTGAACTGAAGTAATAAGGGGTTTAGGGCCTTTATATTTTTCCTCAAACTTTTCCTTTTTAACTTTAGAATATCCGCAAGTGAAATGTCATTGAGTGGATCTTTTTAAGTGTACCTCTTATAAAATTATAGTTAAATACATCTTATTCCTACAGAATTTGTATGACTTATAAATGTAAATTTCCTATGTCATTTTAGTTATAAAAATTGTACTATGAAAATTTGTTAAAATTCATTATACTTCAGCCTGAAAAGTTTGCTCTGTTAGTTAGAAAATAAGTTCTGATAAAATCTCATACTGGTTTCTATCCGATTGGCTTGTCACTTAGGGTGCAAACACACAGTACTGGCCATAATAAGAATTGGATGTGTGAGTATAGATAGATTATAGAATTTTAAGGTTTGATTTGCCTCCTCATATGGAGAAAGTGGGTCCTAGGCAAACTGGGGGACCTAGGCAAAAGTCACATTTCATTAGGAACAGTGTGGGTCCCACTTTCTATCATGGACTCTGGAGTCAGGCAATTGTGGCTTTAAACGTTGCATACACTACTTATAGCTATGCCTCGTGTGAGTCGATATATATATGTATATATATATCAACAACTATGTTATATGTATTGACTATGCCCTTATTAAGTCACTGAGCTTCAAATTCTTAACCAACAAAAATGGAGATATCTATCTTCTAAAATGGCTGAGAGGAAAATTGTGTATGCAAAATTTCTGGCCCCAAAAAGACGTTAAATCAAATGGTAAAGATTATAATTACTATTATTGTTATATAACTAATCCAAATGATATTTTTGTCCTTTTCTCTGATTTATTCTTCACACAGTTTTAGAATATTTCTCTAAAACACAGGCCATAACATGATTTTCTTTACTTTGAAACCCTCCATGGCTTCCTCACATCAATCAATTTAAGTTAAAATGTCTTCTCCTAACATGCTAGGTCCTGTGCGTCAGACCACAGCCCACCTTTCCAAAACTCATTTCAACTTCCTTCCTATACTTACATTGCTTTCAAGTCTAGTTAAATTGCTTTCTGTTCCACAGACATTTCCCCACACTGTTCTCAGCAAAATGGCATCTTGTCTATAAGGGGTTTACTATTCTTCTAATCAGATGTGCCATTTCCCACCATGGTGGGGAAGAGAGAGGAACCAACATCTACCGAGCATATACTCTTTGAAGTTCTGTGTGTGACACTTTGAACGTGTTACTTCACGAACACTGTTCTAATGGCATATGTCATATTCTACTTTGTGGTATAGTCATTTTTGTCCTTGTTTCATCCTGCCTCAGTTTATGAAGGGCAGGAATTATGTCTTAATCTCTAGCATAATATATGACAAGTAAAACATACTAGGGAAATTGCTAATTTAATATCTTTAAATATACTAAGCAAAAACATCAGCCAAAATAAGGATCTGTGGGGCATCTAAAGCAACTTGGAGAATGATGACAGCTTATTTGGGATAGAAAAACTTTTTAAATCCATCTTAAATCATCATTGGACTTAAGCTTTTTTTTTTTTTTTTTTTTTAGCAAAAGGGAGTGGAGTACATAATGTCTCATGGCATGTTGCAATTGGAAGAGGGCATCAATTTTCTCTCCTCTTCCCCAGGCCTAACAGTTATAGGGTTGCATGAAGAAAAAAGAAAACAAAAATCAAAAACACCAAACCAGCACCGGAAGACACGTAGAAATACTTGCCTCACAATCATGTGGTGATGTAAAAAGCTCAAAAAATATAAAAAAAAATTTTTAAGGACATTTATGTGGATGCAATGTAAGCCTCTTCCAACCTATTTCAGAAAATGGGAGATGTGGTGAGTTGAAAAGATGAGTTTATGGAAGGAATTTGACAGTTGTCAACCTTATGTGTATCTTTATGGTCATAAGCTGCCCCTTAAAAATATATATCCATTTATATACTATTATTCATGTCATAGAAGTTGAACATACATTAGTATATAAATGGATGTGACTGATAAAAACATGAGTCATACAAATAGTAAAATGTACTTTAATTTTAGAGAATAATTTCCTACCCCTAGTACTTAGAACTTCTAAAATCATAGGACAGTCATTCCAATCCTTCCACACTTTTAGGTACATTGGATGGTAACTCCAAGGCAAAGAATATGGCTGTTTTGCTCGATAAAAATACAGTCCCAGAAAGCAGGTTTTTTTAATAAATCAAGCTGGGATTCAAAATGGAGACCAGCTTTCATTAAACCTTAATAACCTCCAAAATGGAAACTTATAAACTAACAGTAAAAACAATAAAAGTTCACATTAAGACTGAGTAAACAGGTCAAAAGCTGAAGCAGGGGCCTAATGGAGGCATGGGTGGGAGGAGCAAAATGGAAAGGAAAGGAAAAGGGAATGAAAAAGTTAAAGGACAAAGATATTTAGAAGGGATCCATCTGAGTGCAGAAAAATGGATTCTGTCTTTTCAAGAGATAGGAACCAACTGACCCCTTTGAAGAGAGTGCCCTCCCCCTCCAAAATAGGGGCTACTGCCTGCAATTACGCAGGGAAATAACAAGTTTAGATTCCTTCCTGAGAGCCTCTTACCTTTCTTTTTATTGAGCCAGAGTCTCTCTATACCCTGAGAGAAGCTGGGCATTATTAACTCTTTCAGCTCGTTAGGATACCATTGGGGAAACCAATGCAGGGCTTTAGTTCACAGCCCACAAGTCAGCTACCAGGAAGATCTGGATCGATGTGTTTTATGCCTCTGAACTTTAGGGAGCAAAAGAAGAATGCTTTTGTTATAAACATGTGAAGTCCACATTTCTCATCATCCTTCTGTAGAAACAAAAGTTTCCCTCTTTTGAACCCAAATTGGGCAATTCAATTACAAAGTCATTAGATCCCATTGTAAGATGATTCTAGGGGAGTTCCTGTTTTCATAAAAAGGCTTTTCTGTGTTCATCCAACATACATTCTGGCCTCTTGCACTCAGTTTACAAGGTTTCTAATTAAGCTCCAGAGAGGATTATATAGTTCACTGAACTGAGTCACCATGCTGCAACTGGGAGAGAGGAGAGACTCCTATTTTGTCAGAAAAATAAACACTTTAGTTTCATTTCCTCAGCTACACATGTTATCTCTTTGTCCTGTCACAGCATTTTTTATAGGTTTTTATTTCAAAGGATTACCTTGAGATTACTGTCAACACAAGCCAGAAGGAAGTCTCCATACAGAATATTGCAAGTGGTTTTGCCTTCTAAAAAACCTCACTCCAGACAACATAATAATATCATATGATATCACTGAAATCATCTCTTATAATTTAGGAACAAAGAGACAGTTTTTCGGCAAATACCTTGGCCCCAAATCTGAGGAAAATAAAGTGTTTATCGGGGACAAAAGCACAATTTACCAACTTGGTTCTTAAATGAAAATTTTAACCTTTTAAATTGTTTCAGAAGCTCCACTGGTTTCTGCCAGTCCTTATAACATCTGTAGGCAAAATGCAATGTGCTGGGTCACAGTTCTTGGCTTGGCAAGAAAATGTTGCTTAAGAATATAAAGGTCGTTCCCTTTCTTATGCAAGGGTAAAACACTTGAGTTGTTATTCAACTCAAGTAAATGCTTCATAACCATCAAATTAAATATTTCTGAAGGGTTCATTCCTGAGCTTTCTGGGTTGAATTAGGTTTTTCTCAGAACTATACTTCATGTCACCCACATGTCTGAAGAACTGGTGCCTTCTGCTCAGTTGTGCATTTCTTTCCAGACATGCCGGATGTCTATGCAATAAGCACTCGGAAAGTTCAAAGAGACACGGCACATTCTGTGCTTTCTCTTCCCACCATTCCACGTAAACACCATTAATAACCAGACCACTCTTTGCCAAAAGGCTCTGATGGCTTGACTTTGGTCTGTTAATAGTTCACACTCACTCTCTGCCTTTGCCACGCTCAGTAGAACCGTCTACCTGGGGCCAAAATCCAGCCACTTACCACCACACGTGCTTCTACAGGAATGCAAAAACTGACCCAGAACTTAGAAAAAACATGGCTGTCAGCCTAGTGTCTCACTCTCTACTGCCACAAGCCCACTCCCCCTCAGAGTGTATTCGTTCACAGATTGAACAAACATGTCTTCAGACTCTACCATTTATCAGGCACTGGAGTTGATACCAGGCAAAGGTCAGTAAACAAAAAGGAAGACAAAAATCTGTGCTTCTCAGGAACTTACATTCTGGTAGAGACAAATACAGAGATAAATGTGTAAATAAATAAACAAAATAATTCTGTGTAGTCCAGTAGTCTTTTCTTATCTGCAGTTGACTTTGCACAGTTTCAGTTACCCACAGTAAATCAAAGTCTGGAAGTAGATGATCCTCCTCTTGACATAGGATGAGAAGGTCCATAGTAGCCTAACCCTATGTCACAATGCCTACATCATTCACCTCTCTTTATCTCATCGCATAAACATTTTATCTTTTCACATCATAAGAAGTGAGTACAGTATAAGATATTTTGAGAGAGACCACATTCACAAACTTTTATTACCATATGGTGTTATACTTGTTCTATTTTGTTATTAGTTATTGTTGTTAATCTCTTACGGTGCCTAACATAGAAGTTAAACTTCATCATAGGTATGTGTGCATAGAAAAAAAGCATGGTACATACAGGGTTCGGTACTACCTGTGGTTTCAGGCATCCATTGAGGGTCTTGAAATGTATCCCTCATAGACAAGGCGGGGACTACTGGACTAAGCTATGTAGGAAGGAAATGCCAGGGTAATACGATGGTGACTTAAGGATAGTCAGCACCCAGATGGGGAGTTCATGGAAGGCTTTTCTGAGCAGATGGCATTTCAGCTGAAACCTGAAAGAGAAGAAGAATTTGGACAGCCTAAACACCAGATAAAACATTTCAAAACAGAGGAAACAACAAGAACAAAGCCCCAAGGGGTGTTAGAGCAACCAAGAGAAGCCTAGAAGGATAGAAGCGGAAAAGCTCTCATAAACTGAAGAAAATTGTAAAGCACAAACAATTCTAAGCCTGTGAAAGTTTCTTATGATTCTTCCCTATATCTTTGAAGCATATCAGTGATAAGTTCTTTGTAAGAGTTCCCCTCCAAATGACTTCTTAGGTGCAAACTTAATTTTTGCAACTTATTTGAAAGATGTTTAACTTTTCTTTTAGTGTTCTTGACGATAAATATAACACCCATCCTCTAGTACTTTTATAAAGATTCCTATGTATGGCGGACCCTATGTGTTTCCTACTCAAGTACCAGTCTCCCCTTCCTTCTATCAGAATCTGTCTGTGGCAGCAATGTGTTCTCCTTAAAAATGTGTGCATGCATGTGTACATACATACCTCCATACATAGACCTCTACCTTCCAACCTCCTTTGCAGCTAGGGAACTGACAGGTATGCCATATCTGGCACAGTGCTGGCCAATAAGATACAAGCAGGAGATTAGACCTTTAAAAGAAAGCTATTTAAAATCGTTTCAGAAGGGTGGCAGTTCTGACCTGCACATTGTACTTCTTACTATTCCCTCTGTTCTTGCCTAGAAAGGAAATGTGATGCTGGATGTGAAGCAGCTATCTTTTGATTCTAAGGTAGCTCTAAGAATAAAGCCACACATAAGGAGAGTTGAGTGGAAAGCTCATAGGAGCCTGAGTTGCTAATGCCATCATGGAGCCACTGCAGAGACTTGGACTATCTCCGAACTTCTTGCTAAGAAAAATACCCCCCCAAATGTTTAAGTCATTGTTAAGTTTTATACCTGGCTGCATAGAGCCAAATGCAGAATTACTATATGTAAAGTGCCACAAAACAAAAAGATAAATGATAATTCAGTGTCTCCATCATCATTTTTATTACTAGTGTGCTTTAATGAGGCTGGAATTATTTATGTAAGAGGACATGTGAAGGCTGGAGAATACTCAGTTCTGATATTTCGGGGTTAGGTTATCAAGGAATTTGAAGAGTTATGGGAATATAAAATAGTTCTCATTCTTTTTTTTATAACATATCCAGTAGCTATTTACTTCCATAACCATTCTGTTATGTTGCAGTGCCAAAATATCTGGAGTTCTAAGGATGCACAAATTAAGTATCATTTATTTGTTGACCTAGTATTTGGCCAGCAAAAGAAAACAAGAGAGAGATTCTGCTCTTGTTTTTCTTTCCACCAATTGCAATGGCATCCGGCATTTCTCCTATATTCCAAATAATTAAGAAGAAATGCTTTTGCAGATCTAAGCATTTGGAAATCCCTTAGGGATTTGACAAGAGCAAGTAGATTGATCTGGCTGGCAGCCATAAGAAATGAGGGGTTGTTTGTGGACTACACTTGGAGCAGGGCAAGTCTGAAAGGGTACTCCTGTGGATGCAGAAGTCTTCTACCAAAATAAATGTCTGCTGCTCAAAGGCTCATGCCAGTGTACTCCATCCACCTTCCGCTGGAACTCCCCAAAGGAATCTTAATAATCAACTAGGCAGCACTATCCAGAATAAACAGTCGCTATCTATTGATGCACCAAATTTACAGTATTGAAATAATAATTAGTAGTTGCTTTTTATGAAGCACCGTGTGCCTAGCATCATGCTATATAGTATACATACATTATCTTTACTCCTTAGTTTACTTAATAATATGACCAATAATTTTGAAAATACATAAAATTAGTTGAAATTTTGACATACATAAGAGAAACTCAAATGCATTTTTAAACGTCTTCTGTATTGTATTGAGCTAGATAACTATGTAATCAAATTGTTCTTATATATACTACTTTCACTGACTTATTGATGAATGTATACAGATGTTTTGTCACAGGGACACTTGTTTTTTCAGGCTGCTTAACTGTGTCTATAGCAATTTTGCACACTTTTTGTGCCTACAAATAAATCTGAAATTCTATTTTACATAATTCCTATAAAATATATATACAGAGAATATAATTATATGCACTTCATGTGTGTTTCTGATAGGAGAGAAGCTCCATTTTGACTAGCTATCTACAAAAAGTTAATTCCAACCGCCATCCCACAATTTTTCATATCTGATGTTCAGAAGAATTCTCAAAGACTAGCTTCTAGCTCCCCATATTTTAAATTTTATTTCTCCCCAAATATTTTTTTCTGGGCTCTATAGTTCATGTCCATATCACAACATGATCTCCCCCCCATACCTCTATATCAGGATATAGATAAGTCAGCAGAGTGGACTGCAGGTGTATTCCTGGAAGGCATTCAAGCTCAGATTAACACTATATTAATTATACTTGAAAGTGACTAAACATGTCAAACTATGCCTCCAACTCAACTTCCCCTTAGCAAAATGCAAAAAGGAAAGAAAAGGAGAGAAGGCAGGAGAAAGGGAGGGAGGAAGAAAAGATCTGTTGCCACTGTAATCCTACCCAACATGAGGGCAAGTATGACAGAGAGCAGGGCAGAGTGGAAAGAGATGATGGGTTTTCACAGTTGTGGTTAAAATATTATCTTTTTACAAATTTTACAGCAACCTATGACCAGGTAAATATTTTGCTAGGGCTCCTTCCAGGGACCTTGAAAGAAACCAGTGCAAGTGAGGGGATCTGAAGCTTAGGCTTCTTTAAAGTAAATCTGCTTCAACCCCCAAGGTACCTACATGTTAACAAGAGAGAAATGATAACCATATATCTGCAAGATCTGTAAGCTAAAAATGACAAAATGTTGCTAAGAGAAATTTAAAAAGACCCAAGTAAATGGAGATATATACTGTGTTCATGGTTCCAGAAGACTCACTACTTTTAAAATATTTATCTCACCATGAAAACAATGCTTGCCGCCAAGCCTCCACAGTTGCATTCATGAGGTAAAATGAGGGATGCCCACTTCTGAGGCTGATACATTGGAATACATATCCAAGATATAGCAATGGCTTAAATCTGTAGAGAGTACCCAGGAAAAGAAAGAGCTTATAATGTCACACATAAAAAGGCCTCTTTCAATTCCAGAACATTTTTTGGTAGGGGAGGGGAAACAGAAGGGAACCAGGGATTACAATTTACGACTGTCTAACAAATGACAATACCAGTGACAACAGTTACCATTTATTGAGCACTTCCCCTGTCTTGGTACTGTCACCTCATTTAATTCATGAAACAACCCTTTGACATAGGTGCTTCATTATGCACACTTTTTAAAGTCAGATTTATTAAAATATAATTTATTCACTCTTTTAGTAAATAAAGCCTTGAAATCAGGTAGCATGAGTCCACCAACTTTGTACTTTCTAAAAATTGTTTGGCTACTCTTGGCCCTTGGCTTTTCCACATAGAATTTAAAATCAGCTTGACAAGTTCTACTAAGAAGCCTTGAGATTTTGATTGGGATCGCATTGAATCTGATAGGCTAATTGGGGGAAATCTCTATTTTAAAAGTAGTGAGTCTTCTGGAACCATGAACACAGTATGTATCTCCATTTATTTGGGTCTTTTTAAATTTCTCTTAGCAACATTTTGTCATTTTTAGCTTACAGATCTTGCAGATATATGGTTAGATATATCCTTAAGTATTTCCTATTTTTGAAGGATGGGGTGTAAGGGGATCACCTGTCCTTTTATTGGTAGTTTATGACTTTTAATTCATTTGAGAGAAATGTAAAGATGCACCACTGAGGGGAGTTCATTCTGTTTTCCTCCTCTTCCCTGAATATTTCTTAAGAGCATCAGTGGGAGCCTGAGAAGAACACTTTTCAGAATGTACAAACTTCACTTGTATCTGCAACTCTTGGGGATTTTACTCTGTCGTACTAATTCATACTTAGCTTTTCTCCTTACCTGCTGTAGTCAGCAATCACCTCTTTTTTCTGTGCTCTTCTGAAGGGGAAACAGTTTATTTGCTTCATCTCTTTTTGGAGGGGGTTTCTCAGCCTTTAGAAGTCAGTTCATGTGATTCAAAGTCTCATCTCTCTAATGATTTTAGGAAGAATAATGACTTCATAGATTTTTTTTTCTTAATGTTATGGTAAAATGGCATTCTCTTACATCTTTCTACATTTGAAGAAAAAAAGTAGCCAAGCAGGACCATTTTATATGAGAAAACCGAGACTTGTGGAGGCCAAGTAACTTGTTCCATATCACAGAACTCTTAATATCATGGCCCAAACTCACAAACAAGTTTTTCTGAAATAATAGTGTATTGTGTTAAACATAACACTGAAATGCATCCTGGAAGATCTTTTAACCAAAAGACCATATCTTACTTATCTACATGATTCTAGTCAGACTCAGCTATTCTCCTTTTGATTTCAATGGAGCACTGGAAGCAATGCTACAATTATCTAACGAGTCATTAAGGTTCCTACCCCCAAGTGAGTCTAGAGTGCAATTTTTTTGTTTTTTAAAGTGACTATTCCTAGAAAATCTCTGCCCTTTCCAGAGGCCTGAACCATTTTGGAAAGTAAATGCTTAGCACTTCTGCCATTATTAAATAGGTTTGGATACTTTTAAAAATATGTATACTATTGGCTGCCTTTTACTTATGTATTTATTTATTGTATTTCCACTATAATTACACACAGTGTTATATTAGTTTCAGGTGTACAATATAGTAATTCAGCAATTCTGGACATTATTCAGAGCTCATCACATTAAGTGTACTCTTAATCCCCTTCACCAATTTCACCACCCACCTCCCTTCTGGTAACCACCAGTTTGTTCTCTATATTTAAGAATCTGCTTTTTGTTTGTCTGTTGTTTTTTCATTGTTCATTTGTTTTGTTTCTTAAATTCCACATGAGTGAAATCATATGGTATTTGTCTTTCTCTGACTGACTTATTTCACTTAGCATTATAAACTCTAGATCCATCTCCATTGTTGCAAATGGCAAGATTTCTTTCTTTTGTGTGGCTGAGTAATATTCTAGTGTGTGTGTGTGTGTGTGTGTGTGTGTGTGTGTGTGTGTGTGTGTATTACCTCTTCTCTATCCATTCATCTATCAATAAACACTTGGGTTGCTTCCATACTTTGGTTATTGCAAATAATGGTACAATAAACATAGGAGTACATATATCTTTTTGAATTACTGTTCTTTCTTTTATTTGGGTAAGTACCCAGTAGTGGAATTACTGGATCATATGACAATTCTATTTTTAATTTTTTGAGGAACTTCTGTACTGTTTCCACAGTGGCTACACCAGTTTGCATTCATACCAAGAGTGCAGGAAGGTTCCTTTTTCTCTAAATCCTCTCCAACATTTGTTGTTTCTTGTGTTTTTTATTTTAACCATTCTGAAGGTATGAGGTAATATCTCATTGTGGTTGTGCTTTGCATTTCCGTAATGGTTAGTGATATTGAGCATCTTTTCAAGTGTCTCTTGACCATCTGTATATATCTTCTTTGGAGAAAAGAAGTTCATGTCTTCTGCTCATTTTTCAACTGGATTATTTGTTTTTGTGGTGTTGAATTATATAAATTCTTTATATATTTTGGATACTAACTCCTTATCAGGTATGCCATTTGCAAATATCTTCTCCCATTCAGTAGGTTGTCTTTTTATTTTGTTGATTGTTTCTTTTGCTGTACAGAGCTTTTTATTTCGATGTAGTCCCAGTAGTTCGTTTTTGCTTTTGTTTCCCTTGCCTTAGGAGACATCTCTGGAAAAATGTTGCTACAGCTGATGTCAGAGAAATTACGGCCTGTGCTCTTCTAGGATTTGTATGGTTTCGGGTCTCACATTTAGGTCTTTAATCCATTTTAGTTTATTTTTGTGTATGGTGTAAGAAAGTGGTCCAGTTTCATTCTTTTGCATATAGCTCTAGAGTTTTCCCAGCACCATTTGTTGAAGAGACTTTTTTCCATTGCATAGTCTTGCTTCCTTTGTCAAAGATTGACCATATAATTGTGAGTTTATTTCTGGGCTTTCTATTGTGTTCTGTTGATCTATGTATCTACTTTTCTGCCAGTACTATACTGTTTTGATTACCACAGCTTTGTAGTATCTTGAAATCTGGGATTGTGATACTTGCAGTTTTGTTCTTCTTTTTCAAGATTGCTTTGGCTATTGGGATCTTTTGTGGTTCCATACAAATTTTAGAATTGTTTGTTCCATTTCTGTGAAAAATGTGGTTTGTATTTTGATAGGGATTGCATTAAGTCTGTAGATTGCTTTGGGTAGTATAGACATTTTAACAATATTTATTTTCCCAGTCCATGAGTATGGAATGCCTTTCCATTTATGTCATTTTAATTTCTTTCATCAGTGTTTTACAGTTATCAGAGTGTAAGTCTTTCACCTCCTTGGTTAGTTTATTCCTAAGTATTTTATTATTTTTGGTGCAGTTATAAATGGAATTGTTTTCTTAATTTCCCTTTCTGCTAACTTATTATTAGCGTATAGGAATGCAACAGATTTCTGTACATTGATTTTGTATCCTGTGACTTTAGTGAATTCATTTACCAGTTCTAGTAGTTTTTTTGGTGGAGTCTTTAGGGTTTTCTATACATAGTATCATGTCATCTGGAAAGAGAGTTTTACTTCTTCCTTACCAATTTTAATGCACTTTATTTCTTTATGTTGGCTGATTTCAGTACTAGTAGTTCAGTACTATGTTGAATAAAAGTGGTGAGAGTGGACATCCTTGTCTTGTTCCTAACCTTAGAGGAAGAGCTCTCAGGTTTTCACCATTGAGTATAATGTTAGCCATGGATTTTTCATATCTGGCCTTTATTATGTTGAGGTTTGTTCCCTCTAAACCTACTTTGTTGAGGGTTTTTATCATGAGTGGATGTTGTACTTTATCAAATGCTTTTTCTGAACCTATTGAAATGATCATATGATTTTTATCCTTTCTCATGTTGATGTGTTGTATCACAGTGATTGGTTTGTGAATATTGAACCACCCTTGCATCCCAGGAATAAATCCCACATGATCATGATGAATGACTTTTTAAATGTTGTATATGGTTTTCTACTATTTTGTTGAAGATTTTGTTCATCAGTTATTGGCCTATACTTCTCTTATTTTGTAGTGTTATCTGGTTTTGGTATCAGGTTAATGCTGGCCTCATAGAATGAATTTGGAAGCTTTCATTCCTCTTCTATTTGTTGGAATAGTTTGAGAAGAATAAGTATTAACTCTTCTTTAAATGTTTGGTAGAATTCGCCTGTGAAGCCATCTGGTCCTGGACTTTTGTTTGTTGGGAGTCTTTTGATTACTGCTTCAATTTCATTATGGGTAACCAGTCTGTTCAAATTTTCCATTTCTTCTGCTTCAGTTTGGGGAGGTTATATGTTTCTAAGAATTTACCCATTTCTTCTATGTTGTCCAATTTGTTGAAATATAATTTCTCATAGTATTCTCCTACAATCCTTTGTATTTCTGCGGTGTTGGATGTTATTTCTCCTCCTTCATTTCTGATCTTGTTTAGTTGAGTCTTTTTCTCCTTTTTTAATGAGTCTAGATAAAAGTTTATCAATTTTTTTGATCTTTTCAAAGAAGTAGCTCCTGGTTTCATTGATCTGTTCTATTGTGGGTTATCTTTTTTAATAGTTTCTATTTTGTTTATTTCGGCTGTAATCTTTATTATTTCCTTCCTTCTACTGGTTTTGGTCTTGTTTGTTCTTCTTTTCTCACTCCTTTAGGTGTAAGGTTAGGTTGTTTATCTGAGGTTTTTCTTGCTTTTTGAGGTAGGCCTATTTTGATAAACCTCTCTTAGAACAGCTTTTGCTGCATCCCAAAGATTTTGGACCATTATGTTTTTATTTTCATTTGCCTCCACGTATTTTTTCCTCCTATATATTTCCTCTTTGATTTCTTGGTTGGCCCATTTATGGTTTAGTAGCATGTTACTTAACCTCCATGTATTTGTGTTCTTTCCAGATTTTTTTTTCTTGTGGTTGATTTCTAGTTTCATAACATGATCAGAAAAGATGCATGGTATGACTTCAATCTTTTTGAATTTGTTGAGACTTGTTTTGTGGTCTAACGTGATATTTCCTGGAGAATGTTCCATGTGCACTTGAAAAGAATGTGTATTCCACTGTTTTAGGATGGAATGTTCTAAATACATCTGTTAGATCTGTCTGGTCCACTGTGTCGTTCAAAGCCACTGTTTTCTTGTTGATTTTTTCTTTGGATGACCAATCTATTGCTGTAAGCAAAGTGTTAAAGTTCTCTACTATTATTGTATTACTGTTGATTACTTCCTTTATGTTTGTTATTAGCTGCTTTATGTATTTGGATGTTCCCGTGTTGGGTGCATAAATACTTACAATTGTTTTATCTTCTTGTGGGATTGCTCCCTTTATAATAAATATAGTATCCTTCTTTATCTCTTGTTACAATCTTTGTTTTAAAGTCCATTTTGTCCACTATAAACATTGCTACCCCGGCTTTCTTTTCACTTCCATTTGCATGATAAATGCTTTCCCATCCCTTCACTTTCAATCTGCATGTGTCTTTTGGTTTGAAATGAGTCTCTTGTAGACAGCCTATAGATGGGTCTTGCTTTTTATGCCTTCCATCACCCTATGTCCTATGTACTTTGTTTGGAGTGTTTAGTCCATTTACATTCAAAGTAATTATTGATAGGTATGTACTTATTGTCATTTTGTTACTTGTTTTATGGTGATTTCTTTAGTTCTCTGTTCCTTTCTTCTCTTGTTCTCTTCTCTCATGGTTTGCGTATCATTTGTGGTATCATTTGTGATACCATTTATATATAACACCTTATGCATATATATTAAGTTGATGGTCACTTAAGTTTGAACCCATTCTAAAAGCACTGAATTTTTACTCCTCTCCCCCACTCCACCTTTTGGGTATATGGTATCATACATCACATCTTTTTATTTTGTGAATCCCTTGACTGATTTTTATAGATATACTTAATTTCACTGCCTTCGTGCTTCCTACTTTTCTTACTTCTATTTATGTTCTTTCCTTTTCACTCAAATTATTTCCTCTTTTTAAACATTTCTTATAAGACTGGTTTAGTGGTGATGAATTCCTTTAGCTTTTGTTTGTCTGAGAAACTTTATTTTTCCTTCTATTCTGAATGATAGCTTTGCTGGATAGAGTATTCCAAGTTGTAGATTTCTTTCTTTCAGCACTTTGAATATATCAAGCCACTCTCTTCTGACCTGCAAAGTTTCTGCTGAAAAATCAGTTGATAGTTGTAGGGGGTTTCCCTTGTATGTTGATTTTGTTGGGGGTCTTCTGTGCATCCTGGATCTGGATTTTTCTGCTTCCCAGATTCAGGAAATTTCCAGCTATTATTTCTTCAAATCAATTTGTTGCCCCCTTTTCTCTCTTCTCCTTCTGGGATCCCTATAATGTGAATGTTATCATGCTTGATAGTGCCACTGAGTTCCCTTAGTCTATTTTCATTTTTTATTATTTTTTTTCTCTCTCTTATTCAGCTCAATTACTTTCCATTACTCTGTCCTCTAGGTCACTGATCTGTTCTTCTGCTTTCTCTAGTCTGCCATTTACTCCATCTAGTGTATTTTTAATTTCACTTATTGGATTCTTCATCTCTGGTTGGTTCTCTTTTTATGTTTTCTATCTCTTTGTTGAGAGTCTCAATGCATTCTCTAACCTTTTCTCAAGTCCTTTGAGTATGTATGACCATTACATTAAATTCCCTATCAGGCATATTACTTATCCCTATTTTGTTTAACTATTTTGCTGTGATTTTGTCTTGTTCTTTCATTCAGAATATATTCCTCTGCCTTCTCATTTTGTCTAACTGTCTCTGTCTGTTTCTATATGTTAAGAAAGTCAGCTCTGTCTCAAGATCTTAAAAGTAGTGGGCTTATGAAGAAGAGGTTCTGTAGTGCCCTGCAGTACAAAGTCCCCTGTTCACCAGAACCTGGCACTTCAGAGGTATCTCATATGTGTGTTGCATGTGCCAGGCTATTGTGGCTGAGCCATGTTTGCTTTTAGTCCAGTTGTCTGCAGTGGCTCGTTTTGCTTGTTGTGGGCAGGGTTTGGGTTCTTGTGTTGTTAGTGGACCACTCTGGGGCTGCTTTCAGTTTGAGTTGGATCAGATCAGGAGCTTTCCAGAGCTCTGTTCCACTGAACTGCAAGGTGCTTTCCCTGTTTTGTCCCCTGAGAAGTTTTCATTGGTGGGCAGGCCCTGCAGTCAGACCATATATCTGTCCCCAGCCCACTGCTGGGGTCACAGTCAAATTGGTGTGTGTGGTTATCATCCTCTCTCCCCAGAGCAGGAGTCACTGTGGGGTGGTGCTGACCTGTGTCAGGGCTGCTTGCATACTGCCATGCTTGTGGGGCAGCTTTGGATGGATTCCTACCGAGGGTGTGTTGGAGGGAGTGAGTCCATAGGAGAACATGGGGCAAGACTCGAAGTGTTAGCAGGGTTTGTACAGGTCTGCTATGGGAGGAGGCCAAGTTGAAGGGAAAGGATCACAGAGGTATGTAGGAACAGGGTGTGCTATTAGCAAGCTAGGTGGAGAGTATTAATGCTACATTGATTCCCACAGGTGTCCATGCATCTAAGCTGGTGGGGCAGGGAGGGAAATGTTTGTTCTCACAGAAGTCTCCGAAAGATCCCTGCCTGTCTCCAGGACAGGCCCTGAGATTAGCAAACAAATCTCCCTCCCGTATACCCTGGGCATCTTTCAAAGTGCTACTCCTGTGCTGTATCTCAGTGGGGCTGTTCTTTGTGCTCTGTCTTCAAATTTCCCATCATTCTCCAAGTCTCCTGGAGCTGAGCACACTGATGTTTAAAGTTCCATGTGTTAAGCCCCACTGCTTGTAAGAACTCAGGAAGTTAAGCCCCTCTGGTTTTCAAAGCCAAATATTAGGGGGATTCATCTTCCCAGTGCAAGTTTCCTGTGCCTATGGTGCCTGATGTGGAGTCTGCTTTCCCTTCTCCACGCCCATAGTGTCCCTCCACAGTCCCACAGGTCTGTTTGGTTCCTGACCATGTCTCTGCCCTTCCTACTCTCTTGGATGTGGTCTCCTCTACACTGAACTGTGGAGAGACTGTTCTGATAGTCTTTGAGACATTTTCTGGGTTATTTACACTAATGTGTGCGTTACCCAGTTATATCCATGGGACAAGGTAAGCGTAGGCTCTTCCTACTCCACCGTCTTTCCCAGACCTATTGGCTCCGTTTCAGAAATGTTTGAGCAAGCCCAGTAAAAATATCACATGACCACAGGAACTTGGGCTTGAAAGAAGAGGGCAGCTTCTGGGTAAAAGGATTCTGCATCAACCTAGGAAAAGTGGCAGAGAGACAAGATTGGGTTGGTTATCCAAATGTTACTTAGGAGGAACCAATATTGTTACCAGAGAAAGTATCAAATTCTGAGACAGAAGCAAAGATAGAAACTAGAACACATACAAGAAGACGAGGAAAGAGCACAGAATTGGGCTTTTGAAAAAGGTGGAAAAGTAATTTGGAAAAGAACTATAAATATCAAATATATGCATGAACTTCCTTGTAGTCCCCTGTAGAAGCCATTCTGGTGGTTTAGGAACCTGTGAAAATCTGACATGCAGCTAGATGGCCTTCACATCTTGGCCAGACTTGTATTTGCAAAGTATATTTTACCTCGTAAACCACTTACTCATATTATCTTATGTGAAATTCATGGCAATCCTGTGTAATAGGAAGGGAAGGGAATGCTAGTTCCATTTTACAGATGGAGAACCCTGAGACAGAATGTTCAGAATATGTTAATTTTCTAACCATCCCTGCACTCATAGATCATGATACAGACAACTGTGCTATACTTTTTATCATCTGAACATACATATGTTTGTGTGTATATTTCTTCCTAGATATATAAAGAGTTTCATATATATGAATGTTGCTAAGATATTTATAAATGTTATGACATAGAAAAACCACAAGAAAAACAATTAATGAATCATTGCATTTCACAAACTGCAACATGATAAAAGGGAAGAAATTTAAAAGGGAAGAAACCTCTCCAAAGTTCAAGCAACAAATTTTCATGTGATGCTGGGAAAAGCAAAAGGTGCTATAGCTCTTAGGGGCATAAATCAAAACTTTGCCACCAACACTTGCAACCATTTTGAGATTTTTATCAAGGTGAAAAGTACCTGCAAACTCATTATTTGGAAGATGGATAGATTAGATAAAAGAAGAAAGACCTGCATGTAATAAGTGGAAAGCACTGGTGAATGTTTGGAACATTCTTTTCTTGAAGCCTTCTAGGAAGTATTTTCCTGTATTGCCATTAAACTGCATTTATGGGTTTGTGAGTCTTTCTTCCCTAGTAAATTGTGATTTTCTTGAAGACTGGAAAAGATTCACTTTTTGTATTCTAAGTGCCTAGTAGAGTGCCTAGATACAATAAATATTTAATAATATATGGTGAATAAAGCAATGGTGTCAGTATAAAATCTATATGTATATATAGTGTATATACACGTATGTGTATGTATATATATATACACACACACATACTTATGTAATAATATCCATACAATTCCATATTACACATATCCCATATTTACATGTGTACACACATATACATTTCCATATACACTATGAAATATATATGTCATATATAATATGGAATTATATGAGCACTGCTTTATAGGGGTATAAGTGTGTGTGCTCATACTTAAGGATATTTTATGCAGGTGTGCATCTACATGTATGTGTGTATATAGACATTTTTATCTTTGAATTTTTCATGTTTTTAATCTCAAATAATCTTTAGTCAAACTGAGTTATAAAACTGTGAATAATAACAAAAAACAAACAAAAAACAAACAAACACAAAACTAAGAATAACCGGTGTTAGACTGGCCCATGAAAGTCACAACTAGAAATGTAAATCTGATGTATAGCATATCAAACCTAATACAAATGACTTTGCAAATGCCTGCTGCTTTGCATGGTCTGATCATTCCTGGAATCACAGGTAACTGAAAGTTATTAGAAACTTATAAAACTATGTATTCATGAAACTACAGGAACTCTAACCCAACAATTGGCTAAAATCACTTGAGCCTGTGTGCACACATGGGCATGCTGCCTCCCCTACCCCAACCCGAAAACCTCAATAAACTGCCCAGAATGGCAAAAAAAAAAAAAAAAAAAAAAAATCACTTCCTGTTGTAATCTGTAGTCAGTTGGCAGCTGTCCAGGTCTCCCTGCCTCCCTGCAGCCTGCTACCACCCTGGTGATAATTTACCTGTGTCATCTTATGCAGTCTGCAGCTTGACTGAGGTCTTATTCTGATTCATAGGGGAGTGTTGAACAAAGTCTATCTGGAATAAGCTATGGATGCATTCAAGAATATTTCATTCCCATTCATTCATTCATTTCCTCATTCTGAAACATTGAGCGTCAGTACTTGAAATGGACAGCATTAAGCACTGGGGCGCAAAGGTGAATAAAGAACAATCTCTGTCTAACTACTGCTGAGGTTTCCATGGTGACATTTCTTGAACCCCAAATTGTATAGGGTGTTTTCAGAGTAGCGTCAAACATGTTCTAAAAAGATGTACCATGACCCAAGTGATTTTGTTTAATAACTTTGACCATCAAAAATACAGTTTGTACATCAAACTAAAAAGCTCTGTCCAGTGAAGGAAACCATCAACAAAATGAAAAAAACAACCTATGAAATAGGAAAAGATATTTTCAAATTATATATCTGACTAGGAGCTAATATATTAAAAATATATAAAATATATAAGTATATAAATATAAATAATAACTCATATAACTCAATAGCCAAAAAGAAATAGTCTAATTGAAAAATGGGCAGAATATCTGAATAGACATTTTTCCAAAGACATCCAGATGGCCAACAGGCACATGGAAAGATGCTCAACATTATTAATCATTAGGAAAATACAAATTAAATCCACAATGAGATACAATCTCATACCTGTTAGAATGGTTATTAACAAAAATAAAACAAAACAAGAAATAGCAAGTGTTGGCAAGAACATAGAGAAAAGAGAACCCTTGTGCACTGTTGGTGGGGTTGTAAGTTGGTGCAGCCACTGTGGAAAACAGTATGGAGGTTTCTAAAAAAATTAAGAGTGGAACTACTGTATGATCCATCAATTTCACTTCTGGATATTTATCTGAAGGAAATGAAAACATTGACTTGAAAAGATATCTGTACCCCCATGCTCATAGCAGCATTACTTACAGTAGCCAAGACATGGAAGCAACCTAAGTGTCCACTGATGGATGAATGGATAAAGAAAATGCATTATATATGTATCACATATATCACATATTTATATTAACTATCTACATAATGCAATATTATTCAGCTGTAAAAAAGAAGGAAATATTGCCATTTGCAATATAACAACATGGATAGACCTTGAGGGCATTACAGTAAGTGAAATAAGCTATGGATGCATTCAAGAATATTTCATTCCCATTCATTCATTCATTTCCTCATTCTGAAACAGACAGACAAATACTGTGTGATCTCATTATATGTGGAATCTAACCCTCCCCCCCCAAAAAAAGAAAACCTTTGAACTCATAGATATAGAGAAGAGGTAGGTAGTTGCTAGAGGCAGGGGGGTTGGGGTGGGTGAAATGGATGAGGGGGTCAAAAGGTACAAACTTTCAGTTACAAAATAAATAAGAAATGGAGATATAATGTACAACATGTAGTTAAAAATACCGTATTTTATGTTTGAAAGTTACTAAGATAGTAGTAGATCTTCAAAGTTTTCATCACAAGGAAAAAAATTTAACTGTGTGGTGATGGATGTTAACTTGACTTATTGTGGTGATCATTTCACAATATATACAAATATTGAATCATTATGTTATACAGCTGAAACTAATATAATGTTACGTGTCAGTTATATCTCAAAAATACTAGTTTGACAAGTGAACCAGAATACAAATATGTGACATTTAATGACAAAAAATAATAAATGCATAAAAGTTTTAGAAGAAATATTTCATCCTCTGAAGAACACTCAGATTAAGTGGTTGGAGTTCACAGGTGATGTGAGCGTGCTTCAACTATGACCATACATGACACAATCTGTATTCAGCATTGTACTAGAGTAGATTTTATTTTCCTCATGTTTAAGCTAAGACCAGAACCCCCAAGGCTTAGGCTTGACACAGGTATACTATAAATGAAGTGTTAATGAGATGGAAATTTTCCAGGTTGCTTTTGAGACTCACTGCATCAATGTGGACCTGCCTAAAATATCTAAGAGCTGAGAATCATTTTGGAATCATGCCACCCTCTTGAGTCTGAAGATTTAGCTGGGAATTCCTTCCCAAAAGTCTTGTGGGTTTTTTGTTGTTGTTGTTGTTGTTGTTGTTGTTGTTGTTGTTGTTGTTTTGGCACTTGGGTTTATAATCCTAGCTGGACCCCATCTGAAGTTCTAAAGCCCATAAAATAAGAATGAATGGTCAATGTAAATAAGACAAACTTGAGAAACTTCAGACCTTGCTTGGCTGAATATTTCTGTTAATCTACCTTGTCTATACCATTTAGCTTCTTCTGTCTAGACCCTCTTATCTGCTATAACTCCTTCCCAAATAAGAAAATTTCCTCTTCATCATACAGGGATCTTTCTCTCCAAAGCCTGTGGTGCATTGTGCTATATTGAAATTCAATTATTTGGGTATGTTTTGTCTCTGAATACTGATAAAAGTATGCTATAAACTGTATTATCTTTAATCAAAAGTTACTTTTATTTGTAGATTTTAAGGACAACTAAAATTTTTATTTGACAGGTTCCAATCGTTCTAGTTTGGCATACCTGCACATTTTTATTGTATCATGGGATCAGGCATAAATCAAGTGATTTCCCACAGACGAATAAAAGTGGTGGAGTAATATAGTTCCTGGAATTTAACACTTCACGGTCAGGAGGTCACATATGCTAAGTTGCTTATTTATATGCCTCTTAAAGTTTAAGTCTGTGGGCAGGAGACATGAAGAAATGTGACTTACTATATCAGTGAAGAATGTATTGTTCTTTTTTCTCCATGTAGATAAAATTAGCAGTGTTGGAACAGCAGATCATACAAAAATGTCATCAGGAACACAGCATTTAACAATTTTTTTGAAATGTGCTTGTTTTATGATTCTCTTTTTTAATTTTAATCATGAGTTTTAAACAATGAGATTTATTGAACTTTTCTTTTTAATGTGGAGGAGAGAGTGTGCACTAATTATTGCTTGCTGATGCCCCCCTCCCCCCCCACGGCCTAACTTTGCAGTTAGGTTAGGATCGTTGTAGCCTGAGTGGAAGTGATACATGTCACTTCTAGGTTGAGGCAACTAGGAGCCCTCTCCCTCACTGACAAAAGTTGACCATAGAGGCTACATATTCTAGATGATAATTGTAAAATGGAGATAGCCATTTGACCCACATTTAACTATAACACAAGACAAGAGATGGACATTTTCACAACTTATGGCATAAAGGACTATAATGAGAATAAAGATAGGTATAAACAGAGTTTCATGGGATAACTGTCAGTTACGCAACACAAATATATTGAGTTCCTAGCATGTAACTTATACTAAGCACTTCCTTCTGCATTATCTCCTCTGCTCATATTCACCCATTTAAATTTCATTTCTCTTGTGTTCTTTAGATCATGATACTAAGGCTCAAAAAAGTTTTGACATGCTCAAGTCATATAGCTAGAAGGGAAATGAGTCAGGATTTAAATCCAGACCTCTTGACTCAACATCCAGACATTTCTTCTCTGAAGAGCGCCTGAGAAGCTTGAGATGATCATATTCCACTAAACCTCAAGTCATTTTTATCCCAGGGCTCTAGTTTCTCGCCTTAGAAATGTATTTCCCTCTAAATGCTCCTGGAATTTATAGGTGAAACCCTGGCAAATTAATAAAGGAAATCACATCAGTGCTCTAAGAAGGGCAGGACAGGGGTCATGGTCAATACTGCTAGGGAAAAAAAAAATGCCTGCTGCTTTATCATAGTCCATGTGCAGTTACTTTTTACAGCATTTAAAACCTTGAGCACTTGTTTGTCTCTTCCCTGGTGGCCTCACTGGCTACTAGCAATAAGGAAGGAAGAAGAAAGAGGGGCTTCTCTCCCCTTCATGTTAAGAAGGTCAGCTGCATTGCCAGGATCTCCTGGAGGCAAACTGGGGAATTGAGGCTCTCTCTGTTTTTCTGCGCAGAACAATGTTGAACTTTCTGAGAACTGGCATAATGCAGTCACGTGCCTTGTTTCTGCATTCAGAATATTGTCTTTTCATAGTCCTTCAGAATATGTTAAGGAGGGCTCACTGTACATCACAAATCATGGTTTAAATTTCAAAGCATTAGATAAAAATGACCTTACACTACATTTGTAGATGTCACTCTCAAGCCATCCCAATGTAGTTTCCATGGGAACTAATGTACATCAAAGGAAAAAGATAAAGAGACTGTAAGACCAAATTTTCAGTCACTGCCTCTTCTTTCTTTGGGGAAACCAAAATGAGCCCCATGTTAAATGCTGATGAAATTAGACTGCATCTTATTCTCAATGTGAATGCAGCTTTTTCCCCTAAGAATCTAATCTTTAGTACCACACATGATTATGCAAAACTTTCCCAAAGATTCCATCCATATGATTTATAAGTTGTATTCAGAGCCTCAGAAGACATTACCATCCATAATTATTGTTGTTACGAAATTGTTTTCAGAATTATTATTATGATATAGATTTACTATTTGTTGACAATCCACTTTATACCAGGCACTTGAATGGAACCATGAATAAAAATTTGCAGTCATTGTAACATAAGAACACATCTCAAGACTGTTGTTCTATTGGTATTTGGATAGTACCTTACAGAGACAATGTAATGTGGGTAGCTCTTGCTAGTAAAAACAACTACCCAACAGCACTGTTAAAGGAATAAGTTGCAGCTATCATCCCAAAACCCAAAACTATACTTCAAGGCCAACTTGATCTAGATCTGTCTCACAGGGCTCACTTGTAATGTAAAATAAACTCAACACTTTACTTTTTGGGTGGTTGGAGAGAAACAATGATATATTTTATTTCCAGTTGTAATTGAGGATAATATATAAAATGTATCTGTAGCCCATAGAAAATTAAGTAGAAAAATAAAGAGAAAAATTCTTAGTTACTAGAGTTGAAAGAATATTGGATCATGTGATACAAATGACAATTATATTAAGAGCTCCAACAAGATTTTTTTCGAACTGGAAGCTATTCTGATCTTATCAAAAGCTAACAAATAAGGGGCGCCTGGGTGGCTCAGTTGGTTAAGCAACTGCCTTTGGCTCAGGTCATGATCCCAGGGTCCTGGGATAGAGCCCCACATCGGGATCCCTGCTCCTTGGGGAGCCTGGTTCTCCCTCTCCCTCTGCCTGCCACTCCCCCTGCTTGTGCTTTCTCTCTCTCTGTCAAATAAATAAATAAAATCTTTAAAAAAAAAGCTAATGAATAATATCATCACCACCACCACCATCAACATCTTACCCCATTCAATACATCTGCATTGATAAACAATTTAGGCCGACGCTTTACTTAGGCACAAGAGATATAGCAGTGCCAAAGGCAGATAAATCATCAATTCCCATGTCACTTAAGTTTAACCAGGAGAGAAAATGGAAAGAAAACATGGGAATTGCAAAAGTATGGGTCAGGGAGTCCAAAATTATTTTGGGGATAGCGGTAGCTAATAGACCCAAGAATAGTCAGAAGCTGGAAAAGGAAAAGCTAAGACTAGAAACACCGCAATGTATACTTTGTTCTTAAGTGAAAACTGAGCAAATGACCCAGTCAGAGATTTTTCTGCAAGGAAATGATCCAATAGAAACTGCCATTGAGTAGAGATATTATGAAACACAGGTAAGGACCAATAAATAATATGAAGCAGAATGATGAAAGAGGATTCAGGAGAAAAACATTTCTCTTAGCCACAAAGGGCCACAATTTTTCCAATTTAACTATTCTGAGATGCAAGCTAAAAAGATCAATCACATTGGATATTCCCTGTGGGCGATTGTATATCTTTGTATGTATCTCCATGTACCTACTAATATTCTATATAGAGTATAGGGGCAATTTTTTTAAGCAATACCTTTTGTTGTCATTATAAAGATCCAAATTTAAAAATTAGAAGAAATAAAATTCCTTCATCTATATGGATATAACTTACTATTATTTGTGTCTGGGAGAGGAGATGACATACCATCACAGAGGACTTTGGATTCAATTAATGCCTCTTCTGCCTGCTGTTAGGTTACATCAGCTAAGTTAATTAACTTTCCAGGGCCACAGAGTCTTCATCTTTTGTTTTTTTTTTTTGTTTTTTTTTTAAGATTTTATTTTATCTTTATTCATATGTTTTTTTTTTATTTTTTTTATTGTTATGTTAATCACCATATATTACATCATTAGTTTTTGATGCAGTGTTCCATGATTCATTGTTTGTTCATAACACCCAGTGCTCCATGCAGAACGTGCCCTCCTCAATACCCATCACCAGGCTAACCCATCCCCCCACCCCCCTACCCTCTAGAACCCTCAGTTTGTTTTTCAGAGTCCATCATCTCTCATGGTTCGTCTCCCCCTCTGACATACTCCCCTTTTCTTCCTCTCCTGTTATCTTCTTCTTTTCCTTTTTTCTTAAAATATGTTGCGTTATTTGTTTCAGAAGTACAGATCTGTGATTCAACAGTCTTGCACAATTCACAGCGCTCACCGTAGCACATACCCTCCCCAATGTCTATCACCCAGCCATCCCATCCCTCCCACTCCCAACCACTCCAGTAACACTCAGTTTGTTTCCTGAGATTAAGAATTCCTCATATCAGTGAGGTCATGTGATACATGTCTTTCTCTGATTGACTTATTTCACTCAGCATAACACCCTCCAGTTCCATCCACGTCGTTGCAAATGGCAAGATCTCATTCCTTTTGATGGCTGCATAATATTCCATTGTGTATATATACCACATCTTCTTTATCCATTCATCTGTCGATGGGCATCTCGGTTCTTTCCACAGTTTGGCTATTGTGGACATTGCTGCTATAAACATTGGGGTACACGTACCCCTTCGGGTCCCTACATTTGTATCTTTGTGGTAAATACCCAGTAGTGCAATTGCTGGATCGAACGGTAGCTCTAATTTCAACTCTTTGAGGAACCTCCATACTGTTTTCCAGAGGGGTTGCACCAGCTTGCATTCCCACCAACAGTGTAGGAGGGTTCCCCTTTCTCCACATCCCCGCCAACATCTGTCGTTCCCTGACTTGTTAATTTTAGCCATTCTGACGGGTGTGAGGTGATATCTCATTGAGGTTTTGATTTGGATTTCCCTGATGCCGAGCGATGTTGAGCACTTTTTCATGTGCCTGTTGGCCATTTGGATGTCTTCTTTGGAGAAATGTCTGTTCATGTCTTCTGCCCATTTCTTGATTGGATTATTTGTTCTTTGGGTGTTGAGTTTGATAAGTTCTTTATAGATTTTGGATACTAGCCCTTTATCTGATATGTCGTTTGCAAATATTTTCTCCCATTCTGTCGGTTGTCTTTTGGTTTTGTGGACTGTTTCTTTTGCTGTGCAAAAGCTTTTTATCTTGATGAAATCCCAATAGTTCATTTTTTCCCTGGCTTCCCGTGCCTTTGGCGATGTTTCTAGGAAGAAGTTGCTGCGGCTAAAGTCGAAAAGGTTGCTACCTGTGTTCTCCTTTAGGATTTGGATGGACTCCTGTCTCACGTTTAGGTCTTTCAACCATTTGGAGTCTATTTTTGTGTGAGGTGTAAGGAAATGGTCCAGTTTCATTCTTCTGCATGTGGCTGTCCAATTTTCCCAACACCATTTGTTGAAGAGACTGTCTTTTTGCCATTGGACATTCTTTCCTGCTTTGTCAAAAATAAGTTGACCATAGAGTTGAGGGTCCATTTCTGGGCTCTCTATTCTGTTCCATTGATCTATGCGTCTGTTTTTGTGCCAGTACCATACTGTCTTGATGATGACAGCTTTGTAATAGAGCTGGAAGTCCGGAATTGTGATGCCGCCAGCTTTGCTTTTCTTTTTCAGTATTCCTCTGGCTATTCGGGGTCTCTTCTGGTTCCATACAAATTTTAGGATTATTTGTTCCATTTCTTTGAAAAAAGTGGATGGTATTTTGATGGGGATTGCATTGAATGTGTAGATTGCTCTAGGTAGCATTGACATCTTCACAATGTTGATTCTCCCAATCCATGAGCATGGAACGTTTTTCCATTTCTTTGTGTCTTCTTCAATTTCTTTCATGAGTATTTTATAGTTTTCTGAGTACAGATCCTTTGCCTCTTTGGTTAGATTTATTCCTAGGTATCTAATGGTTTTGGGTGCAATTGTAAATGGGATAGACTCCTTGATTTGTCTCTCTTCTGTCTTGTTGTTGGTGTATAGGAATGCCACTGATTTCTGTGCATTGATTTTATATCCTGCCACTTGACTGAATTCCTGTATGAGTTCTAGCAGTTTTGGGGTGGAGTCTTTTGGGTTTTCCACGTACAGTATCATATCATCTGCAAAGAGTGAGAGTTTGACTTCCTCTTTGCCGATTTGGATGCCTTTGATTTCTTTTTGTTGTCTGATTGCTGTGGCTAGGACTTCTAATACTATGTTGAATAGCAGTGGTGATAGTGGACATCCCTGCCGCGTTCCTGACCTTAGGGGAAAGGCTCTCAGCCTTTCCCCATTGAGAATGATACTCGCTGTAGGTTTTTCATAGATGGCTTTTATGATATTGAGGTATGTACCCTCTATCCCTATACTCTGAAGAGTTTTGATCAAGAAAGGATGTTGTACTTTGTCAAATGCTTTTTCTGCATCTATTGAGAGGATCATATGATTCTTGTTCTTTCTTTTGTTAATGTATTGTATCACGTTGATTGATTTGCGGATGTTGAACCAGCCTTGCAGCCCAGGAATAAATCCCACTTGGTCATGGTGAATAATCCTTTTAATGTACTGTTGGATCCTATTGGCTAGTATTTTGGTGAGAATTTTTGCATCCATGTTCATCAAGGATATTGGTCTGTAATTCTCTTTTTTGATGGGGTCTTTGTCTGGTTTTGGGATCAAGGTAATGGTGGCCTCATAAAATGAGTTTGGAAGTTTCCCTTCCATTTCTATTTTTTGGAACAGTTTCAGGAGAATAGGTATTAATTCTTCTTGAAATGTCTGATAGAATTCCCCTGGGAAGCCATCTGGCCCTGGGCTTTTGTTTCTTGGGAGATTTTTGATGACTGTTTCAATTTCCTTAGTGGTTATAGGTCTGTTCAGGTTTTCTATTTCTTCCTGGTTCAATTTTGGTAGTTGATACATCTCTAGGAATGCACCCATTTCTTCCAGGTTCTCTAATTTGCTGGCATAGAGTTGCTCATAATATGTTCTTATAATTGTTTGTATTTCTTTGGTGTTGGTTGTGATCTCTCCTCTTTCATTCATGATTTTGTTGATTTGGGTCATTTCTCTTTTCTTTTTGATCAGTCTGGCCAGGGGTTTATCAATCTTGTTAATTCTTTCAAAGAACCAGCTCCTAGTTTCGTTGATCTGTTCTACTGTTCTTTTGGTTTCTA
>NW_027397071.1:32100829-32135605 GCF_003265705.2 Callorhinus ursinus | reverse complement strand
TCTCCTGTTGAGTTCGTAGGTGTTCAGAATGGTTTGATCCCTATTCAGCTGAATTCCTGAGACCAGACGAAATCTAGGTCTCCTACTCCTCTGCCATCTTGCTCCGCCCCTGAGTCTTCATCTTTTGAATGGGGTAATAATTATGCCTATGTCACAGATTCATTTTAAAGATTAGAGATAATATATGTAAAACATATGAAATGGGAGGTCTTTTATAGGTTAGGGGGATATTTTTCCTCCCTTTTCCTCTTATTTCCATGTGGAAGAGCTCCCTGGGCCTCTCTCCACTCTCATTCACATTGTTGAGAAAGTGGTGGGGAAGAGCACAAGGGGGCAGAAGAAGTGATATTATCTGATTGGAGCATTTGGAAGGAATTAGGCATACATGGCTCTCTTCTTTGGACACTAGATGTCTTCAGACAGCTCCATGTTCTCAGCTGTGTCTGAGACTGGGTGGAAAGGCTCAGTTCTGGGCTGGAGTATTGGGAGGTCCTTTATTGCCAAACATCTAAGTTATGTTCTTCAACAATTTTATCAGAAATAAAACTTGAAGTTTAACTTTTGCCTGTCTGATCACTATATCTACCTTCAGTTCTGATCTCTGGTGGGCAAAAGAGGTTATTTAACTAAACCTCAGAGCCACACATTATATAATTCTCATTCCACAAGGGGCAACTAATAAGAATAACAGTAATAGTAGTTAAAAAGATGATAGCCAGTGAAAATTAACCATTTAATTTGTATCAGTCAGTCACTACTCTAAGGATTTTTTAAAATTTTATCTTCACAACTTTATAAATTAGGAACTCATTGTCATTTAACAGATGAAGAAACTGAAGGACAGGGAGATTAAGTAAAGGACTCAAAATCACCTAACTTCTAACTGAAGCAAGTTGGTTTCAAAACCTGCCTCCTATCTACATGTTAAAAATACCTGAATGAGATATTTATATTGACAAAGTACTGTCAAGTTTCTGGAACGCAAGAAGAGTGTAAGAATAAAAAGAAGATTTGCAAAAAGAAGATTTGCAAATACTTTATTCCTCTCTGAAATGGTTTATTCAGCATCATTTATTTATAGATAATAGGTACCAGGCAGAGGGAAATTCAGGGTGAATAAGATAATGGAACAACGTAACAAATCCTATAGTAGCAACATAAACAAAGGGTTAAAAATAAACTTAGAATGGATTGATTTATTTTAAGGAGAGAATAGGGCTTGGGTGAGCAAAAGCTAGAAAATATATAAGGGCTCGAATGTTTTAACAGTCATAGTGGTAGGCCCACGGTGTCTAGGATAGAGAGAATGAAAGAACGTGCTGGCAAGAAACATGGAATAAAATGAGAATGACCTGAAATGCAGTTCTGAAGATTTTATCTGAAAGAAGTGGAGAGTGGACAGATTTTTTTTTTTTTTAATTTCAAGTGTGAATGATCTGATACGTGTTTTAGAAAGCTAACTAGAAGGTACAAGGAGGGTGGATTAGAGGAAGGAAACACTAGTGACAGGGAGATCCATTAGGGTATTGATTATTATGGGTTGAATTATGTCCCCCCAAAAGATATGTTGAAGTCCTAACCTCAGTACCTGTGAATATAACCTTGTTTGGAAATAAGGTCTTTGCAGATGTAATTAAATTAATATGGGGTCATTATAGTGAACCCTAATCCAATATGACTGTTGTTCTTATAAGAAAAAAAGAAAGAGACATGAGGGCGCCAGGTGACCACAGAGGCAGAGACTGGAGTTATGTAGCTCCAGGGCAAGAAAAGCCAAAGACTGTCACCAACACCAGAGGCTAAGAAAAAGGCATGGAATAGATTCTTCCCTACAGCCTTTAGAGAAAACATGGCCCTGCTAACACTGTGATTTCTGACTCATAGCTTCCAAAATTATGGAAAGATAAATTTCTGTTGTTTTAAGCCACCTAGCTTGTGGTACTCTTTTTACAGCAGCCCTAGAAAACTAATACAAGTATTAGAAAACTTCAGTCAAGAAACAGTGCATCAGCCAAGAGGAATGACTAAGGTGAAGTCTACCTTTGCAGAGCCCATGCGGAAAAGCTGTCTACAAGACACTAGAACAGGACAGCTCTTTAGGACAACGTGCTTTAGTACTTGAGGAAGCATCTTCTCATAAATCGTCTACAAGACAACGTGCTTTGGAACTCAGAGAAGCATCTCTTTTCACATAACCAATTACAGAACTAATTACAAACAAACAAACAAAAAAGAAACAGTGAGAACTTAAATTAAGGTGGAGGCAGTAAATGTGGAAAGGAGGAGATGTGTGGTGGGCCAGGTGTTAGGCCTGCTGCAGGACTAAGCAATGAGAAGTAGGCACAGGATGGTAAAATCACAGGATTCCCTTAAATGGTAATAGAGGGAGTATACCCTTAAATTTTGATGGGCCCCTTTCCACAGCTCTCCAGAACTGCTTCGAGGTCACAATAGGGAGGGGACTGTTAAGAAGGTCGGACCAGTTCCTCCATCAGCTAGTCCAGCTCCAGTAGCTCTGGAGGTTTGGCTAATCTTGGGAGATGGTTTGGAAGTGCAGGACCGGGGCTCTAGCCACCAAGCTAGAGCAGGGGCCCTAGAGGAGAAGATTGACATTGGTTTGATTTTTCCATCTTCCCATATATCCCCCAAATTTTAGTAGAGTGTGTTAAAAGATTTATTAGAAGTGAGAAAGCAGAAACAATATGTCTAATTACTCATTCTGGAAACTGGGGAGTAACAGAAGAGAAATAAGAAAGTTGCCCAAGTGCAAGGCCAGTGAATCAGAGAGAAAACGCCCCAGGCAGCAAAACAAAGCTTCAGCAAGGAGATGTTGTTACCTGGAGAGATAACCTTTGTCCTTCCTTCTATTACTGGTCAGAGGATGGAGAAAACCCAAGCCCGAGACAACTGTTCTGCTAAGTGCCCTCGGAAGGGTACACTGGGATCAACAACAAAGTCAGACCATTAAAGAGAAAAAGAAATAAAGAGAAGATGAGAGAGGAGAAAAGAGAATGGTGGGAAAAATAATTTTTTAAGTCAAAAAAATCAGAGAAGAGCAGAAGTACCTCTAGAAGAAAACATAACAGGTAGTTAGGGAGAAAAGGCTGATAATCTCTTTGAAACTCTGACTACATTAGAAGGCCTTGCAAGACAGCCCTTGCTTCCACGGGCAGGGAGAGAACCTTTCCTGTCTATTGTTCTTCTGGATTCTAAAGCACTGACCTCTCTATGCTTTCTAAAGGGAAAATGGCTTCAGTTTAAAAGAGTTCCCCCAAAGCATTCTCTATACTCAAAATGGGTTTGTCTTTGTGCATTTTATCTGAAGTGACCTGAAGTCTTCCATCACCCTCTTCCTTTCTCCAACAATTGAGTAAGGGGTGAGCAGCAATAAAGATCAGTGGAAGAGGGATGACAACCCAGAATAAGATGAGGAGAGCATTTAGACCTTCTGACTGTGCACGCTATGACTCTCATAACACTCTAACAATAAACAAAATATCAACATAAATCCTCTTCAGACTATTGAATTTCTTGTCCTTTCTGAATATTGTATCCAAACCTGGACATTCTAAAGCTGAATGGAAATAAAAAGAATAGTTCAATTAATTCATTCAAACATGGGATGAGTTCTTAATATAACCACATCATAACTTGATTGAATAATTATTACACATCAGCTTCCATGCTAGTGTTTTGCATGGCTTCTGTTATTTAAGCACAAATAATTCTATGAGACAGGTGGTCTTTTTATGTCCACCTCATAGATGAAGAAACTGAGGCATAAGATCCCATAGTTAGGATGAGTTGGAACCAAGTTTGGAACCCACATAATAGAAGTCAAGAGGCTGTGTGTTTAAATTAACCTCTTTATAATGTTACCCTGCATCATGGGCCATGTTAGGAAAGAGGAGTCAAGTCTATAGGATTTTAGAAAAGGAAAAGATTGACAAGGAAAGATACAGTCAAGGCATACCTCAAGTGAGAGGTAGTACATGACCTTGGCCTTGAAGGATAGGCAGATTTCAGATATTCAGGTGTAGTGTAATCTATTGGGTAATAAATAATAATAATAATAGCATAGAGTGCTTACGATATACCAAATAATGTTCTGTATACATGTTATAACTCTGTTAAGAGAGAAATAATTATAATGCTCACTACTTAAATAATAATAGAGCTTATATGTGTTTGCAGTGCCAGATATTGAGTTAAGTTTTTAAATGTATTAACTCATTTAATCCTCAAAAACAAACAAACAAAAAACAACATAAGAAGTAAATACTAACATCTTAAGTTCACTTTTCAGACGAGGAAACTCTGGTTCAGAGAAGTTAAGTAACTTGACCAACATCACAGAACTAATGAGTAGCAGAGTCCAGATGTGAAGCCAGTCGCTCTAATTCTAGCCTGTGTGCTTTTAACACAGGTGCTCTTAACACAGGTCTACAAGGTCACGAACTTTGGGGTCACACTGGCCAAGGTTCAGATATTAGCCTTGCAGTTTACAATTTGTGAGACATTGAGTGTGCTCCTTTTTGTCTCTAAGTCTCAGTTATTCCATATAAAAAATAGGGATAACTATGAAGATTAAGCTCCATTACCTATCTCTGTGTTTAGCACAGTGCTTCCACATAGGAAGCACTCCTTGTGTGTTTTATGAATAAATAAATGGATAAAACACATAATTCATGCTACACAATTAGCATTTTGTTTGTATATTACTTAATATTATTTAATTTTTCTGCAAGTGTACTTTTCTTGTGAATCCCTCTAGACTGTATGCATTCTGAGGGCAAACCATGTGCTTTTTCCTTTCTTATGTGTTCCAGCACTCCAAGCAGTAACATGCACGTAATAAACTGTTCCGTAACAATAACCTCCATGAGTGAAGCACTTGCTATGGGCCAGACATTACATTAAGAATTTAATTCTCATAGCAATCTTATGTAGGGAGGACTAATCTGAATTCCAAAATAGAGCTGTATCTTACAGACATAAAGTGGTTCTCCAGCAGTCACATGCAGTATCAGGAATCACATCCAGCTGTTTGTCTCCAAAACCCTTGAGCTTAACCGCTATGCCTGACTGCTACCCCAAAGCCTTGACTGATGAGTAATTTGACAATGTATCAGGGCCCACCATCATCTGCCCATCCACCAGGAACTTCCTGGTCTGTCTGGCAGACTTCCAAGTTCACAGCTTTTCTCTAGGTCCCTCCTCTTAGCAGCTCAGGCACAGTTCACAGAACCAAGAGACAGAGAAGACACACATGAGTTTCTGCTTTCTCAGTACATATACACTGCCTTCTCAGTATATTATGACTTGAACGTTCTGTGCTTAATAGCCTCTAACTCATCCACTGTGAAAATTCAGTATCCACCAGTCCTCAACATTTCTAATTTTGTCCCTGTAGTGAAGTGACCTTGTGGCTGATCAAAGAGAGTATCTTTAAAGCTCACGGTGGAAAGAGCATGGCTCCTAACCTTCTACAGAATTGTTTTTAATACTTCCTGCAAGCTGTTATTGGTGTCCGTATTTAGGCTGTATTTCTTCATTTCATTGTCTATGTTTAGCAGATATATAAAGGAGCAAATGGATTTAATGGCCTGAAGTGGCAAAGCACTGATACGCGGGCATCCTCAGAGCAACAGAAGATCAAAAGACCATGGGGGAGACTTCCTGTTTCCTGGTGACTAGGAGTCAAATTTCTTTTACCTGTGAGTCAAAGGGAAATTCATGAGCACCCTGTATACTTTGAGTTCTTCCTTTGAAAGTCTCTAACGTCAGATAGAGTAAGACAGTGTAGGGGTGGGGGAGTTTCCTTAAAGGGCCATGAAGATAATCCTCTCATCTGCTGATTTACGTTGTCTTATTGTGGGTGGTAGAGATTCAAATTCCCTTTAGGGGTAGTGCAGGGTTTTAAGCAAACTGAACAGATAAGCAGTGGATCTGGGCATCTACACAATCTAGGAACCGTGGGCTTCTCTAGTCCTCTGCATCCCAGATCCCAAAAAGTAGCATGGGCACTGTTAGAGCCATTTGGAATCACTCTTCTGCTTTCATTAGACTTGCCATTCCTCACCCCTGCCTCAGTGCTCCCACCAGATAGGGTATGAGTTCCTTGTCAGGTAGCTCTGGCTGTGATTCCAGGTTCTTTCTCTTATTGACTATGTGATCTCAAGTAAGATATTTGACTTTCCAAGTTCTATGTCTTCATCTGAAAATGGAGACAATGATTATACCAGTCTTATGGGTATATTGTGAAGAGAACTAAGTATATAAAATTCTTTGGACAATAACTGGACATATGAAGACCCCAATAAATGGGTGCTATTAGCTAGAACACTTTTCACCAGACTGATCAGCTCTGCATTTCTGTTTGACGGCAGCCTGAATCGACTCCCAGAAGCAATTCTCAGCTTATTCATAGTAGAATCAAAATAATCAGGGGAAAGAAAAATTTTGTCATAAATTATTTACTCTAAGCTTCCCTTATGTCCACCCTGAATTAGTCATGAACACTAGAACTACCTTTCCTCGCTTTCTTATTTTTGCCATCGATTAAATGGGAACAAAAATTCAGTACTTCTCCAACAGTTGTATCATATGATTAAATAATGTTCTAAATCTGATTCTCTCCTCCTTTCTTTTCCTTCATAACAACATACTTTTCTAAACATAGAGCAAAGGAATTTCCTTTTGTTGCTGCCTTACAACTTCCTGTGCATCCCTCATTTGTATAGAAAGTTATCTAAAGCCAACCAACATATGAGGGTCTTACCAACTCTGATGGTCTGTCACCAGCTCGGACTGCCCAACAGCCCTGAGCCATGCTACCTTTGAGTCACTGGGGTGACACCTATGACCATTTTGTCATGGCTCTACATTAGTGAACCATCTTGGGTGTGTGTGGGTGTGGGTGTGTTTGTATCCTTTCAATCATTATAGTTATTTTTGAGTACTTATTTTAATTTATGGAATTTTCCATTTTCGCCTCTGCCCTACTTCTAAGCAGAATCCCTCCATGGTCATTACAGAGAAGGGTCCAGGTATGCTGGCATTTTCACAAGTGTATCTGTAACTTTTTTTAATGCCAAAATAACCCAGTGTTCTTTAAATTCACAGATGCTTTATATTATCATCCAGGTTTGGTATCCACCCTTTAGAACACAGAAGGTCATCCCTTTGTCTTTGCCGTGACCTGACCAGCAGAGTGCTCTTGGCAGTTTGGGATGAAGACGAGGGATATTAAGTATCTTGTAATGAGAACATTAAGACACAGTGAAAATTGTTGTGCCCTAATATGAACACTTCCTTTGTTAGAACTGCAATTATTTGTTCCTTCTCTTTTTCCTATAGGAGAAATTAACTAAGTCTGTGTACCTCACTTAATCAGCATCCTTCTCTCAAACTCAAACTCAGATTCAAGTTTTTGAATCCCCTATAATTCTTAAGTACTGTCTCATTCAATACCTTGTTTAGTCCCCTAAAAGAACTCTTTTGAGCTTCTTATTATCTCTTACTTGTGGAGAAACTAAAGGTTGAAGAAAGCAAATGATACAGATCCATATTATGATACAGAGTTCACCACAATTCCACTACCTTCTGCTACTTCTATGATATTATCTTTATAACATTATCAGGATTTCTAAAAATGTTCAAGGTAGGGTCTCCCCCAAAAAAGAGGAGAATATGAAGGAAAATAGAGTAAGAAAAAAGTAAGTAAAAGACAATTTTAAAAAAGCTGGAGTCAAAAAAAAAAAGCTGGAGTCTCAATTATATATGAAAGAACTTTTGAAAAATATTTAGGTGAATTATATCTATGCTAACATCACAAAATAACAACTTTCGATTCAAAACTCGTTCCTGTTATATATTTTTCTCATATTTATTTTAATTAAAAGATTTAACTTTAATATTAAACTTTTCTGTCATCCCTATCTCTTTGACCCTCTGCAGTACTGCTGAGTAATATGACACTCACAAGATTACCATTGTGGCCACTTACATGATTTAGATATTCTCAATAACCAAGGTGTCCTCCTGACTCTTTGAAGCTCAGCTGAAAGCTCAGCCTTCTGTTTTAGAGAGTCTTTCACTCAGGCTTTCAAACCACTCTACAGACATCTCTTTATTCTCCTTTATTTTATAAATTGGGAAATAGATCAAATACAAGTTAAGTGGCATATAGAGGTCAATAGCAGATTACTTGAAGAACCAGGGAAAGACATCACCCTGGACTCACTTACAGTTATCACTCAAATAATTTGACATTTCTTCAGAAGACTGAGATAGCCTATGAATGTAGGAGACAGATTAAAGAGATTCTTTTTCCATGAGGCATTCTCAAGAAGATTCTCAATTAATTCCAGTTCAGCCAGCACCTCCTTTCTCTCTACCCCAAAATATCTATACTGAAATCAGGTTGACTGTTCATCTGTTCTTTTTATTTGTTGCATCTGCTAGAGACCAATGAACATAAAAAATATTTAGAGTTTGGGTTTCAGTACAAGTCCCTGTATGCAGTTGTTTGATACAATGATTTTGTAAGCAAGTCACCAAAGTGTCTTTGCAGTGTTTTTGATAAAGAACTGCTCTGAACTGGTGCCCATCTCTCCATGACTAACTCACAAAAAATTTGAAGGAAATTACTCACACATAAAAATGATTCTTAAAAGCCCTAATGGCATTAAATGAATAACACTGTTGAGGGGGGTCGAGCTCAGGGGTCTGCAAACTATGGCCCTGTGACCAAATCTAACTGCTGCCTGTTTTTATAAACAAAGTTTTACTGGAATACAACCTCCTCACTTATTCATTTGCATGCTGTTGTGGCTGCTTTCATGCTACAACAGCAGGGTTGAGTAGCTGGGACAGAAACTATATGGCCTGCAAAGTTTAAAATATTTACAGTCCAACCATTTATTTACAGAAAAAGCTGCCAACAACTGTTCTAGATTAAACAATAGAACAGTCCTGGCAGGTATGAATAGTAACCTTGACTATCTTATAGCACTCATAAAATTTAATTTCCAAGGTTCCAAGTAAAACTTTCCAAATGTCCTTCCTTAAGACCACACATCAAGTTTTAAACTCTTCTCTGAAGAGGTTACTTTGGAAAAGTCAAATGAGGAAAGCAGATGATGAAAATTTTGCTGAAAGACCACTGCACTTTTGTCAGGGAAAATAAGCTAGTGGGAACATATTTGGGGACCTTGATTTTCCGTACTTTGCTCTAATTACTAGAGTACCGAAGATGCATATCTCTTATCTCCGAATTTCTTGGCATGAGTTTGGTAGTACAGTATTACTTTGACTATGGCTTCTTATATCTGGCATAAATATATTCCCTCTGTGCATATTCTTTTTAGATGCAGTACAAAAAAAAAAAGCATGACTCTTCTTTTTTTTCTCTCTCTCGCCTTTTTCTTTAGAAGAAGCAGCTGTGAAGTCATAATTATGTTCACTTCCCACTGGCAACTGGCAAGCCCTTTATTTGTGTGTATTTGGAACTCACCAAGAATAAAGTCCATTCCCTCCTTGAGGGGCTATTATGCCATTCCATCTAGGAATTCACAGTTTGCCAATTCCTAAAACATCTATTGTTATAAATAGCTTTGTACTCTTAAAAGGGGGCCTTATGAAATGAAGTAAGGGAAAAATCTCAAAAGAACATGAAAAAAAAAATCAACATCATCTCCAAGATATAGCAACAAATTTTCTAGCTTTTAAAAACTTATAATTATCATTGTTGGTTAATTGGTGCCATAGATTACACAGTACTGACATGTAATTTTCTAAAACAAAGAGCTTTTTATCCTGTTACATTGTGCTATAGATTTGGGGACTTTTTATTTTATTTTTACACATTGAAGAGCAAAGGGCAAACGTCTTGAAACATGCAAGGATTTAGATAATGAATTGCATCCTAAATTTAGGAAATATATCAGAAAATACAGAATGATTCATGGTAGGAATTTGTGATCCTGCAAAAGCAAGTTATTGGGACTTTTGTTTATAAATAAGCAAACTTCTCTCGGCTCAGATCTGGATGTGGGCCAGCAACATTAATGAACATTTCTTCTGCTTCACACAAGACCTTCAAAAAGGTCAGAACTAGAGTACTTTATTTATGTTTTATAGGAAGACATATTTAATGTTTGTGAGTCCATTTGGATAATAACATTGATTTTAATGGGCTGATAGATGTATTTGTCTATTAATGTCCATTATAATAATGATCACCCAGAGCCTATGAAAAATTCAACATTTACTTGTTGATTAGTCTGTTTTTTATTCATAGGTGCTATTGCTTCTTAACCAATTTTTTTCGGAATCACTAGCCTCTCAAAAGGTAACCCTGTTTGTTTGAGATTAGGAACAGACTATAGATCTGAGATTCTGGCTTTACACTTTGTCAGAAAAGCAACCTTGGATTTGATATTTAATGTCTTCTTTGCTGTCTGGCCTCTGAAGAAATACTTCTGAGGGGAGATGGATGTTTGTCTAGGACTCTATTGTTTAAAGAGAGGGGCTCTTTCTATAACAGCGGGTATGAAGGTCAGAAAGAAAGACTGGGAGCCCAAATGAAGGCATTAGTACTTTGTAAACATAGACCTCATGCCCCAGTCCGAACTGAATTGATGGTAATACTGCAAAGCAAAATGTAGCACAGGAAACTTGGGAATGAACCCAAAAAACACGGGGCCTGAGTAAACTAAAGAGAAAGCAACGGGAGACCTTTAAAGCCCTCAGCATCTAAGATGAGTTTCTCTTTTGAATTTTATTCCTTAAGGAAGAATAACATACACAGAGATGAACTCATGGAATTTGCATTCAGTAAGTGATGACTTTTTGACATTTATTTCAAGTTTCCTTTCAGGGGAAATGGTCCAACTGGTACTTTGGAATTACTTCATAATTAAGCAGACCTTTCAGAAACCATAGACAACCACCAAATCTAAGGGCGTGTATCCTATAGCCTTTCCAATGTTTTTAAATCTCAGGTTTTAGGGTGATTTAATATTTTATTTAGAGAAAAAGACAATGAAATATAGGCAGTGTCCATTGAAGCTAAAAAAATAGCTTCTCACCCAGATGATGAGGACTCCAACCCCAGTGATGCTCTTCCAGTGGTAGCTGCAACAAGCAACCTAGAGACAGCACCATAACCAGACACAGTAGCCAATGGATTGGCCACACCACAGTGGGCTTCACTTGAAGTCAGTAGAAACAGCCAGGAGGCAGAACAAGAAAACATAAAGGAAGGTGATAGTAAATAAAGTAAATAAAAAAAGGAATGTCATTGTAGATAAAGTGATAAAATAAATTAATAAATAAAATGAAAGCAAATGGCCATAAAGCATCAGTTTTTTATCCAATGTACATTACCTCATTTGCACTTTTTTACTGGTTTGCCTTAAAATGGTTGCTGTGAATGGTTGAATTGGTGCTGTCGTCACCAATTATTCATCAATAGGAACATTACATGGTACCACAGGGTTACCTTGCTTTCTTATCTCTGAGGTTCCTTTAGTTTTTCCATTTACTTACTAATTTACTTATTCAACAAGCCTCCATTAAACATCTGTTATAATTCAAGTTTTGGAGCCCCACTGCCTTAAAATTGTGAATTATACATGTAAGAGATCAATCTGAAAAAAAAATCATTGTGTTTTTAATTTTCATCTCTATTAAGATGAGAGACTTGTCTTTTTTGTTTTTCGAGTTTTTTTTTTTCAGAGATAAATAGGCTACTCTATACATTTTTAACTTTGACAGAGACATTCTGGAAAGTTTTGTGGAAGGGCAGAATTAATCATATTAACTTCAAAAGGTCAAGTATGTACCTCAATCCTCATTTGTTTACATTAAGAACATGGTAGGAATCCATAAACCTAAATAACCTTTCAAATATTCTGAGATTTGGTGAGGAAATCCATGTCTACCCTGTTCAAACATTTATGATATGCCAAATACCAATTGTTTTATCTTTACTTAAATTTCACAAATGTAAGGCCCACAACTGCCCACCAAAAAACAAGTTTACAAAGACTAACAATTTGTAAACAACCTTGCTTAAACCTGATAAACTTTCATATTTTTTCTTTTTATTTTTGTCATTATTTGTTAAAGAGAATGATCAGATTGGATTGTGTCTTCACTTAATGGATTGTCTGTGAACCTTATTGTTTAGTGCTTAGAAGAATGTTGCTAAAAATCAAGTTGAATTTTTTACTGAAAGAAAGCTAGATACTGTGACTTCATGAGTAGAAGAATGTTATGGCTGACAGGTCCATATTTCAGAACGTAATATAGTCAAGTTACACTAGTATTCATATTTCTTAACCGTAGAAAGTGTTACAGGAACATTTTTCTCCCGCTAGAATACAGTTAGTTCAGCTGTCACTTAAAACCAGTCAACAAACCAACCAACTGCAGATAAGAAAAACAAACACTAACAAAGTCAAACCTTTGTCTAAATCTAGTGCATTGTAAAATGTTGTTATTAAAAAAGGGCAAATTTTTGCTAAGATAACTAGTTTGGTATCTGTTCGGAATAATTCTTGAGAGTCATTCAGTTGGGACAAGAGAAAGAGGAATTAAGAAGTACCTATGAGTAAATATTGTGTGTCAGTTACCTATAGTATTCCCTCAAAATTAATTGCTAAAATCTGCATGAGGACATTAGACATAAGGAAATGGGCTAAAAAAACGTAAGAACTTTGTCTGTGGTCATCTGTGCAATGTGAATACACCAAAGGCTGTTACATCTAAAATTTCTTATTATATGTCGGGTATTTGCTATCCAAACTCTTAGAACAAGTAAGAGCACTATGGTTAGAGAGCCTTTGTCTCATGCCTAAAGTGTCTCCAGATCTGGTCATTTAATCTCTTTGGTATGTCATTTGCTCCCTGGAACAAGACTAACAGGATATTTTTTCCCCTCTGGTCTGTCCCTTAACAAAAATGTGAAGTAATCAGAATATAGTACACCTGTTGCCAGCTTCCTTTTCTGTGTTCCTTTCTCCCCCACATTCCCAGTTGATTTTCCACTTATAGGTGGGTGTGACTTAAAGGAAATGAAGAAACACTGTGTTTCCTACACCCAGTCTTGTGGAATAAATTAAAATCTGCAAGAGTTGTTTGTTGTGTATATACAGTGGATGAGAGAGCTGAGGTCTGGGGGTTCAAAGATAACAAACATAGTTCATTCATACCCCTGAGTAAATGGGCAGTCTCAGAGATGGGGAGAACAGGATCAAATAAGCCCAATGTGCTCTATTGAATTTAGGCACAGATAACAAGCTCTTAGGACAAAGAGGAAAGAATAATTCTAACAAATGGGATGGGAATGGATGGAAGATGCTGAGGCAAACTTCTTAGAGCCTGTAGCATTTGAACTGATCTGGAAGGATGACTATAACGGATTTCAACTGATAGAGAAAACAAAGGTGGAGAAAACTGCAGGAACCAAGGCAAGAACATTCTTACATTCTCAGCTTTTTATACTCTCAGAGGACGTTATCTTTAACAATGTAAAAATGATTACACAAGGTAATAAACAAGCTATACAGTGATCAAGAGAAATCCCTCTGGGCCTAACTGTCCTGCCTTCAATCACTAGACTAAGGCCTGGACTGAGGGGATTAACTCTATTCTGTAATATTGCCAATTATGCAGTGAGGATAGGAAGAACACTTTCCCCATCTGAGCATTCTTTATAGTTACTTTTATGAAGACGTAAGTGTATGGAAAGCTGGACCCAGTGACTGACACATAAAAACACTCAATAAGTGATTCTAATGTTTTTTTAATCATCGTTATTATCTCTACCAATAATTTTGTGTAACTAATAAAAATATTATTTCTCCCCCAAATCAAGAGGGAATTTAAATATAAAACAAAGTTTTAAATCAAAAGTACTTATGTTTAATAATAGAATTTTTAACTCCATTACCTGATGGGGAAAGGATTTAGGAGAAATAAGGGAAACGTTCTAGCGTCTTTCAAATCACCCGATGTAGTTGGCTCCATATTCCAAAGGCTTACTTTCCTTGCTCAGTGGCATTCATATTGCCCAAGAGAAGATTTGCTGGCTTCAGGGTATTATGCTGATGTCTAGGATATTACATCTACATGAGATTTGGGTCAAGGAGCTTTAAAATTATTATTCCCAGGATGACAGTATGGTTCTTTGGGTTACTAATTAGAGTATAGAATAAGAAGGACAATGAGTACACTATCTTTTTCACTAAAGAAAAAAAATCAGTATTTTTTTAAGAGCTATTAAACCAAACTCTACAAAGTATTTTTGAAGTATGTGTTAATTCTTTCCATTAACTTGCTAAATAAGAAGGAAGGGAATCTTAGAAGTCTTCAAGACCCTGGGTTCTTCCGAGCCCCTACCCTGTTCTGTAGCTCACAGAATGGGTCCAGCAGAAGGAAGTTGGAAAAAAACACATGAATCTTCATCATACTGGTGGCCCTACCCAGCTGCTATACAAGCTTCAGCATCTGGGACTGGCTTCTGCTCCCAAGCATCCTATCATCTCTCCTTTATAGCACTCTCCCATCTGAATGTTTTTCAAGGAGAATTCTATCACTTGTCCTGATATAAGCATCAGGCACACACAGTCGGCACACACGTTCTTTTGCCTCTCCACAGAAATTCTGGAAGCACCATTATCTCTTCAGCACTACCAACTCAGTACTTGACAATTAACTCAATCCATATGATAGTTTGCACACACAGGCTCTACTTGTACCCAATAATATTTATTTAATTAACAAATAAGAAATAATTCCCATGTCTTCAACCAGTATCTAGGAAAATTTTCTCTTTACCACACCATTTTAGAACATCTATTTACAATGTACTGAAAATACAATCATATTCTTAACTTAGCAAGTTTTAATTGAGATAAAAAGGCATAGTTTCTCTAAGTTTATTTTGTTATAGCTGTATCTGTCATTTTTTTAAAGGAGCCTCTGCCCAGAAAATGTGGAAGAAATAAGCTATCTCAAGATCTTGGTGTTCTTGAGTATTCTGAAATTCTTTAAGTAAAATATAATATGGAAAGTATAGTCTGCATGTCAAGACTATTTCGCTGTGAGGCCTTCAGAGCCAGAAAATAGGCTTAAGATAATTAGACATGAACAAAACACCTTAGCCACTTTTTCTTTCATCTGATAAGGGCGTGATTATTTATAAGGAGGGCCATGAGTGCCCAGACCGCAGGTATAGATTCTTTATAAAATTAACTAAAAAAAATTGACAATACCTTCTTAAAAATCTTTTGCACTTCAATCATCTCTCTACATGTTTTTGCAAGAAACATGGAGTGTGTGAAAGAAAATGAATATAATCAATAGCAGTTTAATAACACATTTACCTGAATTAATGAGATTATATACAAATAGCTCATTAGTGGCAATAAAAGTCTATGGAGAATGATCCTAATATGGTGATGTATGTAGGTCTCTAATATTTCAAGGAAGGTTTTCCTATTAATCACATATGAAAGATGCAGTCACCGGGCACCTGGGTGGCTCAGTCAGTTAAGCGTTTGCCCTTGGCTCAGATCATGATCCCTTTGGCTCAGTGGGGAGTCTGCTCCTCCCTCTCCCTCTGCCCCTACCCACCCCCACCCCTCATGCTCTCTCTTGCTCTCTCTCTCTCAAATAAATTAAAAAAAAATCTTAAAAAAAAGAGGCAGTCACTTATGATGTACAATTGTTAGTCCTTCTAAAAAACATGGGGACAACTCAGGGGTACCTCAGTAAGTTTGCAATGGACCAAGGATAACAAATTCATGAACAAAAAACAAATTTTCAATCTGGAGGAAAAGATGAAAGCTTTTAAATGGTGATGGTCATCACCAAGAAAACTGTGGTCAAATAACAATTTTTTTAAGAAGATACCAACACGGAGGACAGTGCAGTAAATCAGCCTAACCTGGAAGTGTGTCGTGTGTTCAGTTTTTCTCTATGCCAGCAAACTACTTGTTGTAAGGTCCTACTAGGAGTGAAGTGATCCACTTCCCAACTCACTCATAAAGGCATAAAAAGTGCAGACTGATCTATTTCTTACGTTGTTGTTTTTGAACTACAGAACCTTAGTTCATCAGTTATGAAAATGTAACTGCTCAATTATTTTAGCTGTGAACAACTAATAATGGATCATTTTCCTTAACTCTCTCTACCATCTTTAAATTTTTTATTAAGACTTTTTAAGAGCAATTTCAGGTTCATAGCAAAATTGGGAGGAAGGTACAGAGATTTCCCCATATACCACTGCCACCGGAGGTGCATAGCCTTTCCCATTGTCAATGTAATGCACCAGAGTGGTACACTGGTTACAACTGATGAAACTACATTGACACATCATAATCACCCAAAGTCCCTAGTTTTACTAAGGCTCACCCTTGGTGTTGTATGTTCCATGGATTTGGGCAAATGTATAATGGCATGTATCCAACATTATATCATTCAGAGTATTTTCACTGTCCTAAAAATCTTCTGTACTCTGCCTATTGATCCTTTGTCCCTACAAGCCCCCAAGCCCTGGAAACCACTGGTGTTTTCACCATAAGATCATAGGGTTCTTTTGGTAGTTGTTGTTTAACCATAAGCTCTCCATAGTTTTGTTTAAAGAATGTCCTGTAGTTGGAATCATATAGTATGTAGCCTTTCCAGATTGGCTTCTTTCACTTAGTAACATGCACTTAAGTTTCTTCCATGTCTTTTCATGGCTTAGTGGCTCATTTCCTCTTAGCACTCAATAATATTTCTTTGTGTGAATGTACCACAGTTTATTTAGCCATTCACCTACTGAAGAACATCTTGGTTGCTTCCAAGTTTTGGCAGTTATGAATAAGGCTGCTGTAAACATCTATGTGTATGTTTTTGTGTGGACGTAAGTTTCAACTCCTTCAGGTAAATACCAAGGAGTGTGATTGTTGATCCTATGGGAAGAGCATGTTTACTTTGTGAGAAACTGCTAAAACTGTCTTCCAAAGTGGCTGTGTCCTCTTTGCCACCTTCATCACTCACTGGGGACATGTAACAGCTCGTGCCAAGCCGATGATATCAACCATGACTGTACTGTGAACAGTAATCCTATCTTTCTCTCGACGTTCCCTCTCCTCCCAACTAAGGGTGTTATGCACAGATGTTCTGCTTTCTTCTCTGACTTTCGTCACTTAAAACTTTGTTGATTTGATCTGAGACAAACCCATATCTGTATTTAACCGTCTTTCCTATTTCCTTATCCCTTTCAACTCTTCCCCACTTACCTGAATAAATTTCTATTCCATTTTTCTGTTTCTTCTATAGATTCCAGAAATGGCTCCAATTTGAGCAGAAGATACAAGAATAATGCAAATAAAAAGAAAGCCATGTTCTTGAAGGTAACTATATATAATTAAAAAAAAAACAATGTCTTCATGTTCAAATATTCCTGAAAATATTCTGAATGCCATTTCAGAATTTCTATAAAATATCCCAACTAAATCCTCCTTCTCTTTTAAGTAAACAAGCTTATTATTAAGCTATACATATTCAAAATAAATAAAACACGAGTTTATCTAGTTGGAGATGCCATACTATTGCCTTTTTCCTCATTACATATAAATCCCTAAGCTACATTATATATTAATTATACTTTGGAAGTTAGTATAGAAATCTAACTACAATAGTCAAACAACTAATTCACGAGGACACTCTTAGAAAACAACTAATTTCCAAGTTGGGAGCTTATTATAAAACTATGTGAAATCATAAATCTCAAATTTAGTTTTTAAACTATTTGACTTCAGCATCAAGATACTTCATGTTTTTGCTAGGCTACCCTCCGTGTTCAAGTTATCTCTAGTGACTATATCAAAATAGAACAGATCTAAAAGCAAAAACAAAAATTGAACTCTAAACATAAAACAAGTAACAAACAGAAAAATCTCTGAGAAATATCTTGTAATTCTAAAGTAAATGTAGAAATACTTTTTCACAGAAATACTGCTTATGAAATTAAATCAGTTGCAAACAATAAGGGAATAATTTGAAAGAACCATTAATTAGATTAATGGAAAAATTTCACTCCCCCCTTTATCTCTAGATGCCATATCCAACATAATAAATTAGACTGAAGTTCAATGTTGTGTTTATTTCTGTCTGGTCAAAAAGACTGGGTGAAATATAACAAGCAAATGACCAAATGAAGTCCAAATGAATTAAGTATAGTTCCTGGTATAACTCATAGTTAATATAAATTGAATGCCCTCTCTGTGTAACAAAATTTTTCACCATAGTGATAGACCTGAACTCACATTCATCATGTGTTTGCAAGAATGAATCACTTCCAGAACCCATCCCAATAATGAGACAATTGACCTTTGGTATCTACAGCAGGGTTGGCAAGCAGGTTTCAACTGTGATGCAAACCCCTACTGATTGGTTTTGGAGGCCCAGAGTGCTGTGTTAAGGATTTTGAGGTCACTTCTGTGATGACTGACGGTGCTGTCAACACACTTAGTAAATGACTGATCCAGGACTCCTCTAGTATTAATATCCATAATAGCAAATAAATTGCATTTATATTGCAACATCCTCTCTGTCCATGGCAACTATCAGGTGTAGTAACAGCCATGAACAGGGAAAGAAAAAAAATGTTAACACGAATACCATTTATTTGCTATCATTGACCCAAAAGTATTTGTAAGGTGTTTTCTATGACTCAAAAGTACGGAGGTTCTTTCCTTATGTGTTTCCATGATTATATCAGGTGACCCCTTCTAGTCACTGCCCCGTGGAGATTCTGTTCCAATGTCACTAGGAAAGGTGTTACCATCACTGATAGAGCAGAACACATTTGTGCCTAGAGTTAGAATGAAAATCATTTTTCCATAGATAGGAGACGATGCATGACCATTATATATATTTGTTCAACAAATATTGAGAAATACACTATAGTTAGGACTAATACATATACATTATATATTACATATATAATTTTAGTAATAGGCTTTGTGATGGTTTCTGGTTCAATATGAAAATTCTGGATAAAATTCTCCCATGGGAGAATGTAGAAAGTAACATGGATTTTGATATCAAAGGAGTTGTAGCCCCACCATTTACCAAGCACACTGACATCTCACTTTTTCTCTTTGAGTCTTCATGTGTTCATAATATTTCAGGGTTTCAAACTTCAGAAAGCTGAATGGGACAAATCAAATAACATATTAAAGATGTTTTGTGGCTGTAAAAATGCTACCAGATACAGGTATCCCAACCAATACATTACCTTCCCTTTCTCACTCTTATTCTTAGTGTTTTCTTATCCTGATTGTGTTTCGAGCTGTCCAAAGAGTCCAAAGTGACTCCCCAAATGCTTGGATTGCTGTCTAAAAGTTTCAAATAAGGCTTTGGGGTGTACATCTTTTCTTCTGAGAGCAAGCTCAGGACAAGAGAGAAGGTGATTTAAGTGAACTGGTTGCCTGGATGATACTGAGCTAGTTATTGCTTTCCAGGAGTCATATGGAGAAAATAAAAGAAAATAAAACTAATAAAAGTCATCCTATCTTGGATGTTGGATGTACCAGAGGGGCTTCTGATGAAGGAACTGTTAAGGAATGAGTGAAGTCAGACCTGCTTGGAAAATTAAAATTTTAATAAAAGGTCATTATTTTAAAATGAAGGGAAGGACTTATCCTATTCCACACTTTGTTAAAAAGAACACCACAAAGTAAATGGTCTTGAGAGTAAACTTCAGTCCTTTGTAGTTAATAATTTGTAATCACTGCCCATAATTTCAGTTAGTAAGCCATGAGAGGGACAGTCACAAATACTGGGTGGTGGGGGAGGGGCATTTCAAACCCAAGTAAGCACTGCCTACTTGGATACAGGAACGGAGTGTTGCAAGTCACAGAATCATACTTGGGAGAAAGTACTCATTATTAATAGAAAGTGGAATAGTTTTAATATCTAGACCAATGGTCAGTAAACTAGACCCACAGGCCAGCCCTGTTTTTGCAAATAAAGCTTTTTTGGAACATAACCATGTCCGTTCATTTGCTATCATCTATGGTAGTTTTTGTACTACAAGGACAGGGAGTTATGACAGAAACTGTATGGATTGCAAAGCCTAAAATATTTACTATTTGGCCCTTAAAAAAACGGTTACCCAAACCCAATCTAGATTGTAACTCTCTGAGAGTGAAAATAATTAAGGATTGGAAATTGGAAGGATAATTTAGTGATTTCATTGAGTTTTTATGTGTATTTCAATTATTTCATTCAATCAGCAAATAACTGTGATGGTTTCATATGTCCTAGACATAATAGGAGATGCAAAAGCATATCAGTGCAGGTGTCCTGCTGTATTAGAAGGAGCTTGGTATTATGAAGACCTGAGCTTGAAACTGCATTAATGAATTATGTGACTTCGGGAGAGTTACTTAGAAACTCTTTAAACCTCAGTTTTTTGGGACACGTGGGTGGTTCAGTAGGTTAGATGTCTGCCTTCAGCTCAGGTCATAATCCCAGGGTCCTGCTCAGTGAGGAGTCTGCTTCTCCCTGTCCCTGCTGCTCCCCCCTGCTTGCTCTCTCTCTCTCTCTGACAAATAAATAAAATCTTTAAAAAAATAAACCTCAGTTTTCTGATCTCTAAAATGGGGTTATGATCATTCTCTATGGCTGTATCTACCTACTATCTCTTTGTCCTTTCTTCAGGCCAATATGGAGATTGTAGGAGTCACCAAGGGAAGAGGGCACTGTTCAGGGTCTCGATGTAGAATCTCTAAAGAGCTTGTCTACATGAATGATTCTTTGCATAGTGGTGGAGCCTGGTGTATTGCAAGCATGCAAGATATCTTACTGTTGTTTATATTATTTATATATATGTGTGTATTTATGTGGTTTCCCAAACAATTTGATCTTTTGTGTTTTTATCTTCAATTTTTTTGGCTTTTATGATTTCAAACAACTTAATAATTTGCACAATAGGAATTAAGTGATAGTTTCTAAATTTTGTCATGGGAGCGGTAATACAAAACATTGACTTTTTTTTTTTCTGGGGCAAGAGAAGGAGTCACCAAATTAATTGAATTAATCATTTGCTTCTTCACCATGTAGACTCAGCTACAGACAAGACAAACTGACTTTTATAAAATCCTTGCAAACCAATCATTACAAACATTAATTGGGTCAATTTTGCCTGCAGGTAGGATTATTCTTGCCAACACTGCTTTGTATTTTCCAGATTAACGCAATTTTTTTTTTTTGGCAAGTGTGACATTAACAATATATTCAAATGTCTAAATGCTGTAAGCTGCTTTGAAAAACACATTCAAGCAGAAACAAGATTTTAGGGAACAAGAGTAGGAAGCATGAATTAGAGATCACTAAATGTAACATAAGACACTTGCTATAGTTAGAAAAGATTAATTTAGCAGTAACATCGTCATCTCCTGTTGAGGGGAGAGGTGGAAATAAGTGTTGCAACCCTACCCAAATGAGGAAACCATTTTCAGTTTAGACTCCAAGCAAGATACTTCTGCTGCCTCTTGAAGGACATTGTTCCTTTACTCTGAAGCTTAGGAAATCATGTTACCTAGGAGTGGGTGAATCTGGGCTGTTGTCTCTCTGCCTCTTCATGCAATTTGACCAGCATATTAAGATACTGCTATCGGTCTCTGGGTACTTCAGTTCCTATGACCTAAAATATGTTTCCAAAATTAGAAAACATGATCTTAACTTTTCTAATGGCTGAAGAATTTTTCAACCTCAGAAGACACTGCTCCATAATTCTAAAATAAGTCAAAATTATTTAAAAATTTTCCCTTCCCCGAACATCCTTCTTCCGACACAGGAGGTTTTTCTGAGGGAAGACTTATAAGAACTTCTCAACAGAGAAAAATTTTAGGGGAGAAACTGAAAATAATAGCCATATCAATAGAATCTAAAAATGAGGTAAAATATATAAAAAGGAAAGGGATGCTTTTCCTCTGGATTTACATATTCACATCTTAATAGAGGAAAAATCCTCTCACAGAAGTCTACCTTGACCCCCTGACATATTGTAACACCCACGGTCATTTTTTATCATATTCACTACATTCTCATTTTCATAGCACATTGTCACTATCTGGAATTGTGTGTGTGTGTGTGTGTGTGTGTGTTTTAATGTGGTTACTGACTATTCTCCATCTCTCATTTGAATGTAGACTTTATGAGATCAGAACCCCTTCTCTATTTAGCTCAGTCTAGTAGACATTGAATAATACATGTTGTATGAATGAATGAGATGTTCTGGTGGAGTGTTCATCTCCCACCCCTCCTTGACATTAAGCCCCAGCAAGGATGTGCATCTATCAAAAAGTAAACATGCACTCTAATCTTACAACTTGGGGATATTCTCTCTCCTATTATTGCAACAAACTTCCTACTAATGTATATGGAAATCAATTTGAAAACCCTAATGCATTTTACAAATATACATCCTTTAATGAATACTTCCATTTAATACCCAGAATGCTCCTTAGATATTGTCTAATTCACAGCCCTTTATATACCAGTGAAGAAATTAAAGCTAAGTGACTTTTCCCCAAGGCCACAAGCTAGTCTTATCTTGAGTCAATATGAAATGCCATGTCTCCCAATTCCTAGCCCAGTGCACATTTTACTCTACCCAAGCATGCACCAGCATTGCTGGGCAAAAGTATAAACAAATATTGAGTACCCATCATCTTTTCAGGTATTTTGTTAAGTACTTGTGGTAAATAATGTGTGTTGCTGAACAAACATTTCCTCTTCCGTATAGGCCTGCAAATTTTTCAGATAAGCAGACCATCGCTAACTCCAAGTAACATTCTGTCTAATGTAAATGAGTTCATGCCCACCATGTCTCCTAACAACAGTTACTGGTCCGGGAGCAACTGTCATATAATTTGGTCCAATTAAACTGAAGGGACAGAATGTGCTATGCCTGAAGGAGATAGTTTTCTCTCTCAATCTCGGTCTCTCTCTCTCAATCTCTTTCTCTCCCCTCCTCCTCCTCCTCCTCTCCCTCCCTCTCTCTCTCCTCACTACTGTTGGCAGCCATCGGTGGGCAAGAAGAGATCCAACCTTGGGATGAAATTACTGCTGAGAAAAACAGTGTCACTGTTTATAGTAAGGGTCAAAGAACTTTCTGCAAAGGGCCAAATAGTAAATACTTCAGTTTTGCTGACCTGATGGCCCATGGTTCCGATGGCAGTTATTCAACTTGGCCAATATAGTGCAGAAGTCACCAGAGTGGCATGACTGTGGTTCAGTAACATTTTATTTAAAAAAATGACCATTGGCCTCTTTACATCATTGAACCATTTTGATATTATTGAGTCACATAACACATAATTACTGTGACTTATCATGCATATTAACTTTCAATTAATTGTGATGATAAATGTCCTTATTTAAGCCAGTCTTAGTAAAAGGGTTTTTTATAAAAAACACATTCCTTAGGGTGCCTGGTTGGCTCAGTTGGTTAAGCGTCTGCCTTCGGCTCAGGTCATGATCCCAAGGTCCTGGGATTGAGTCCCACATTGAGCTCCCTGCTCCTCACAGGGAGCCTTCTTCTCCCTCTTTCTTTACCTCTCTCTCTGTGTGTCTCTCATGAATAAATGAATAAAATATTTTTAAAAAATTACTTAATTAAACTACTAATAATTTATTAAATTAAATTGTTATTAAAACCAAATTAACCTGATTGATTCAGTACTTTATATACATTATTACTTATATTCACAAAACTATTATAAAGTTGGATTTCTTATATTTTTTTTTTGTATTTTTAATGACTGAAACAAAACAGATCTAAAACCACAGCTTCTGGAAGAACCATTTATTTTTGCTAGTCTTGTAGCTGTCTTCGAACTTGACCTTGGCCTCTCGTCATGCTTTGCGTTTAAGAGCAGGGTCTCTGAAAACATTCTTGTTGATGACAGTTTTATCGAAGGGGACATCCACAGATTCACTTTTAAGATGAAAAAATGGAACCAAATTTTCAGAGTTACTAATCGTCTAAGCCAGGATTTGAACCCAAATATGCCTGACCTTTCACTTTACAATGACTCAACCCAATATTATCTGTTTCTCAGCATTTAAAATAAACAGAAGAACAACTGTAGCTTCAGTCAGTTTCCAAAACCACTAAAAGCATATCAAGCAGAAAGTGATTTCATGGAGGGAAGTGTGTGCTTACAAAATCTTTGGAAAGACTGAAGGAATGGATGTCCATGGACTGCTCTTGGACTTCCAGTTTTAAGGCCATACTACTATACATAAAACCCAAATGACACACAGAAGCTACTGCCATTCTTTTTTTTTTTTTTTTAGCTACTGCCATTCTTGTCACTGTAGCCACTATAGCCTCCTCACATCAGTAGCACTGATGACTATTCCATGACTATGTAATGTTGATCTCTCACAACTGTATTTACCTGTCAGCTACTACATCTATAAGAAAATGGCCCCTGTCCCACTCTGGCTTCTGAATCTCATTCAAGTGCATCTAAGTGACAGAACCTAGCTGCAAAGGAGTCCAGGAAGTGTACTTTTTAACCTTCCAATCACTCCAAATGGGAGGGTCAAATGGAGATTAAGTAAGGTATCTCTTCATAAGATGGAATGAGGCTTCTCCTCAGAATGGCTTGCAGCTTTATCTCCCACACCTCTGGAAGAATGAGGGTTTCAAGACAGAGGGAGAGAGAAGGGAAAAGAGAAAACCTTAAAAGGACTATTTCTTCATCCCCAGCCCCATCAGCTGAACCTGAATAATGACTTCATAGTAATTTTTCGCTGTATATTTGAGGCAAAGTAATACATTCATTATTGGAATAAAAATGGTTCATGTGTATAAATCTTGCCCTTGGCAAAATAAATTATCAAAGCCCATTCCAGCAGGAAAGATGGCAGGGCCATGATGCTAACAGCCAAGTTCCATAAATCGATAAGGGAAGCAGCTTGCTTTTAACCAAAAGAATTTATGTTTCATGGCTCAGTATTGGTGAGGTATTGATCTCCCAAATGAGACATTGTGGCTAAATGTAAATAAATTAGATAGGTGTTTAACAGGCTTAAAAATATATCCTCAGTTATTTAAAGCGTGTGGTACTTGATGCAGGCAAACATTTCAATGATGCTATGGGGAAGGGCAGAACTGTCATCTAGTACAAAGATCACCCTGGAAATTCATTCCCAAACTCTTTACTTAGTTTAGTACATATTTCTGGGTAAGTAACTCTACTTTTCTCCATCTCAATTTCCACATCCTTGAAATTTGGAGGTAATAACATGGGAGGATTAATGAGAAAATGTGTGAAATGATTTGCACATCTTGAAGAGTACTGTACTATAGATGAAGGAATATTGTTATTTATGATGAGACGGTGTCAGATGCATAAATTTGGGTTCTTTGAATTATTGGCATACAGGAAAGCAGCGAATCTAGGTCAACGGAGACCTTTTTCTCACACTGCCTCTTCTATGAATAAAACACAAAGGAAACTTTTCTAACTTTCTTGGGAAAAAATTGTCAACTTCTACAATTAGTTCAATAAATAATCTTCCTCCAGGAGGATACAGTTGTAAAGCGGGTATAGTATTCTTTTAAAAAGAGGTTTGTAGGTCTCACTTTCTTACAGTTCTAAGCTATCCTCTGAGAATAAGAGCTGTATATATGTAGTATTAAACAAGCTTCAAGACTGTGCACAGAATTCACTCCTGTGTATCTTATTTTAATCTTATTTTACCAAATTTTCCATGAACTGACAAAATTTATCCATAAATTTCAAATTTTCCCTGGGAATTAGAGAGATGAACTGAGTTTTATATGAAATCACCTTAACAGCAAAACAAAAACAAAATAGTTATGGTAGTTATTGGTTTACTATGCATGACCTGTTGATCTATAAAATGAAATCATGTTTTAAATTTTTTTTCTAGATTTTCAAAAAAATGCTCTTTCTATATATTTGCTTTTACCTAATATAGATCTACTTAAGTCTTTCAAGGCATAGATCCTATCTGATAAATTACGGCTAATATGAACTTTGGAAATCATCATATTTGATATGTTAGGAGAGAATGACTTACTAGCCGATTTGATTTGTAAAAGGGATGTGGGTTCTAGATCAGTGAGTGTTTGGGACATTGTAAAAACAACTTTAAAATGTTAACTACCTTTCCAGGATAATTTAAATAAAATAACAACTCTGCCACATTCTGTAAAGGATCTGAGCCCAGACGGGAGAAGAATCTGGACCACCTCCTGGTATATTTTTTCCTCAGAATGCTTGTGTTTATTCACCATAAGTTGACCAGCCACCGGTTAGGACATTTGTCAACATCACTTTAACAACTTAAGTGTGGGAAGGTGAACAACTAGAGGAGAACAGGAACTTACATGTTACCTTTAACGAAACACTTGGAGCCATTCTGCCTACCCTTCCCTGAAAGCCTGGACTACATGTCATCTCTTGATTATATATATAAAGAGAGAGAGACACTAGTTGTCAATAACAGCTCTGTGGTAGGTTCTGTAAATTTGGGCAATGCTGAAGGGGGATACAAAGATGTGTTAGCTTCCTGGAAATGCTTAGAATCTGATTGGCAAGTTACCACACAAAATAGTAAACTTCAAATGCATAACCAGTGAATGGCATTCTAACAGGTGTCACTGGAAATGTAGTCTGGGTGTTGGTGAAAAAACAAAAACAGGAAAATAGAAGAACCACTGTGCTTGCCAGCAAAACAACAGGGGGGAAAACATTTGACATGAGAGAGAAAAAGGAGAAAATTATAACACTAAGAACAAAGCATATGGTCTATTCCACCTCCCCTTATAAAGTAGAAAGTTTCTGAACATGCTTTCCAGATTTTGAGTCAGTCAATGAAGCCAATCTGCTGCTAAAGATAACAGTCAAAGAGGAGAGAAGTGACCACCCAACCACTGACAGGAATGGAGCAGACTCTATTCTGGGAATCAGGAATGCCTGCCTCCCTCACAAGGAAACATAAGTGAGATTTCCCCGTTTTACTCCATCTTGAAAAACTTGATAAACTCTCAGAAAGCTAGTAATTTCCCAGTGTGAGAATGATGGGGCAGGGTCGCTTCCTACTAGCAAGCACTAAATGATGTTAATTATCTATTTTTGAAAAGAATTAAAGTGTTGATATAATATTGTGCCAGTATTGCTTATTAAAACATTTGTGTGAGGAACAGACATCACTTAGTTCAATGAAAAACATTTATGAATATAACATTGGAATCAAAGAAACATATTCATAAAATATTAACCCAGAAATATCTACCAACAACACCGGGGGGGGGGCGGGGGGGAAAGAGATGACACATAAGCTACTTTTTCTAGAATATTGCACTATAGACCCATTCAATAAGGGTTATGAGCTCAGAGAAGAGAGATTCCTGTTTGGAGAGGTAATACAGACTTTGTGGAGAAGGCACAAAATTAGCTCGTCTTTTAGGGAAAAAAAAGTCATGTAGAAGGTAAAAGAGGAAATTTTAGAGAATGTGCTGGGAAGGGTAGCAGTAAATCTCAAGCCGTGGAAAGAGCTCAGGCAAAATCTCCAATGTTCTTCATAATGCTCAGGAGAATGCTTATACATGATTTACACAGAAAATATTGAATTTGAAAACAATCTTATATTGAATTCCCTAGCCATGTGTCAAATGCAGTATGGCACACTAATGTGGCAGAGGGGGCAGAAAACAAACAAATAAACAAACTCTGTACACAAATACCTGAGGGAGAGGATGAACAACCTCACAGAACTTCAAAAAGAGAAAAACTCTCTCTCCCAATGAATGTAAATGTGTATTTTCTGGGCAAAGTCAGGATTACAAGCAAGCAGAGTATAATATTTGGGAAACCATGGAGAGGGTAACATCCCCACCACCACCTACAAACCCCATCAACAGGCAGGCTGACATGGAAACTGCAATTACACATTTCTTCTGTTGGCTTAAATGTTGTCTTCTCTCAAACAGCAAAGAATCCCAAGAAAAATCACACAGGAAAGTTATGCAACATTTATGCTTTAAAGAGAATGAATTTATCATAGTCTTTTCTCAAGGTAGAGCTTTGATGGGTCAAAAGGTAAAGAGAATATGGGGACATCCAGGGAAAGGTAGCATAGCTTAACAAAGCCATTTAAAATAAAGTGGACGGGGGAGCCTGGGTGGCTCAGTTGTTAAGCGTCTGCCTCCAGCTCAGGTCATGATCCCAGGGTCCTGGGATCGAGTCCCACATCGGGCTCCCTGCTCAGCAGGAAGCCTGCTTCTCCCTCTCCCACTCCCCCTGCTTGTGTTCCCTCCCTCGCTGTGTCTCTCTCTGTCAAATAAATAAATAAAATCTTTAAAAAAATAAAATAAAGTGGATGGACATGTTTACAGTAGCTTTTTTTCCAATTATCAGGACCTTTAAAGAGTCTGACTGTACAACCAGGGAACAGAAAAGTCCATTTTTTTTTATCGAAAATGTTGCCATCTGGCCTTTTACAATGGAAATGTGTTTACCGTGTCCAAAGTATTCTTTTTGTTATGTAACAGTGCATGTAAATATTCGTCTAGTGGTGGTTATTTAGTTTGCTGCCATTTTCTACAAACAAAATATTACCTGAAAATTCTGTTCTTACATCCTCGTACTTTTGTGCAATTATTTCTGAAGGAAAAAATCAAATGACGCTGCTGATTCAAAGAATTCTATGCATCATTTTAGCAGATTTTGTCATGTTGTTCTCCTTAGAATTTATACCATTGGATTGTCCCACCTGCTATGTATAAGAACCTCTGTGTTCTTACACTCTTGCCAATATATACTGTGTTATCAAACGTGTTGATCTTTGCCACTGTGATAGGCAAAAGTTTTTTAATTGCCTTTTATGACAGTTTTTCTGGGTGGCAATTTTAGGGATCACATTTTCTTTTCTTTTCTCTTTTTTTTTCCTTAAAGATTTTATCTTTTATATATTTGACGAGACAGAGAGAGAGAGAGAGAGAGAGTGCATGCACAAGCAGAGGGAGTGGCAGAGGGAAAAGCAGGCTTCCCCTGAGCAAGGAGCCAGATGCGGGCCTGGATCCCAGGACCCTGGGATCAGGACCTGAGCCAAAGGCAGACAGTTAAGGACTGAGCCACCCAGGCACCCACATTCTCTTTTCTTTAGAGGTTATAGTCATTCTTTCAACTGAATCTAGCATTTTACGTTACTGTGGAGCTAATGAGCCTGCCCTGAAGTTTTCTCCTAGAGGACTTTAACTTTTTTCCTGGTTGAGGAGTCTGTCATTATCTTTCAAGTCTAGTAACTATTTTAAAATGTGCTGTGTTGCCTAATCTGTGTTGATCTTTCTCTGGGATCTAATATGTCCTCTAAAAATGCAACTCTAGCAGGGAGGAGCAAGATGGCGGAGGAGTAGGAGACCTGGATTTCATCTAGTGCCAGGAATTCAGCTGACTAGGGATCAAACCATTCTGAACACCTATGAACTCAACAGGAGATCGAAGAAAAGAATAGCAACAGCTCTCTGAACAGAAAAGTGACCACTTTCTGCAAGGTCTTTCATGATTTGTTTAGTGTATATTTTCTGGGGACGTTGTTACCCTGTTAGCATTTTGTCCTCTCATTCATCTATTCTCCTCTGGACAAAATGACAAGACAGAAAAAATCACCTCAACAAAAAGAACAAGAGGCAGTACCAACTGCCAGGGACCTAATCAATATGGACATTAGTAAAATGTCGGAACTGGATTTCAGAATGATGATTTTAAAAGATATTAGCTGGGCTTGAAAAAACCGTGGAAGTTATTAGAGAAACCCTTTCTGGAGAAATAAAAGAACTAAAATCTAACCAAGTCAAAATCAAAAAGGCTATTCATGAGGTGCAATAAAAAATGGAGGCTCTAACTGATAGGATAAATGAGGCAGAAGAGAGAATTAGTGATATAGAAGACCAAACGATGGAAAATAAAGAAGCTGAGAAAAAGAGAGAGAAACAACTACTGGATCACGAGGGCAGAGTTCGAGAGATGAGTGATACCATAAGACGAAACAACATTAGAATAATTGGGATCCCAGAAGAAGAAGAAAGAGAGAGAGGAGCAGAAGGTATATTGGAGCAAATTATAGCAGAGAACTTCCCTAATGTGGGGAAGGAAACAGGCATCAAAATCCAGGAGGCACAGAGAACCCCTCTCAAAATCAATAAAAATAGGTCAACACCCCGACATCTAATAGTAAAACTTACGAGTCTCAGAGACAAAGAGAAAATCCTGAAAGCAGCTTGGGACAAGAGATCTGTAACCTATAATAGTAGAAACATTAGATTGGTGACAGACCTATCCACAGAGACCTGGCAGGCCAGAAAGGACTGGCATGATATATTCAGAGCACTAAACGAGAAAAATATGCAGCCAAGAATACTATATCCACCTAGGCTGTCATTGAAAATAGAAGGAGAGATAAAAAGCTTCCAGGACAAACAAAAACTAAAGGAATTTGCAAACACGAAACCAGCCCTACAAGAAATATTGAAAGGGGTCCTCTAAGCAAAGAGAGAGCCTAAAAGTAACATAGACCAGAAAGGAACACAGACAATATACAGTAACAGTCACCTTACAGGCAATACAATGGCACTAAATTCATATCTTTCAGTAGTTACCCTGAATGTAAATGGGCTAAATTCCCCAATCAAAAGACACAGGCTAGCGGATTGGATAAAAAAACAAGACCCATCAATATGCTGTCTGCAAGAGACTCATTTTAGACCCAAAGACACCCCCAGATTGAAAGTGAGGGAGTGGAGAACGATTTACCATGCTAATGGACACCAAAAGAAAGCTGGGGTGGCAATCCTTATATCAGACAAATTAGATTTTAAACCAAAGACTGTAATAAGAGATGAGGAAGGACACTATATCCTACTTAAAGGGTGTATCCAACAAGAAGATCTAACAGTTGTAAATATCTATGCCCCTAACATGGGAGCAACCACTTATATAAGCCAATTAATAACAAAAGCAAAGAAACACATTGACAACAATACAGTAATAGTGGGGGACTTTGACACCCCCCCTGACTGAAATGGACAGATCATCTAAGCAAAAGATCAACAAGGAAATAAAGACTTTAAATGACACACTGGACCAAATGGACTTGACAGATATATTCAGAACATTCCATCACAAAGCAACAAAATACACATTCTTCTCTAGTGCCCATGGAACATTCTCCAGAATAGATCACATCCTAGGTCACAAATTAGGTCTCAACTGATACCAAAAGATTGGGATCATTCCCTGAATATTTTCAGACCACAGTGCTTTGAAACTAGAACTCATTCACAGGAGGAAAATCAGAAAGAACTCAAGTACATGGAGGCTAAAGTGCATCCTACTAAAGAATGAATGGGTCAACCAGGAAATTAAAGAATTTAAAAAAATCATGGAAACCAATGAAAATGAAAACACAACTGTTCAAAATCTTTGGGATGCAGCAAAAGCAGTCCTAAGAGGAAAGTATATAGCAATACAAGCCTTTCTCAAGAAACAAGAAAGGTCTCAAATACACAACCTAACCCTACACCTAAAGGAGCTGGAGAAAGAACAGCAACTAAAGCCTAAACCCAGGAGGAGAAGAGAAATAATAAAGATCAGAGCAGAAATCAATGAAATAGAAACCAAAAGAACAGTAGAACAGATCAACGAAACTAGGAGCTGGTTCTTTGAAAGAATTAACAACATTGATAAAACCCTGGCCAGACTTAGCAAAAAGAAAAGAGAAATGACCCAAATCAACAAAATCATGAAGGAAAGAGGAGAGATCACAACCAACACCAAAGAAATACAAACAATTATAAGAACATATTATGAGCAACTATATGCCAGCAAATTAGGTAATCTGGAAGAAATGGATGCATTCCTAGAGATGTAACAACTACCAAAACTGAAACAGGAAGAACTAGAAAACCTGAACAGACCTATAAGCACTAAGGAAATTGAAGCAGTCATCAAAAATCTCCCCACAAACAAAAGCCCAGGGCCAGATGGTTTCCATGGGGAATTCTACCAAACATTTCAAGAAGAATTAATACCTATTCTTCTGAAACTGTTCCAAAAAATAGAAATGGAAGCAAGATTTCCAAACTCGTTTTATGAGGCCACCATTACCTTGATCCCCAAACCAGACAAAGACCCCATCGAAAAGGACAATTACAGACCAATACCCTTGATGAACACAGATGCAAAAATTCTCACCAAAATACTAGCCAGTAGGATCCAACAGTACATTAAATGATTATTCACCACGACCAAGTGGGATTTATCCCTGGGCTGCAAAGTTGGCTCAACATCCACAAATCAATGTGATACAATACATTAATAAAAGAAAGAACAAGAACCATATGATCCTCTCAATAGATGCAGAAAAAGCATTTGACAAAGTACAGCATCCTTTCTTGATCAGAACTCTTCAGAGTATAGGCATAGAGGGTACATACCTCACTATCATAAAAGCCATCTATGAAAAACCCACAGCGAATATCATTCTCAATAGGGAAAAACTGAGAGCTTTCCCCCTAAGGTCAGGAACGTGGCAGGGTTGTCCACTATCACCACTGCAATTCAACATAGTATTAGAAGTCCTACCCACAGCAATCAGACAACAAAAAGAAATCAAAGGCATCCAAACTGGCAAAGAAGAAGTCAAACTCTCACTGTTTGCAGATGATATGATACTTTATGTGGAAAACCCAAAAGACTCCACCCCAAAACTGCTAGAACTCATACAGGAATTCAGTAAAGTAGCAGGATATAAAATCAATGCACAGAAATCAGTGGCATTCCTATACACCAACAACAAGACAGAAGAAAGAGAAATTAAGGAGTCGATCCCATTTACAATCACACCCAAAATCCTAAGATACCTAGGAATAAATCTAACCAAAGAGGCAAGGAATCTGTACTCAGAGAACTATAAAATACTCATGAAAGAAATTGACGGAAGACCCAAAGAAATGGAAAAACGTTCCATGCTCATGGGTTGGAAGAACAAACATTGTGAAGATGTCAATGCTACCTAGAGCAATCTACACATCTAATGCAATCCCTATCAGAATACCATCCACTTTTTTCAGAGAAATGGAACAAATAATCCCTAAAATTTGTATGGAACCAGAGAAGACCCAGAATAGCCAGAGGAATGTTGAAAAAGAAAAGCAAAGCTGGCGGCATCACAATTCCGGACTTCCAGCTGTATTACAAAGCTGTCATCATCAAGACAGCATGGTACTGGCACAAAAACAGACACATAGATCATTGGAACAGAATCGAGAGCCCAGAAATGGACCCTCAACTTTATGGTCAACTAATCTTTGACAAAGCAGAAAAGAATGTCCAATGGCAAAAAGACAGTCTCTTCAACAAATGGTGTTGGGAAAATTGGACAGCCACATGGAGAGGAATGAAACTGGACCATTTCCTTACACCACACACAAAAATAGACTCCAAATGGTTGAAAGACCTATATGTGAGACAGGAGTCCATCAAAATCCTAAAGGAGAACACAGGCAGCAACCTCTGCAACCTCAGCCACAACAACTTCTTCCTAGAAACATTGCCAACGGCAAGGGAAGCAAGGGCAAAAATGAACTATTGGGACTTCATCAAGATAAAAAGCTTTTGCACAGCGAAAGAAACAGTCCACAAAACCAATAGACAACCGACAGAATGGGAGAAGATATTTGCAAATGACATATCAGATAAAGGGCTAGTATCCAAAATCTATAAAGAACTTATGAAACTCAACACCCAAAGAACAAATGATCCAATCAAGAAATGGGCAGAAGACATGAACGGACATTTTTCCAAAGAAGACATCCAAATGGCCAATAGATACATGAAAAAGTGCTCAGCATCACTTGGCATCAGGGAAATCCAAATCAAAACCTCAATGAGATATCACCTCACACCAGTCAGAATGACTAAAATTAACAAGTCAGGAAATGACAGATGTTGGCGGGATGTGGAGAAAGGGGAAACCTCCTACACTGTTGGGGTGGGAATGCAAGCAGGTGCAGCCACTCTGGAAAACAGTAGGGAGGTTCTTCAAAAAATTGAAAATAGAGCTACCATATGATCCAGCAATTGCACTACTGGGTATTTACCCCAAAGATACAAATGTAGGGATTCAAAGGGGTATGTGCACCCCGATGTTTATAGCAGCAATGTCCACAATAGCCAAACTTTGGAAAGAGCCAAGATGTCCATCAACAGATGAATGGATAAAGAAGATGTGGTATACACACACACACACACACACACACACACACACACACACTGGAATATTATGCAGCCATCAAAAGGAATGAGATCTTGCCATTTGCAACGACGTGGATGGAACTGGAGGGTATTATGCTGAGCGAAATAAGTCAATCAGGGAAAGACATGTATCATATGACCTCACGGATATGAGGAATTCTTAATCTTAGGAAACAAACTGAAGGTCACTGGAGTGATGGGGGGTGGAAGGAACGGGGTGGCTGGGTGATAGACATTGGGGAGGGTATGTGCTATGGTGAGCACTGTGAATTGTGTAAGACTGTTGAATCACAGACCTGTACCTCTGAAACAAATAATACATTATATGTTAAAAAAAAAAGAAGGAGAAGATAGCAGGAGGGAAAGAATGAAGGGGGGGAAATCAGAGGGGGAGACAAACCATGAGAGA
>NW_027397071.1:32099667-32100429 GCF_003265705.2 Callorhinus ursinus | reverse complement strand
AGTGATATAGAAGACCAAACGATGGAAAATAAAGAAGCTGAGAAAAAGAGAGAGAAACAACTACTGGATCACGAGGGCAGAGTTCGAGAGATGAGTGATACCATAAGACGAAACAACATTAGAATAATTGGGATCCCAGAAGAAGAAGAGAGAGAGAGAGGGGCAGAAGGTATATTGGAGCAAATTATAGCAGAAAACTTCCCTAATGTGAGGAAGGAAACAGGCATTAAAATCCAGGAGGCACAGAGAACCCCTCTCAAAATCAATAAAAATAGGTCAACACCCCGACATCTAATAGTAAAACTTACGAGTCTCAGAGACAAAGAGAAAATCCTGAAAGCAGCTTGGGACAAGAGATCTGTAACCTATAATAGTAGAAACATTAGATTGGTGACAGACCTATCCACAGAGACCTGGCAGGCCAGAAAGGACTGGCATGATATATTCAGAGCACTAAACGAGAAAAATATGCAGCCAAGAATACTATATCCACCTAGGCTGTCATTGAAAATAGAAGGAGAGATAAAAAGCTTCCAGGACAAACAAAAACTAAAGGAATTTGCAAACACGAAACCAGCCCTACAAGAAATATTGAAAGGGGTCCTCTAAGCAAAGAGAGAGCCTAAAAGTAACATAGACCAGAAAGGAACACAGACAATATACAGTAACAGTCACCTTACAGGCAATACAATGGCACTAAATTCATATCTTTCAGTAGTTACCCTGAATGTAAATGGGCTAAATTCCCCAATCAAAAGACAC
>NW_027397071.1:32095652-32099567 GCF_003265705.2 Callorhinus ursinus | reverse complement strand
CTGAATGTAAATGGGCTAAATGCCCCAATCAAAAGACACAGGCTAGCGGATTGGATAAAAAAACAAGACCCATCAATATGCTGTCTGCAAGAGACTCATTTTAGACCCAAAGACACCCCCAGATTGAAAGTGAGGGAGTGGAGAACCATTTACCATGCTAATGGACACCAAAAGAAAGCTGGGGTGGCAATCCTTATATCAGACAAATTAGATTTTAAACCAAAGACTGTAATAAGAGATGAGGAAGGACACTATATCCTACTTAAAGGGTGTATCCAACAAGAAGATCTAACAGTTGTAAATATCTATGCCCCTAACATGGGAGCAACCACTTATATAAGCCAATTAATAACAAAAGCAAAGAAACACATTGACAACAATACAGTAATAGTGGGGGACTTTGACACCCCCCCCTGACTGAAATGGACAGATCATCTAAGCAAAAGATCAACAAGGAAATAAAGACTTTAAATGACACACTGGACCAAATGGACTTGACAGATATATTCAGAACATTCCATCACAAAGCAACAAAATACACATTCTTCTCTAGTGCCCATGGAACATTCTCCAGAATAGATCACATCCTAGGTCACAAATTAGGTCTCAACTGATACCAAAAGATTGGAATCATTCCCTGAATATTTTCAGACCACAGTGCTTTGAAACTAGAACTCATTCACAGGAGGAAAATCAGAAAGAACTCAAGTACATGGAGGCTAAAGTGCATCCTACTAAAGAATGAATGGGTCAACCAGGAAATTAAAGAATTTAAAAAAATCATGGAAACCAATGAAAATGAAAACACAACTGTTCAAAATCTTTGGGATGCAGCAAAAGCAGTCCTAAGAGGAAAGTATATAGCAATACAAGCCTTTCTCAAGAAACAAGAAAGGTCTCAAATACACAACCTAACCCTACACCTAAAGGAGCTGGAGAAAGAACAGCAACTAAAGCCTAAACCCAGGAGGAGAAGAGAAATAATAAAGATCAGAGCAGAAATCAATGAAATAGAAACCAAAAGAACAGTAGAACAGATCAACGGAACTAGGAGCTGGTTCTTTGAAAGAATTAACAACATTGATAAAACCCTGGCCAGACTTAGCAAAAAGAAAAGAGAAATGACCCAAATCAACAAAATCATGAAGGAAAGAGGAGAGATCACAACCAACACCAAAGAAATACAAACAATTATAAGAACATATTATGAGCAACTATATGCCAGCAAATTAGGTAATCTGGAAGAAATGGATGCATTCCTAGAGATGTAACAACTACCAAAACTGAAACAGGAAGAACTAGAAAACCTGAACAGACCTATAAGCACTAAGGAAATTGAAGCAGTCATCAAAAATCTCCCCACAAACCAAAGCCCAGGGCCAGATGGTTTCCATGGGGAATTCTACCAAACATTTCAAGAAGAATTAATACCTATTCTTCTGAAACTGTTCCAAAAAATAGAAATGGAAGCAAGATTTCCAAACTCGTTTTATGAGGCCACCATTACCTTGATCCCCAAACCAGACAAAGACCCCATCGAAAAGGACAATTACAGACCAATACCCTTGATGAACACAGATGCAAAAATTCTCACCAAAATACTAGCCAGTAGGATCCAACAGTACATTAAATGATTATTCACCACGACCAAGTGGGATTTATCCCTGGGCTGCAAAGTTGGCTCAACATCCACAAATCAATGTGATACAATACATTAATAAAAGAAAGAACAAGAACCATATGATCCTCTCAATAGATGCAGAAAAAGCATTTGACAAAGTACAGCATCCTTTCTTGATCAGAACTCTTCAGAGTATAGGCATAGAGGGTACATACCTCACTATCATAAAAGCCATCTATGAAAAACCCACAGCGAATATCATTCTCAATAGGGAAAAACTGAGAGCTTTCCCCCTAAGGTCAGGAACGTGGCAGGGTTGTCCACTATCACCACTGCAATTCAACATAGTATTAGAAGTCCTACCCACAGCAATCAGACAACAAAAAGAAATCAAAGGCATCCAAACTGGCAAAGAAGAAGTCAAACTCTCACTGTTTGCAGATGATATGATACTTTATGTGGAAAACCCAAAAGACTCCACCCCAAAACTGCTAGAACTCATACAGGAATTCAGTAAAGTGGCAGGATATAAAATCAATGCACAGAAATCAGTGGCATTCCTATACACCAACAACAAGACAGAAGAAAGAGAAATTAAGGAGTCGATCCCATTTACAATCACACCCAAAATCCTAAGATACCTAGGAATAAATCTAACCAAAGAGGCAAGGAATCTGTACTCAGAGAACTATAAAATACTCATGAAAGAAATTGACGGAAGACCCAAAGAAATGGAAAAACGTTCCATGCTCATGGGTTGGAAGAACAAACATTGTGAAGATGTCAATGCTACCTAGAGCAATCTACACATCTAATGCAATCCCTATCAGAATACCATCCACTTTTTTCAGAGAAATGGAACAAATAATCCCTAAAATTTGTATGGAACCAGAGAAGACCCAGAATAGCCAGAGGAATGTTGAAAAAGAAAAGCAAAGCTGGCGGCATCACAATTCCGGACTTCCAGCTGTATTACAAAGCTGTCATCATCAAGACAGCATGGTACTGGCACAAAAACAGACACATAGATCATTGGAACAGAATCGAGAGCCCAGAAATGGACCCTCAACTTTATGGTCAACTAATCTTTGACAAAGCAGAAAAGAATGTCCAATGGCAAAAAGACAGTCTCTTCAACAAATGGTGTTGGGAAAATTGGACAGCCACATGGAGAGGAATGAAACTGGACCATTTCCTTACACCACACACAAAAATAGACTCCAAATGGTTGAAAGACCTATATGTGAGACAGGAGTCCATCAAAATCCTAAAGGAGAACACAGGCAGCAACCTCTGCAACCTCAGCCACAACAACTTCTTCCTAGAAACATCGCCAACGGCAAGGGAAGCAAGGGCAAAAATGAACTATTGGGACTTCATCAAGATAAAAAGCTTTTGCACAGCGAAAGAAACAGTCCACAAAACCAATAGACAACCGACAGAATGGGAGAAGATATTTGCAAATGACATATCAGATAAAGGGCTAGTATCCAAAATCTATAAAGAACTTATGAAACTCAACACCCAAAGAACAAATGATCCAATCAAGAAATGGGCAGAAGACATGAACGGACATTTTTCCAAAGAAGACATCCAAATGGCCAATAGATACATGAAAAAGTGCTCAGCATCACTTGGCATCAGGGAAATCCAAATCAAAACCTCAATGAGATATCACCTCACACCAGTCAGAATGGCTAAAATTAACAAGTCAGGAAATGACAGATGTTGGCGGGATGTGGAGAAAGGGGAAACCTCCTACACTGTTGGGGTGGGAATGCAAGCAGGTGCAGCCACTCTGGAAAACAGTATGGAGGTTCTTCAAAAAATTGAAAATAGAGCTACCATATGATCCAGCAATTGCACTACTGGGTATTTACCCCAAAGATACAAATGTAGGGATTCAAAGGGGTATGTGCACCCCGATGTTTATAGCAGCAATGTCCACAATAGCCAAACTTTGGAAAGAGCCAAGATGTCCATCAACAGATGAATGGATAAAGAAGATGTGGTATACACACACACACACACACACACACACACACACACACACACACACACACACACACACTGGAATATTATGCAGCCATCAAAAGGAATGAGATCTTGCCATTTGCAACGACGTGGATGGAACTGGAGGGTATTATGCTGAGCGAAATAAGTCAATCAGGGAAAGACATGTATCATATGACCTCACGGATATGAGGAATTCTTAATCTTAGGAAACAAACTGAAGGTCACTGGAGTGATGGGGGGTGGAAGGAACGGGGTGGCTGGGTGATAGACATTGGGGA
>NW_027397071.1:31914009-32095552 GCF_003265705.2 Callorhinus ursinus | reverse complement strand
GAAGGGGGGGAAATCAGAGGGGGAGACAAACCATGAGAGACTATAGATTCTGAAAAACAAACTGAGGGTTCTAGAGGGGAAGGGGGTGGGGGGATGGGTTAGCCTGGTGATGGGTATTAAAGAGGGCACGTTCTGCATGGAGCACTGGGTGTTATACGCAAACAATGAATCATGGAACACTACATCAAAAACTAATGATGTAATGTATGGTGATTAACATAATAATAAAAATAAAATAAAATAAATAAAAATGCAACTCTAAGTTTTCTTTTGCTTCAGGAAGTTTTCTTGAAAAGTATTTTTAAATGCATTTTCAGTTTTGTGCTTTCATTTGTTTTGTGAGGCTCTGATTGTTTATTTTATTTATAATTTTCTCTCTAACCCTTTTAAATTCTTGCTCACTTTCATTTCGCTTGCTTGCTTTGTATCACTCACATAATCTGTATCCTTTAGTATTATTTATTGTGATTTCAGTAGTGTCTAACTTTTGCATACATGTTTGTGCTGCTTACATTTCACCTTGTTTGTTGTTATTATTTATAATCTATCTCTTTTCTGAACTCTGCCAGCTCATATTTCTTTCTGTAGTTTTTCTGTCTTTCCTAAACTCTTGTATATCCTTCTTTGTGCTTTTGTTTCATGAAAACAATTACTTTAAGTCATATTTCAATCTCATATGACTTATTTAGTGACAACTTTTGCCATTTTATGGAAAAGTTTTGTTTTCAAAAGAGTGTTACATATCTCATATTTCCCACTTTTTTTAATGTTCTCTTCCTTCTTTTCTTTTTCTTTTTTAATTTTTTTAAAAGATTTTATTTATTTGACAGACACAGCAAGAGAGAGAGAACACAAGCAGAGGGAGTGGGAGAGGGAGAAGCAGGCTTCCCACCGAGCAGGGAGCCCAATGCGGGGCTCGATCCCAGGACCCTGGGACTGTGACCTGAGCTGAAGGCAGATGCTTAACGACTGAGCCACCCAGGCACCCATCCTTCTTTTCTTTTTAAGATAGTATCTTTGTATAAATACTACACTAGCTATTTTTTTTTTAGAACTCATCTTTTTCATTTTGACTAAAAATCCAGGACCAGCTCTTTTCAGAATATATAGAGAGGACAGTCATGTTCTAGCCTAGAAAGACAGAATTATATATCTTTCAGCCTTATGTCCCCCCAGTCCACCAAAATCAGTTCTGCAGAGCTACTCACAACATACAGTTTCCTTATATCCTCTACGTCATCAACACCTTGCTACCTGCAAATGCAGCTTGTCTGTGAAAATTCTCAATGCAGCTTTTCTCTTCTCCTTCCCCACAGAACCAGTTCCATGCAAGTTAGCACTGGCAGTCCATAGGCCCTGGTCCTGTTGTTATAAAGAAAAAAAACTGTCCCTTTTGTAATAGAGTGTATCACTTAGGATAGAAAGGTATGTTTTACCAATATTTTCTGAGTTCTGAAACCATGGACATTATTTTCCTGCATCTTTCTCCACTCCTGTTTCAAGTTTATTGATTTGGGCAGCCATTCCTCCTATTTTGTTGTTCAGGAATTTAGTAGTTTGCTTATTTCAACAAAAGCAACAACAAAATGAACTTGCATTTTTATGTCTTATTTTCTGATTACTTTTCCATATTTGAGAGAATAAGTGGAAATGTGATTAATTAGCTATAATAAAACTAGAAGCTTTTTAACATCCTTTTTTAAAGAAGTATCTTTGACTGTATTTTGCTTATTTTATTGTAATTGTTCTCTCAAGATTATCTGCTCTTCCTGACTCAGTTTTAGTAATTTATATTGTTGTAGAAACTACATACTTTATCTGGATTTTACATTTTAAAAATATACATATTACTTTACATATATATATGCCATTCTTTTTTATTGACAAAAAAACTTCTCCTTATTTCTAATTATATCCCTTTATCTTCTTTCCCTCAAGTGACTTGCAAAGTAAGTTGAGATGGGTCTTTTCCAATTACTGTACATATTTTGAATATTGTTATTTTTTCTTTAAAATTTCTTCTATTTTACTTACATTTTGTTTATTCTGTTTATGTATTTTGTATATATACTTTAAATTAAACTATGTTGTTCTCAAATAAGTGTTGTGGGGTTTCTAAAATTAACTCTAAATATTGCTTTTATTGTATCTCATAGGAATTATGAACACTATGCTCACTGATTTTAAAAGGGTTTCTAATATCAGGGCACCTGGGTGGCTCCGTTGGTTGTCTGCCTTAGGCTCAGGTCATGACCCAGGGTCCTGGGATCCAGCCCTGCATCCAGCTCCCTGCTGAGCAGGGAGTTGGCTCTTCCCCCAACTCTCCCCCACCCAGTCGTGTGTTCTCTCTCTCTCTCTCAAATAAATAAATAAAATCTTAAAAAAGAGTTTCTAATATCAATTTTGAGGATCAAAAATTGGTCTTAGAAACAAGGAATTATAACAGTTATGTATCAATAAAGAATTATAATAGTTATGTAGTTTTTTTAAATTTCTATGTGAGTATATTTAGTTGGCTATTATTTCATTGTTCATTTTCTAATTTATTGCATTGGGTTTAAAGATATAGCCTGAATGATACTCATTTTTATTTTTTTGTTTATTGTTGTTTTTAATTTATTGAGATGTTGATTAATGCCTAATGAAGGGTAAATTATTCATTGATATTTCAATACTGTTAGAACATAATGAATATTCTTAATTTGGGTTATAGACTTCTATGTCTAGTAAATGAATATTAATTGTGTTTTTTAAAGTCTTCTATACTTAGTTAATTTCCAAGAAAGAAGCAGTAATGTGCTATAGGATATTAAGGGCCAATTGAAAGAGCCAAAGAATCTTTGTGTTCTGACAAAAAAAGTTTTCAAGATGTGTTAAGTGTTAAAACCAAGTTTTGGAATGCCTCCTACAAGTCTTACTTGTATGTTACTCTCAGTGATGCTGCTTGACCATCTTATATAAAATTGTAACACTCTTCTCTATACACATAAATTCTCACCTCCTTTACTCTGCTTTGCTCTTCCCCAGCATTTACCATATTCTAAGATGTTACATGATTTCAATTATGTTATTGTTAATTGTGTGTTTTTCTCCACTAGGATGTAAGCTTCGCAAACCCAGTGAGTCTGCTTGTCTTGATCACTGGTGTGTCCCAGTACTTACTGCATGTGGATGCTCCACACGTATGTATTGAAAAAATATGTATGTATGTTATTATAGTTCATGTAAAAACAAACTATTTTGCAAACACATATATGCAAATGATTAGAAAAAGATCCAGAAGTACACTCATGGAATTAAATGTTTGATTATAGTATGGGATTAAAAAATCAAGGGGGCTTTTTACTTTTTACCTAAAATCATCCACATTTAATATGTTTTCATAATTAAAAGTATGTATTATACATATAATTGCAATGTTAAAATTTTATTTGAAATGATAAGCAGATGAGGATAAATAAAATGTTTTGATAAAGAAGAGTAATAGATGAGGACTATCCTTACCATATATGAAAATATACTCTAAGGTTCCAGTCTCAGAATGGTACTGATAAAAAGAATAAGCCCACAAATCATGGAACTAGACAGATATCTGGTATAGATTACTTAGCATTAATAAGAAAGTACTACATATTTCAAATCAGGGAGAAATAGAAAGGTATGGAAATAATTATTGAGCTATTGGGGGGGGAAGGGTTAAACAATGTAAGTGTTCGCCTTACTTCGAAAAGGAAAATATAAATAGGTTTGTGGATATAGAAACATTATACTACTCACCACAGAAAATACCATAAATAAAAAGTCCAGGACTACCATGGGAAAAAATTTCGAACAAATATAAGATGTGACATACTGGATTGAGACTCATGTGAAATCAGAGTCTTACACAACTAAAAGAAAAGCACTAAAACTCTAGTAAGTGAGCCCAGCTCTTAAATATGAAAGACTGGTTCAACCATAAGCAACCAGTTTGTTTCTCTGCCTTAATGGACAAATATAGCACTTGGGATGCTTACTTTATATTGAGTGACCCTAAGATCAGGCTGTGGAATCCACAAACAGCCCACTTGCAGAAATTTAAAAAGGCCTTAAAATTACAGAAGCACTGGTCTTTGCACAAACTGAGACTTCCCAACATTTATTTTTACTGTAGTTTAAGCACAAATCCAGGATGCTGGTTCAACAACAGATCTGTGCAAAGTAAATTGGGACAAGAGGCTATTTAATTGCCCAGAACAGAGAGAATCTGTCTCTCTGTCATCCCTGTCAGTAATAATTAGCCCTTTCTGGAAAGGGTGTTGTAGATACACAGTTGAAATCATCCTTAAAGGGGGGATATAATCTGGCTTACAGAAATCCATGACCAACAAATAACTGTTTGTGGAGGAAAAATACAACAAAACATCACACTTGGAAGTGATCATCACAGTTAGTAGCATCCTGAGCCTAGACTGGGTCTTATTTAAGAAGCTGTCCTAGTGCCAATTAAACAGTATTTTCTCAGTGTGATGACATTTTGAGATGGCTAAATACAAAATTGGGTGGAGAAAAGGAATTGCTCTCAGTCACCTCTCTGTGCCCCTCCCCTGCCTCCACAGCCCCCCAAACAAAACAGCACAAGAGAAAATCCAACAGTCTTGCAAAAATGATTTTCCTGGCTCTGTTTCATAAGAGACCTGGAAATAATATAGAATCAGTTTATAAACCAGACAGGGTCTGGCCTGCTGTGTCAACATAGAAAATCAATCCAGTAGTCCCAACCCTGCTTTGTGGCCTTTAGGGCTGCTTCAGAAATCAATCCCTGAGAAGAATAAAAGGGCAGTGCCACGAGGTGCAAGAACACACACCTCCGATCGACAGCCACAGAGCCTGATTCCCCCGGAGACTCTGCAGTTGGAGCTCTAACTGTGCATTCGCGAGGGAGAGCTGCCCTGGCCAAGCACACATGCTCTTTTGAGGTGATGCCATTTTGTCCATGCTAACATTTACAAGGACTTCATGGCTTAGGGACCGAGCTAAGGCTTCACATGAATTATCTCATTTAATCTCCACACTAGACCTATGAGGTGGATGCTACTATAATTCCCCTTTATGGAAAGGAATAAAGACACTTAGAGTAAGTCAGTTGGCCAAGGTACTGATCTACTAAGTGAATTCAGCCCTTTGTATCTTATGTGTTTAGAAAATAAAAACTTTTTCTGGTATCTTTGTATTCATTTATTAGCACAGTCATAACAAAATACCACACACTGGGTCGTTTAAATAACAAAACTTTATCGTCTCAAAGTTCTGGAGGCTGGAAGTCCAAGATCAAGGTGTTGGCAGGGTTGGTTTCTTCTGAGGCCTCTCTCTTTGGCTTATCAATGGCCATATAATCTCTGTTTTCACATGCTCTTTCTTTCATGCTTCTCTGTGTCCTAATCTCCTCTCTGTCTAAGGATACCAGTCATATTGTATTAGGGCCCATTCCAGTGACCTCATTTAACCTTAATTACCTCTATAAAGGCCCTGTGTCCAGGTACAGTCACATTCTGAGGTCCTGGGAGTTAGGACCTTGGACATACAAATGTCAGGGGAGAATACAACTCAGCCCATAACAATATTTATTACTGTAATTTTTTACAGACCCATTCATTTAATCTTTTATAAACCAATGACCACAACCTGTAAATCCAACTATTCGCTTGTCCCATAAAAAATATATGACTTCGGCTGGAGAAAAACCTACAATACATTTACTGACTGGTCTCACTTTGCATATGTTCAACATTCAAAGTTGGGGTGACCCAAAATGCATACAGTAACTATCCCTCCATTGACGCACAAACTTCAGTGTGTATCAGAACCCCTGAATGATTTGCTGGGTCACCCTCAGAGTTCTTCATTCAATAGGCCTAAAGTAAGCCCTGAAAATTTGTATTTTTAACAAGTTCCCAGGTGCTGCTGCTGCTGTTGTTGCTGGTCTGGGGAACTACCCTTAGAACACCTGTTCTAGTTCATTCCCAGTCTACTACTCTCTTAGGTGACTCTTTTACACCTACCTTTTTTTTAATCCTCTAATACCTGTTTGTCCATCATCATTCTTAGCTCATCTTTCTTCCTCCTTCACTGAGAATGGTGCAGCAATTCAAAGAGAACTTGCTCAGACCCCCACTGGGTCCCTGATGGACCCCCAATCTCTTCCACCTATTGGCCCCTGTACCTACCCTGCCTTTCTGACTGTTTTGAAAGATGAATTTTGTGAAGTCTTTCTAGAACCAATCCCTTCAAATGTATACCGAGCCCTGTTGCCACTCAAAGGCATTAGCCCAGGTATTTTCCCTGCATCAGCACATAGCATGCTATGAATTCTCCTATCTTAAAAAGTTAAAACTAAACCAAAATCATACCTGTTACTGGACTCACTCTTCCTATAAGATATCACTCTATGTCTTCTAGTCTTTGCAAAACAAACAAACAAAACACTGGAAAGGGTAGTCTATACTCAATTTATCCAGTTTCTCTTATAGTCCTGCTGTAATCAGGTCTTAACTCCCATTATTTCACCTAAACTGTTACTATTAAGGTCATAGACAGCCTCTAGGTTGCTAAATCTTATGATGCACATTCCTTATTGATACACTTCCTTTGGCTTCTAGGACATTACACTTAACTTGTAAGGACCTTATTATTATTTTAAATATATTAATGAATAAAATTTCAAAAAGTTCCCAGCTTTTCTTCCAATGTAATAAGTATAGACAGCTATGATCCACATGCAGAAAAAAAAAAGAAGAAGAAGAAAGGTCTTTGAGATTTTCAATGATTTTTTTTTAATTGCAAAGAAGTCTTGATACCAAAAGTTTGAGAAGCCCTGCAATCCTGTTATGCTCCTGGTTTTTGAGAATTCCTTGGCTCAGCGCCTTCCACAGCACCACATATCAGTGCTTTTACATAGAGTTTTGGCAAAAAGTGGGTTGTGTGGTGTTGCCACATAGCTAAAAGGGATGTGATTCTCAGAAAGGCACCACCATACATGAAAGATACAAATCTCTTTAATGGGTAAGGTTGAGATTTTTATCCTCACAGAGGAAGGAGCAACACAGAGAAGGAATGCAGCTCCCAGGGTCTCAAGTCCTACAAGATTCCCAGCTGCCAAGTGTAAGGTTCCATTGGGTTCTTCGAAAAGAGTTCCTTTGCCAGCGTAAACTGTTTGGGGACTTCATTTTAGCTGTGCCTGCTCACCAAAGGCAAGGAACCAGCAACCTGCTGGAGGATTTATTGAAAGTATTGGTAAATCAGAGTTTTCATTCCCATGTGAATAACCCCCCAGCAGGCCTGAACTTTAAGCCTAAAGATATGTTACTCTAAATAGAAGCTCTGTAAATACTTGTTGATTAATTGACTGACTGCAGAAATAACAAAAATTGTAAATCAAGGAGAAGTGATATACATTAAATTGTCACAGCTGTGTAAATATACTGAGATCATTTGGTTTTAAGTGCAATTTATAAGTATATGCAATACTAGGAGTGAATAATTTAAGATAAATTATAACCCAATAATTAAAAAAAAATCACCATGATGGTAAAAGCTATAAGGTTATGGAATTCACATTGGCAGTGTCCCATATCTCTTGAATTATTATAAACCAGGACACAAAAAGCTCAGGCATTCAAAAAGATGATTAAGTGATTCAAAAACAGTATTATCTCTGTTATACAAATAAAGGCTCACAAGAATTTTACAGAAAGCTGAGGAAAGTTTGGTACGTTATCATGGCAGAACCCTATGTTGCCTTCCTTTAAAGAAAAAAAGAGAGGATTACTGATATCTAAATTGTATTAAAATATTGCCCCCCACACACACACAAATTAGGCAATGCATGGAACATATTTTTAGTTTTCCCTTGAGTTTCAAAACACAATTCACCCATTGTTTTTTCTCCAGGAAGCCAAACAAATATTACTATTTACAAACTAAGGCAAATAACATCAAGAGAAGAAATATATTTCTTTTTATTTTCTCTGCCATTGAAGTTCTACTAACATTAGCAGGGAAGAATCCATTAATACATAGCAAGTCACAGTGCCCTGTGAGTTTTACTATTCTACATCATCCTAAACAGGGAAATTATAATTATTTTGATTATTCACCTCTTCTCTTCCCCCTTTTTAAAAATATCAGTGTGAAAAAAAATCTATATCAGCACAAAGCTTTCAGAGTCGCAATATTGCAATCCATTCTTTCTGAATCCAAAGCACTGTTTGCCTATGAAAAGAAATTCCACCAAGTTAGAGACATTATCTTAAAGAAATAGCAGAGTACTCTTTCTACTAGATAAAGAAATCAGTTCCTACGGTTTTATCTAGCACCTATGTATAATTAGTCTTCTCAATCTGTATCACATTTATGATCTTTCCACTACATAGTTTAGCTGTGTAAGGGCAGAGGCTGTGACTTCTCAGATCTAGGACCTAGCCATTGACTGGTTCAAAATAAGTTCAACAAGTGTTTGTTAAATTGCACAATTAGATGTTGCCTTCTGAATCTTCAACACACACCATAAAGTCAGCTCTTTCTTGTACCACTGTTCCTATCTTTGTTGAATGCTTCATCATCTATCTATTTGTCAAGACCAAAAATGTTGGCCTCAGTGACTGCATACCCTCCCACTCTGAACTTCATATCCAATTAATTACCAAGTCCTACAGTCTCTGCAAATTCTCTGTTAGTAACCAAATTCAGGTTTCATGTTACCAAAATACTACTTTTAATTTATTTTCTCTAGTATAATGTCTTCTCCAGCCCATTTCATTGTAAACTTGGCAGTATTTGCTTTCTCAAACTAATATGCTAAGAAAGGAGAGAAAAGAGAGAAAGAGAATCATAGAATGCTCAGTTAAAACCACAAACAGCAGAAAAAGAGTGGAAGACAAAAATAAGAGCAAAGAATAAGGGCAACAAATAGAAAGCAGTAACAAATATGGTAGATATTAATCCAACTATATCAATAGTTATTTTGAACATCAGTGATCTAATGCACCAATTAAAAGAGATTGTCAGGACAGGTCAAAAAATAAGACCCAACTCTATGATGTCTACAAGAAATCCACTTTAAATATAAAAACACACATCAATTAATAGTAAATGGATGGAGAAAAATATACCATGCTAACACTAATCAAAAGAAAGCAGGAGTAGCTATATGAATTTCAGACAGAGCAGATTTCCAAGAAAGGAAAATTATCAGGGATAACGAAGGACATTACATAATGACAAGGGATCAGTTTTCCAAGAAAATAACTATTCTTAACACAGGAGACCTTAATAACACAGCATCAAACTACATGAGGCAAAAACTGATAGAACTGCAAGGAAGAATAGATGAACCCGTTATCATAGTTGGGTACTTCAATCCCCCTCTCTCAGAAATGGACAGACCCAGCAGGCAGAAAATCAGTAAGAATATAGTTGAACTCAATGACAGCATTGATCAACTGGATATAATTGACATCTGTGAATTATTACATCTAACAACAGAGTACACGTTTTTCTCAAGTTCGTATGAAACATTCACCAAAATAGACCACATTTTGGGCCATAAATACATCTTAAATTTAAAAGAACAGAAATTATACAATGTCTGCTCTCAAACCACAATGGAATTAGACCAGAAATTGATAACAGAAAGATAACTGGAAAATCCTAAAATACCTAGAAATAAAACAACATACTTCTAAATATAATGCATGGGAAAAAATCTCAGGAGAAATTTAAAAATATTTTGAAGTAAATGAAAATGGAACTTATCAAAATTTGTGAGATGCAGTGAAAGTGGTACTTACAGAGAAATTTATAGTATTGAATGTATATATTAGAAAAGAAAAAAGATCTAAGATCAATATATAATCTAAGTTACCACTAGAAAAAGAGCAAATTAAATCCAAAGTAAGCAGATGAAAAGAAATAATAATTAGAGCAGAAATAAATAAAATTGAAAAACAGGAAATAGAGAATATCAATACCAATATCAAAACCAAACCTTAGTTCTTTGAAAAGATCAATAACATCAGTGTCTAGCCAAGCTAACTAAGAAAAAGAGACACAAATTACTAGTATCAAAAATGAAAGTGTGAGCATCACTATAAATTCCATAGACATTGAAAGGATAGTAAAGGAATACTGTGAACAAATCTATGCCCACATATTTGATAACTTAGATGAAATGGACCAATTCCTTAAAAGACACAATTTACCAAGATTCGCATAAGAAGAAATAGATGATTTGAATGAACCTATATAAAGAAATTGAATCAGAAATTAATAATCTTCCAAAACAGAAAGCACCAGGCCCAGATAGGTTCACTGATTAATTCTACCAAACATTTATGGAAGAAACAATTTCAGTTCTCTACAATCTCTTTTAGAGGGTTGAAGCAGAAGAAATACTTCTTAACTCATTCTGAAGCCAGCAGTACCCTAATACAAAAATAAGACAAAGGCATTACAAGAAAACAAAACTATAGGCCAATATCTCTCATGAATATAGAGACAAAAGTGCTCAATAAAATATTAGCAAATCTAATCCAAAAACGTATAAAAAGAATTATCTACCACAACCAAGTGGGATCTCATCAAAAGAGTATACAGAAATGTCAAATAAGCAAATGAAAGATGATCTACTTCATAGCGCATCAGGGAAAAGCAAATTAAAACAAGTGAGATTCTACCACATACCTATTAGAATGGCCAAAATCTAGACCACTAACAACACCAAATGGTAACAAGGATGTGGAACAACAGGAACTCTCATATACTGCTGGTCTGTATGAAAAATGGTACAGCCATTTTGGAAGACAGTTTGGCATTTTTTTATAAAACTAAACATACTCACATATGATACAGCAATCACACTCTTTATTTGGTCAAAGGAGTTGAAAATTTACGTCGACACAAAAACTTGCATACAAATGTTTATAGTAACTTTATTCATAATTGTCAAAACTTGGAAGCAACCAAAATGTCCTTTAGTAGGTAAATGCATCAATAAACTGTGGTCCATTGAGACAACGGTGTATTATTGAGCACTAAAAAGAAGTGAGTCATCAAGCCATGAAAAGACATGTGAACCTTAAATACATATTACTATGTGAAAGAAGCCAATCTGGAATGTCTAAATACTGTGTGATTTCAACTATTTGACATTCTGGAAAAGGCAAAACTATGGACACAATAAAAACAAAACAAAACAAAACAAAAACAGGGATTATGGGGGCGGGAAAGGTGGGTGAATAGGCAGAGCACAGAGAATTTTTTAGGGCAAATACTCTTTATGATATTATAATGGTGGATACATGTCATTATACATTTGTCTAAAAGCATAGAATATGCACCACCAAAAGTGAACTCTAATGTAATCTATGGACTTTTGGTGATTATGATGTGTCAATATAGGTTTATCCGTGGTAATAAATGTACCATTTGATAAGTGATGTTGACAATGGGGAAGACAATGCCTTTATACAAAGGCAGAGGGTATATGGGAAATCTCTGTACATTCCTCTCAATTTCCTTGTGAACTTAAAACTGCTCTAAAAACATAAGGCTTTTTAAAAAAAAAGTAGCTATGAAATACTGTTTCCACTTTATTCCCAGGTTTCCCTCTGCTTAGACTTTTTCTTATTTTACAGTCAGACAGATCATACCCAACATTACCTGATTCCTAAAAGTTGGAGCCTAGACTCCAACTCATACTCTTAACCCAGTCTTCTCACTTGGCTCCACAAAGCAAACAACCTTGACATGAACTAAAATTGTATCTGCTACATGAAATAATTAAATACCAATTAACCCAAATAAATCCTCTGACACTCAGAGAATTAGCATTGCAATGTGGAACAGATTTATCTAAAGACAACCATTTTGTATGGATTACTCCTGTATGAATTGCTCCACAAAATCTGAGTGCAGATATAAGCATGTCTGTATTCCCATCTATAGCTCAGGTATTACTTGCCTTATAAGAAAGTGGTTTCTATATCTTAGTGTTCCTCACTCCCCTGGATTGTTCATAATCGTGGTGGTTTACATGCACTAAAAAGAGGATATTACAGATTTATACACCCAAGCCTACAGAGCCACAGTTTCTCAAACAACCACTTCCTTTGTATCCTGCGACAGCAGGGTAGACAATGGAAAGTGGCCCCACACAATCCACCAGTCAATACTGGTCTCCTGCTGTGATTGCTTCACTGGTCTAAGTGTTACCCAGCTGACTTGCAAGGAAGTGCACTGATCTTGTGCCCTCAGGCCTACACTTGGGCTTCCTGTATTGATTGAAGCAATTAGTGCTCAGTCTTTTCGGTCTCCTGCACAGTTCAGGGTGTACCCTGGCCCCAGGTACCTACCTACCACCCAAAATAGATAATGATCTTTTTCCTTTCCTTTTTCCCCTTTTCGAGCCCACCGCCTATATCATCATTTCAATGTTAGAGTGCTTGTCCTTTTTAACCCTATTAACATGTGTGAAGCTCATCCCACAAATACAACTGAGCAAGAAATACACAATTCTGTACTTTATAAAAGTCAGTTTTTATGGACCCACGTTTCCCACAGAGGTAGTAGGAAACGTAAACTCAGTCCTAATAATTTTCTGTCTCCTTGTGGGGCTCTGAGAGCGCCCTGGAATTCCAGAGTGGGACCTCTCTGATCTTCAAGCAGTTGTCCACACAGATAGCCACTCAGACGCCTTCAGTCCCAATCTACATAATGCCTTCGGGCCTGCTGGCTCTCTTGTGCTTGAAGGCACACTTGGGACGTGGAACTCTTCTCTGAGCTTATGCATAGATCCTGTCCACTCAAATACCACACGCACGTATTTCCTCTCTGAGATTTTAACACTGCTAATCCTTACATTGTATTGATGGCTGAGGCCTTGGTCCCTCCCACGCAGGGCTTATACACGTTATCTTCTTTCTCTATCCAGGCTAAGACACATCTCTCCAGTCTTAAGGGGCCGAGTCCAGCTCTAGCTACAGCTTCCAACCAAGATACCTTGTCCTACCTGCCAATTTTCTCTCCTCTGTGGGGCTTTTGAAAAACAAACAGATGAACAAAAAACCCAACAGATTAGCAAGCTATTTCTACTTTCTGCCTTTTCACACTCTTTCCCTAAATGGGATGGCAGGAAAAAGTGATTCAGAGAGAAACAGATTCTAGATTAATATTGCAAACTCTTATCCTCGACATACCTAGAAACACAAAAATATAATTATAAGCCCTTCATTACATTGGGGCTACAAGCTCTGCCTCTTTACCCCACATAAAGCTAATATCCTAAATCCTTGTGCACAAATACCCCTTTTATACTCCATTTTCTCTGCAAAATAAGCGTTCTTGCCTGGTTCCTTCTCTTGTGTATATAAAAAATTTCAATGACTCCAGAAGACCTTGTCCATTCCCCACCACCTTTTAAAGGAGAATTGCTTCCTAAAATTTCAAGGAGGTTTTTTTCGGCTACAATTTTATCCTCCAATGGGATATCCTACATAAACAAACAAACAAGTAAATATTTAAATGTACCAATTGACATAAGTTGTTAACCTCTAATATCAATACATTTACTGCCGAAAGATATGGGTGGAGGGGAGGGTGAAGATAACCAGTGATTGGAAAGCCTGATTCTGAGTTAGAACTTGGACTTCTATTTCAAAAAATGTCAATTTATTGTAAAAGATGAATATGTCTAGATAAAGCAAACCTTTGCTCTTGTCCAAACAAGGAAAATGTTTTCGTGGGGGTCTGTTCTCATATCCTAACAAACATCATCTTAGAGAACAAAAGGAAGGATCAGAAAAATCGCTGAAAAACAATGCTGCTATTCAGACATAGGGATCATAGTCATCCTCTTTGTTAGGTACTCTGAAGATGCTGTTCAGAGGCTGCTTGGGAGAAAAAAAGAAAAATGCAAACTGTTAGATCTCAGTTAAATAACTGTGTTTATTGCAATTTAAGCTAATAGTTATTCATTATTCAGTCAACTATTTGGTACAAACAAATAAATATTCTCTCACTTGTTAGTCCCTGGGGGCTTTCTTAATCCTATCTGGATTTACTTTCTGTGAATTTCTGAGTAATCAGAAGTTGTAGGTTGGATACATCTTGTGCTAGGGACACCCATGGTGTAACTGCTTCATTTTTACTTTTCATTTCAAAGGAAATGGCCCATCCAAAACGAAAATTGTCATGGGGTTTTTTTGGTGGTAGAGTATATTTTCCTCTTTGTTGCTGTTGTTATTGTTGCTGTTGTTTTAATCAGATAGTTATTTCAAACAGAAGCAATCAAGTTTCTTTTTTCATTCCCACTTCCCTCCACCCCATCCACTCAATCCATGCTGTTAAGAAAATACCCTTGTTAATAAAGTGATTCATCTATTTTTTTTTTCTGAAGCTGAAGCAGATGGAAAGATCATTGCAAAGGTGTCTTTTCAGATGGTCTATAAAAGCTAAAATGTCATTAGAACTATGGCAATGTCTCAGGGTCACAGGTATTTTCTAAGATCTAATGTGTCTTTCAGAGTAAGGAAAAGAAATTTGCACTCATCAGAATGCAAAAGAGAACATTTAATTCCAGGCTCTGCAATCTGAAAGCAGCCTATGCATCTCTGTCTGTCCCTAAAACTTGAGGCCATAGTCAACTTCTCTTCTTTTCATGTAGGCATTAGCTGGAGAAAAAGAATACTGTCTCTGTAGATACCCAGAAAATGTACTCTTCTCTGGCCAAGTAGTACATAAAATTCCCACTGTGATAGCCATGACCCTGGTTTTCAGATGGATAACTAACATGTTCATATGCTATTACTCTATAACATGGTTTGGTTTACAGATTAAATTCCATCACTCCACAGAGAGCAAAACTGTGAGGGAATGGAATATACGACAATAAAGTATGACTGCAGGAAGGCTGAACAAGATCTAAAGAAAGGAACGCTATGTGGAGAAGTCAGATCAAAAAGTAGAATGAATAAAGTAGAGCAAAGGGAGAAAAGAAGGGTAAAACTTGTTCAAATCTGGTGAGCGCTGTGAATTGTGTAAGACTGTTGAATCACAGACCTGTATCTCTGAAACAAATAATACATTATATGTTAAAAAAAAAAAAAAGAATATAGTAGGAAGGGAGAAATGAAGGGGGGGAAATCGGAGGGGGAGACGAACCATGAGAGACGATGGACTCTGAGAAACAAACTGAGGGTTCTAGAAGGGAGGGGGGTGGGGGATGGGTTAGCCTGGTGATGGGTATTAAGAAGGGCACGTAATGCATGGAGCACTAGGTGTTATGCACAAACAATGAATCATGGAACACTGCATCAAAAACTAATGATGTAATGTATGGTGATTAACATAACATAATAAAATTAAAATAAATAAATAAATGAAAAAAATTAAATCTGCATTCAAAAAAATTTGCTCAAATGCTGTTTGGAGCTATGCAAAGGGTATATAGATTGTAAACATTGGTTGTTTCTCATGGTAACTAAAGTGACTTACTGAAAACCACCTGAACAATTAAGTATCATATTAAATGAGTCACAACCAGAAAAATTTCAAAGGAAGTATTATTTCACTTTTTTCTTTAACATGTAGAAAATGTCCAGCTTTTAATCAAAGTCAGTGTGGTCAACAGGACTATTATGACCTGTATCTGTAGATATCGCTTCCTTTTCTTGCCTTGGTCAGGTGAAAAAATAGCTCTGAAGAGAGGAAACCTAAGAGGCGATATTATGTTTCTTCCTTAGCACTTCTACTTTAGTTGAGAAGAATCAGAGAAGAGATCATTATTGAAATCCAGTCAATTTTTAATGGGTATTTTGAACTTGTTCAAAGTGTACTTTAGGATTTTCTTTTCAACTTGTTCCTCCATCCACATATCTAGAGCTGACTATGAGACTGTTGACTAACAAGCTTCCAAGTTCCAGAAGGCGCTTATAGTTGAGAATTATAAAGAATTTATCAATGAGAATGGACACTGTTGGTTAACTCTGTGTGTGTGTGTGTGTGTGTGTGTGTGTGTGTGTAAGAGAGAGCTTGAAAGAGAGTGGGAAAGAGAGGGCATAATAAGAAAGAATAAGACAGAGAAATAGAATGGGTCTGTCCATAGTACTCAAACATAAAAAAGACACTTCAGATAAGTTCAGAAGCAGTGTGGTATTTATCCCCTCAGTTATTTATTCTTCCACAGTAGTACTTGAATGCCCACAATATGGCAGACACTGAGGCTTAGAGTTGTGATACCTAACAAGTTAGTTAGGAGGCAGTCTAGTGGCAGAAGAGAAAAGATTTAAACCCAGTGTTGAAAGATGTGTCATTACGGCAAGGCCTTAAGCTTTATGACTTTATCACCTGATAATAGCCACCCTCTGCTGTTCTTCCAAACACCTATACTATTTGAAAACCCCATCTATATGCCCTTACACATGGTTGCTCCCCAACCCCATTTCCCACTCACTTTGATTAAATAATTATATCTTCCCATTAGTTCTATCCGCCTAGAAATTCCCACTCACCTTATAGGGCATAGCTCCAAAATGTCAGCCTTTGGGAAGCTTTCCCCTGGCAGGCAGCCTGTCCTCTATAGTCTGTTTCACCAGACATGTAACATTCTTCTATATGATGGTCTTTTCCCCCACTAGGCTAGAAACTTCTAAAAGGCAGAGATTGTGATCTATTTGTCTTAGCATCCTCAGATCATAGCACAGCTTTTGGAACAAAATAGATAGTATCAGGAGTTTAGAGAATAAATCAATGATGGCAAGAACAAACTCTAAGCAAAATAAGAAATGCCACCTTCCTAACTTTCAGAGTTTTTATAGGAAAAAAATATATAAAATATGTGAAAATGCCTCAAGTATGTAATACCCCATACAATTATTTAACAAGCAAATGTATATTGTGTGCCAACATATACTAAACACAAAATGTGTGGTATTGGAGACAGCCAAGGTTATATGGCGTGTGCTCCCTGTGACTTTATTAAAAGGCTTTCCAGAAAATAAAATAATCCTGTCTCCTTGATTTTAAATGTTTCCCAAGAGCCTTCGAGTTCCCTGGAATTTCTATTAATAATTCCATTTATTCCAGTAAAACAATATATGTCAAACATCACAATGTCTATGAGAGATTAATAACCTAAGTTTGTCTTGACATGAGAAAAAAAAAAAGATTGATGAAAAAAACCTCTGGAAAGAGATTTTGATGCCAAATTAAGATATCAAGGTGAATTGATAAAGAGCAACTTCAGAATTGGCATGTTGCCCTATGAAGTTCTTTTTAGGCACCACACCCACATGCCATGTGGCCTAGATTCACCTTGTGTCGTAGGGGCCTCAGCACTTGAATTCTGACGTGGGCTTCTGTGCCCTCTCCTTACATGTACAAGACCTCTCTCTTGCTTTTAAATATATTCGCCAGGCTTTTAAATACACGACTCTTTCCCTTTTTGCTTATTCTTCTGCCAGTTGGGTTTTTAGACATATCTTCTTATAGTGGTGCTAATTCTGTTCCAGCTAGTTTTCCTCAGGTTACTTTAGGTAAATCCCCTGCCTGGGACCCTCTTTTACTTTGCTCAGTTAGAACCAGGCAACTTGTGAAATATGACATGTGGTGTCATCATAGTGCCCACAGCTCTGGGTCCAATTCCTGGCATGTTGAGGGCATTCAATAAATATATGCTAAGTACATTAATTGTGCATTTGTTTCTTATGTTGTTATTGTCACAATGAGCCAGACACAGTTGGAAATCAGTGAAATGGGGTTGTAAGCTGGGATAGGCAACACCAACAAACAAACAAACAGAAAACCCAGGAATGAAACAAACAAAACAAAACAGAAAAGGTAAGAGGCAGAGATGGATTTGGGGGAAAGATAATGAAGTTTAAATTTCAGAAATCAAGACTCCTCATTTGCACAGGCCCCTTTGAAGGACCTGTACCTAACTGTGCATTTATAACTTTATATTGTTTCTTAAAGAGGGTACTACAAATTGTATAACCTTAAAGTCTCACAAAAATGGGATCTGCCCTGATAAAAGATAATAATAGTAATAATTATTCATGCTGTAACCCAACAAACATTTACTTAGAGTTGGGTCCTCCTCTGCTGAAGGACCCAAGGTCAAATAAGAAAGTCAGACAAATGTGTTATTAACAATTTTATTCATATCTGATATTTGTATATTACTTTCAAGTATACAGAGTATATATACCTTGTCAGTGGATACTCACTGCAAGTCAGTGAGTGGATCTTCCCAACAACACAAATGAGAGCTGTTAGTTGCATTACACAGATAAAGAAACTGAGACAGGGAAATAAACATCATTGTGGTAGGCGAATAATAGCCCCCATTACGTCCAGGCTCTATGCCTGGAAACCTGTGAATGGCAAAAGGGATTCTACAGCTGTGATCAAATTTACAGACTTTGAGATGGGGAGATTATTCTGGATTTTCCAGGTGGGCTCAATCTAATCACATGAGTGATTGATGGGTTCTTATAAAACTAAACATACTCTTACCATACAATCCGGCAATCATGCTCCTTGGTACTTAAGCAAAGGAGTTGAAAACTTATGTCAACACAAAAACCTAGACATGAATATTTACAGCAGCTCTATTCATAATTGCCAAAACTTGGAAGGAACTAAGATGTCTCTTAGTAGGTAAATGGATAAATAAACATTTAGACAATGTCTGTACATTCAGACAATGGAATAGTATTCAAGCTAAAAAGAAATGAGCTATCAAGCCATGAAAAGACATTGAGGAAACTTAAATGTACATTACTAAGTGAAAGAAGCTAATCTGAAAAAAACTGCATATTATATGATTCCAACAATAGGACATTCCTGAAAAGGCAAAACTATGGAGACAATAAAAGATGAATAATTATCAGGGGTCAATGTGGGGAGAGATGAACAGGCAGAACATGGAATATTTTTGAGTTAGCAAAAATAATCTGTGTGATATTATAATGATTGATACGTGTCATTTTACCTTTGTCCAAACCCATAGAATTTACAATATTAAATATGAACCCTAATGTCCAATAAGGGGTTAAAATCCAAAATATATAAAGAACTCCTACAACTCAACACCAAAAAATCAAATAATTAAAAAACAGGCAGAGGACCTGAATAAACATTTTTCCAAAGGAGACATACAGATGGCCAACAGACATATGAAGAGATACTTGGGACGCCTGGGTGGCTCAGTTGGTTCAGCATCTGCCTTAAGCTCAGGTCAAGATCTCAGGGTCCTGGGATCAAGTCCCAAGTCAGGTTCCCTGTTTCAGTGAGGAGGAGTCGCTTCTCCCTCTCCTTCTGCCCCACCCCACTTTGCTCTCTTGCTCACTCTTGCTATCTCAAACAAATAAATAAATTTTTTTTTAAAAAAAAGAGAGAGATACTCAACATCACTCATCATCAAGGAAATGCAAATAAAAATCGTCATTGTCCTCTTAGTGGTTGATACCTGATATATAATAGGAATTTAGTAAATATTTGTTATCTGATTGAAGTACCAGACAAAAAACAGAAATGGGAACAGGCACAGACTCAGTTCTTACATCAAAAGAGCATTTCAGAGTGTGGCTGAGGAAAGATATAAGAGTAGCAAAAAGGTGTCACCAAACCCTTTCAGGGGCGTCTTATTCTAAAGTACCTTACTGAATCTGAAGAAAAAGTCCACAGGAGGAGAATGAAATGACAAAGCCAAGTGCTAAATGGGAATTTGGCAGTCACAGCCTGTCCTTACAGGCCTGGTGATTGGGCCAAAGGTCATTTTGGAGGAACAGACACCCTTCTGCCCGTCTACAAAGCACAATTCTATGAGCCCAGCATTGACAAGAGATTGCCTGATGGTTTTGATCTAAGATTTATCTGGGAGAGGATGCCCTTTCAACCAGCTGGCACACACTTTGAAATATGTATTTTTTTTCTTCACCCTAATGGCCTGGGCACAAAGAAGTTTCATGATGAAATAGGCCAATGGGTACAATAAATCCTGGGAAAGCAAGCAATAGCTTCTTCCTACTGCCTTTCATGCCACCTAGCTGAGACAGGCATCATATATAATTAGAGTATTTCTTTGTGTAGAAACTCCCCTTTGTACATCATGTATGAATCCAAATATTTTGAGCTATGCCCCAGCATGATTACACAAAAAGCATAATTATAAAGGAATTTAATGTTCATGTAGCCAGGAATCCTAGCACACACACTTGTGTGATAAAAAAAAGAAAAACCCTATGTTTCAATCTTTGCAGTAAGTAAAATAAACTAATTTCTCCTCATTTTCCATGGGTACCTCCTGCAGTCTGTAAGATCTAGGCTTCATAGCCAGAAACAGTGTCATTTGCAAGGTTAATTTGGTTGGAGCTGTGGTGATATTTGCAGTGAAAAAAACTATTGCTGTATCTGTGCAAGATGGACGTAAATGATGCAGTGCACACAAGGCTGTCTCTGAGTGACATGGAGCTGTACTTGGCTGGCGTGTAAGAGTGTTATATGAGCCCTTTCTCTTGAGGGAGGCAGACTCCTGGTGAAAGTTGAAGACTCAGTCGGCCTTTCTACACAGGATTACTAGATGCTGAGATTTGACTCTTTGGATTGTTGAAAATGATGGATTGAATGGTAATTTTTTTTTATCTTTGCTTTTTATCCCACTGCTCTATTGATCTGTTTGACCAAATGTAGAGGTTATGTTGATGACTTATAAATTTAGCTTATAACAATTTCAAAATAACAAAGGGCCAGAACCCGTTTAGCCTCATTGCAGGTGTAAAATAAGAGGAAGTTAATTTACTTTCTAATGGGAGACTCACCCTACTGTCTTGGTGCAGACAAATGTGATGGCAATGGAAAAGGTGGCTTCAGAGGGGAGAAATTATTTGGCTCCAATGGAAGGACCATCTAAGAAGTCTGAAGATCTGTAGCCATTTCTGGCTCTGATGTAATAATGCTGCTGGCCAAAAAGTACAATGTGGCTTTCACAAGAGCAAGCCCCAGACACGCTTTAACTCTAAGGATCTGGATTGGAAAAGCTGTGATTTTTGCATTTCTGTTGCCGCCTTGCGCTACTATATGTTTGCACTACGAAGATAAAAATAACATGTCACAGAGGCTCTGTAAATTGAACTGCAGGATGGCAGAGAGGTGGCTATTGGGACACAGGAAGAATAAATGATCTTAGTTTATTTATTAAAAAATGCACAGCCATGTGGAAAACTTACCTTTCTCTCCATCCCAGTGGGCCTTTTCATCTAAGGTTCACTTGCTGCACAAGAGAGGCACTTTAAACTTCCTCTTTTACAAAACTCAGCTCCTTCCCTCATGTGTTATCATTTTGAATATTTTTTTTTGAAACAATAGATGTTATTGGCTCCTAACAACACAACAGCTTTTGGCTCTGAACTAGACATTTTTTGTCCTAATTTAAGGATCTTCTTGTTATTAGTGGCCTCCATTTCAAACATGCTCATTACCTTGAATATACTGTGACTGTAGCACATCACAATGCTGAGATTATCTCTCTTGGCTGTTAAAAAAAAATTGCCGGGGCGCCTGGGTGGCTCAGACGGTTAGGCGTCTGCCTTCGGCTCAGGTGATGATCCCGGGGTCCTGGGATCGAGCCCCACATCGGGCTCCCTACTGAGCCGGGACCCTGCTTCTGCCTCTCCCTCTGTCTGCTGTTTCTTCTGCTTGTGCTCTCTCTCTCTCTATATCTAAAATAAATAAAAAAATCTTTTAAAAAAATTGCCTTCTGAAACTGAAATGAGTCAACAATTTCATATTTTAGAGAGTTGGAGAACACAAGGTGGTCCTGTCCCAGTGCCAAAATAAAAGCCTTGTAAAGCATTTAAGAAGTTTATTCTTCCCAAGACATGAAAACATAACCCACCTTAGCTTTCATTTGAGTTATGCATGCACAGTGAATGGAAGGTAGGCCTCCCCCAAGTGAGTAAATCTCTTTGAAAGAGGGGATATTGGTTGCCTAAATAATATGCTGTACATGAAAATAAAAAACATACATTCGTGTAGTTTAAGGCAGGTGTGAGCAGAATTGAGTGGTGGCCAAGATTCTGAATAAGAGGTATACAACATGTGAAGAACATATGGTATTGTGTGAAAAGTAAACCTATATACAGAAGACATGACCTATGTGTTTATGATGTGCTCACAAGATCATTTCTTTCTTTTTTTTTTGTTAATGATCGTATTTATTGAGAGGAGAAATACAAGCGAACTAATCTTTTTTTTAAAAGATTTTATGTATTTATTTGACAGAGGGAGACACAGTGAGAGAGGGAACACAAGCAGGAGGAGTGGGAGAGGGAGAAGCAGGCTTCCCATGGAGCAGGGAGCCCGATGTGGGACTCGATCCCAGGGCTCTGGGATCATGACCTGAGCTGAAGGCAGATGCTTAATGACTGAGCCACCGAGGTGCCCCAAGATCATTTATTTCTATTTCAAAAGCTTTTTAATCCATATTGAGGTACCCCTTGTGACAAAGTTTTGCAAAAGGAGAACTCAATCCCATGAATGAGTTCTATACCAAGTGGCCCTGTTAAAGCTCTTCATACTAGGTGGATATACTGGCGTCACGAATAAACTTTGTTAATTTTGTATTATTTATAAAGCTGTTATCGGTATGTAACATCTTATCAAAAAATTCATTCATCTTTGAAGATTGAGACCAAGTTTATGTATTTGTGCCTATAGGTTAAGTCACAACTCGTTTCAAACTATAGAGCCACTGTTCACATACCGCATCCCATCTGTTCTGACCACACGGGGTCCTCATTTTTATTGTGTCAAACATCTAAATACATCCTCCTTAAAGAGAATCTCTGTTCATGCTTCTGTAACTCCATCGAGACAAGTTGTCTACCACGTTGTTTAGCAATTCTGTGGCTGGAAATATACTCACTGCTGTAATCTACACGGAGTGCAAGAAGGAGGTAGAGGGTGAAATCATTGATACTAAACTGTCCCATGGAAGAAGATGTGAATGGTGAAACTAAAATAAGAGCTAAAGGAAAGTGATCTTGAAGAATTGAGGAGAATCCTCCAAACTGGACCTCATCTAAGAAAATGCTACTTTTGTTCTTATAATTAGAAGGAAATAATAATTCTGTCCAGTGCAAAGAAAGCATCCAGAAATATTCACAAAATGTATAGAAGAGTCAGGTTCTCTGAACATCAACTTTTATAGTTACAAGAGGAGAAAGAAAAAGAATCAATATTATAAACTCAGTTGTCCAAGTGAGATTGCCAGGGAATACATACAGTGGAAGGAGAAGCTCTAGGCCAGAACCCCAAGAAATATCAATGCAGCATCAAACTGGGCAGAGAAAAAAAGTTACAGAAAGGAGAATGAGAAGGGATGTTTATAGGAAAATCAGGAGAACATATAGTTGTGGAATTCAATGCAAGAACACTTCAGGGAGAAAGGGGAAAGTGACACTAAGTCAAGGAAAACAAGAACAGAGAAGAACCCCTGGACTTCACAATTAGGAGGTCAAAGAAAGGAGACCTTGGGGAAAACAGAGTTGTGGCCACAAGAAGAAAGGTGAAAAAGTGCAGACTATGAGTAGGAAAGTTTGGTTCTGAAGGGGAATAAAGAGATACGGATGAGAGATAGGGTTTGGATTATTTATGTGTCCATTTGTTATTTTAAGGTAGAGGACCATCTAAGCATCCCTAATATTGTTGTTTTGGAAACAGTAGATAGTGGAGAGGGTTCACATTAGAAAAGAAAAGGGAGATTTAAGTGTGTTCAAGTTAGTTAGCTTGGTGGAAAGAACTCGGGACACTTCCCGTTTATGATTTCTGTTTTCTGTGGACTATAGAAGGCAAAGTCATCCCCCAAGAGTGAGAAAATATGCGAACGTCAGGAGTCTGAGCAGAGTAGAAAGTTCTGAAGTCACTGCTAGAATGCCAGAGGGATGCATGACTAAAAGAAATTTAGAAAGGCAGCTAGCAGGTACAAACATGCCCTGAGCCAGGACAGAATGAGATAATGTTCTCAAATCTTCTAGTCTTATTTTTGGCATGGAGTGTGTGCCCAGTAAAGATGCTCCTTTTGTTACTTAAAATCCTTGGATAAGGGGCACCTGGGTGGCTCAGTCAGTTAAGCATACAACTCTTGGTTTCAGCTCAGGTCAAGATCTCAGGGTCATGAGATCCAGTCCCCACTGGGCTCTGTGCTCAGCAGGGAGTCTGCTTGAGATTCTCTCTCTCCCTCTCCCTCTGCCTCTGCCCCTCCCCCTGCACTCCGCTCCCTCACCCTTGAGCTCTCTCACTCTCTCTCTCCCTAAAACAACCAAATCTTTAACAAAAAGTAAAACAAAGTCCTTGGACAAAGTTTTTACCATCAGGAACATTATATAAATTTTCAGACACAGTAGCCCAGCAACAAATTTTTACAATCTCTGTTAAATTACTCCTAGTATAAGCTTAGAGTATGCCAGACTGAAGGAGGAAATGATTGGTACAAAATTATTTTAAGAAGATAAATGGGAGAAAGGGTCTCCTATATTTACAGAAAACAATCACAATCATTTCCCCGCACTCTTACAGGATGTTAACAAATAGTCTGTTTCCGCTTCGAGCTTTTGTGCCCTCAACAGCCCTACTTCAGTTTGTGTGTTCTCAGCCATCTGTCTCCTGCCACTATAGAAAAGGGCTTGAAAATTCTTATTTGAAAAGATATTTATAAATCAAATTTGTTTGTATAATACTATTTGATTATCGCTAGAAAAAAATGATTACATTTAACAGATGATCTTTTCAAGGGCTAGTGTGTTAACTACCAAGATTGTGTAAGAGAACATGAAAGAAACATGCCTACATGGTCTTTAGGAAGCAATTACCTTGTTTTAGGCTATGTCTTGAGAACATGAGTACAGGGTATTTTATCATGAGTACTTAACTTGTATCATCCTATTGCCTAAACTTATCTCAGCCTTTCTTACGTGCCTTTCCCTTTCACTCTCACCCCATTATCAGTGCCAAAGGCTGAGATGTAGCAGAAGAGTTTGTAACAGCTGTGAAGTATCTCTCTTGAAGCGAAGTGAAGTGATAGGGCATAAGAACAGAAGAGGAGAAAGAGTTATGTCATTGGATCTTCTGTTTTGCCATTTGTTAAATACCATGCAGTATTTTGAGCCTGGACAAAGTACTGACTGAGGATTTTGATTAAGGACTTGGAGGAGGATTAAATACCAATAAGAGGAAGAGCAACAGTACCTCTAGTAGAGAATAGCACGGGAGGCAAGCATGTCATCCAGGAGAGCAGTTAAGAAGCAACGTAATAATCCAGAGAAAGGATGATGGCGTGGACCAGAGCACTAGTGGTGGAAGTGAGGAGAAATGGTATGATTCTGATATGTTTTGAAGGTAAAGACAATAGAATTTGTTGATGGATTAGATGACAGTGTGAGAGGGAATAAATGACATTCAAGGATGAATGTAAATTTTTGGGCCTGAGAACCCAGAAATGGGGAGTTGCAATTAACTTAACAGAAAACACAGTGGGAGAACCACTTTTGCAAGGAAGATCAGGAGTTTGGTTTGGGGCATGTTCAGTTGAGAGGGCTATTAGACAATCAGTCAAAAAAAGTTGGGTGGCAGCTAGAGAGATAAGTCTGAAGTTCAGAGGAGATGTCTGAGTCTAGAAGGTAAATTTCAGAATCATGAGGATATAAACAGTACTTAAAGACACGAGGCCAGATGAGTTTACAATGAAATGATGCAGCTAGAGAAGAGTTCTGGGCACTGTCCCCTAGGGCAGCTTGGCCTTTAAAATATTGGAATGAAGAGAAGGAATTAACAAAGGAGACTGAAAAGAAGTTTGAAAAAGAGGAGGAGAACCAGAAGCTCCTGAGGTAATGGAAGCTAAGGGGAAAAGACTGATTCAGAAGAAGAGAGTAACCTGCTGCTAATGCTCATGCTGCCAATAGGTCAAAGTAAGGCGAAGGTGAGATTCTCCGGTGGGTCACGCTACATGAAGCTCTTATGTGATCTTGAAAATTCAGAAAAGTTTAAGTGGACAAGTCTTGTTGGATCCAGTTCATGAGAGAACAAAAGGAGAGGAATCCAAGACAATGAGTATGAATAATTCTTGTAAGGAGTTTCTATAAAGAAAAGAAAGAAATGGGATTGGTAGCTAGACGGGAATGTGTCAAAAGGAGTTCTTTTAAAGAGGAGATTTTAAAGCATTTTTACATAATCATGGGGATGATTTTAGTGATTAAAAAATAAATTCCGTGATAAAAGTTGAATTACCCACCTTAGGGAAACTAGAGCCTTTTGGTGAAAAGGGATTTCATGTACTAACTGTTGAAGTTCATGAATTATTTACCTATATTATGAGCCCCTATTTAACAAATTATTACTTTAGAATGATATATTGGACCATACCAGATTTTTTTCTGAAAGCCACATTCTCAGGAATATAAATGCCATAGAGTGTTTGCAAATCATTTGAATACATCTACTGGCGATACGGTTGATGGAAAGACACCGATGGCACAATTAGATGGTGTAAACTTCCAATAGTAATAATAAAACACTTACTATGTGCCAGGATCTTTTCTAGGTGCTTTACATATATTAATGTATATTAATACATTTATGTATATTAATGGGACTAATCATCATCACAGCAACCTATGAAGATTATTACTAATATCCCCATTTTACAAGCAGTGTCCCCAAAGCATAGAGCATTAAGTAACTTGTTAGTTGGTATAGTATCTGGAAACCAAGCCCCATAGTCTAGCCACAGGAAAACCAGCAGTCTATTCTGAAATTCACAGAGATACTCATACAAAGCAAGAGATAAATAGTTGGCTTTCTAATGGTGGTAAGGGCTTTGCAGACCCCCAGACACAGGGGTAGCTACCTGTTGATGGTGCCATGCTCACAGAGGAGCATTCCCCAGGTGTGGGGAACATTGGCATCCATTTCATCTCACTTGTTCCAGGAATTACATGTACTCAGATTATCTCACAATATATATGTCATTTCTACCATCCTCAGCAACAGCATCTTCCAGATATTTTTCTCCACTATTATTTTTATTTTCCTCTCTTTAACTGAGTACATATCAAGTCTCGTTCATGTAGTAGGAAGGAAAAGCATTTCCCTTAACCTTGTCATAGTTTCTGTTTTGAAATATTCTTGCTTTTATTTCAAAAAGTCTCTATGCTCTATTACCATACCCCAGCCTCAGCTTTATTTTAACTCATTCTCAGTTTAACCTCCTTCAGTCTGTCACCTCATCACTGTATTGAAAAATATACTTTCAAAATGTACCAGTGGCCTTTGCATTACCATCACCTTAAATTGGTTCTCATTCTTATTCATTTCTTTGTAGTTTTTGGCATATTCAAGGAATATAGGAGGTAGGAACTACGTGAGTTTTATGTGTAATTGGGCAAAAAGAGAAAAAGCACAATTCATATAAATATGAATTTATTTCATATTTTATGAAATATGAACCTCCCTCCTTTAGTATCTTGCACAACACATTGTATATAAAAAGTAAATATTTGATGAATGAGTGAATGAACAAATGAACAATGTTATGTATGCGCCTTGCAGCCCCTTTTAGCTCCACTGAAAAGCTTTTGGTTTTCTCTTGATATTTCCAGAATCCATAAAAGAATGACTGCTTTCTAAAGTATCACATTTGGCCTAGTAGTGACTTTCCATAATATTGTGTAAATTGGTGAGGAATCTCAGGTGAGTAAAATGTGCAAGTTCTAAAGCATAGGCCTAAGACACTTAACGTCACCTATAGGCCCTTTGTCTGAAATGATTAGTAATTTTTCTATGCTGAGCCATCAGTGGAGACCACCCATTTGTATTTGCAAAGAGAGAATATTTTGTCGCTCATGTTTGGGAACTAACAACTGTTAGTGTATAGGCACACACACACACCAATTTAAGGTTACAGTTAAATTTATTTTTTCTGTATTCCTTTTTTTCTAAATAAATTTGTAAGGCTATGAATATGCCCAAGAGTTGAAAACTATATGAAATAGCAAAGAATATTATTGAATATTCCTCTAAAAGTTTAGTAATCTCACCTTCTATTTCTGTTAACTCATTTCTTGATAAAGAACATAAATGTTTGTATGTATATAATGGAGTCACTGGGTTTCGGCATTGGCTTTGCCATGTATTTTATGAAACAAATCTGCAAGATGATAAAGCACTATTTCTAAAAGTATAATAAGTTATTTGCCTTTCCAGATTGAATAAAGATCCTTTTAGCAGCCACTGAAAGGCCTAGCTTTTTATTTATTTATTTATTTTTTATTTTTTATTCTTGTGCATTTAACACAGATCTTAAAAGCTGGATTTCTTTCTAAAACATCATGTGGAGCACTTGCCTTGCTTCATGTTGCCTGGGAGGGCTGAGAGGGAACGTTCAACCTCTTATTTTTCATTATTGCTTCACTGACTCATCCAAACAGTCTCTTAAAGACAAAACAGCAGCAAAATCCAACTGAAGCCATGCGGAGAGTGGGAAGAAAAAGTTCTATATTAATAAAAACAACCACATTCTCTCCAAGTGCTAAGCACTGGAATAATAAAATAAGCATAATTCCATTTCTGGTTTGTTACTTTTTCCTCTTCTTAACTTGAACAAATCATAAAGTTATGTCATTAAGGGGAGAAGGAGGGGGATTCTGCCTCTTAAGGAATAACTTAAAGATCGTTTTACATGAGAATGTTTACTGGACTACATCAAGAGATTTGTTGAAATTGCTTTCAAAGTGAAGACAAAATAATCTAGATTTATAAGAATAAGTGGAAATAAATTTTTAAATGCAAGAGAAAGGAGAGAGCGTAATGTCTCCCAAACCATCACCCAATCAGCTAAGCATGAAGAAATTGGGAATTCAAACTTTATGCTTTCAGAAAATAATGTTTAAATAAGCCATACAAATATCCCCAAGGCAGAAAAAAAAAATCTTATCCTCTTTAAAAACATGCCCCTGGAGATTTACATCTTGACTTTCTGGTATAGAAATAGGAATGTATCTTTCATCTTTTAAAAATGTATGAAATTATTTGATCATCATTACTACAAATACCTGAGATTTCAGATGGCAGTCATTTTTCTAGGGTGACTCTAAAAAAATCCTTTGTGTCTATTGTTTGATTGATATGTTGAATCACCAGTAACACTTCATTCCTTTTGGTGTGTAAAAGTTTTCTTACCAAATAAGATCGCCCTTTCACCCATTTTCTGTATATGATAATTTCCAATGACCTTTTAATGAATGCCCTTGCAGAAATCTTACAACTATATAATAAATTCTCTATCAGATGATTTGACAGGAGAGAATTTACAAGTCAGTGTATGCTTAATAACCCCTTGGGTTCCACAGTTCATAGACCACAGATTGCTTGCATGCTAGAAGAACATGTACCACATGAGTTATATGGGTGAAGTTCTCCAGTAGGGAGTACCACATCGGTTTTATCCACTGTAGGATTAATAGTATTCAGCCAACATGGGTTCGATGTTGGGCAACATTTCAAAATGGAGATCTATCAGTAAATGGAATAGTCTCCCAAGGGAACTAATAGGAATGTAATCGCCTTTCCCATTTAAAACTGAGCCAGACAAAGTCTTTCTAGAAAGAACCATGATATTATGCCAGGGTGATGGACTGCACAACTCAGGAGGTCTCTTCCATCTCTAATTTTATGACATGAAACATAAAGAAACACATTAAAATTAATGCATTTTAGCACATATCCATCTATCACGCCAAAATAATTCATAACTGAAAGAAAAGGACAAATAACAATTTCTAAAATCTATTACTAATCATAGGAAAGCACTAGTCATCAGAAATACTCTTTTAAGAACAGCCATCACCTCTAGTAACTATAGTGAACAGTATTCTATTGTATACTTGAAATTTGCTAAGAGGACGAATCTTAAGTATTTTTACGACATACAAAAAGATAACTATATGAGGTGATGGATGTGTTGACTAGTTTGATTGTGGTGATCATTTCACAATGTATGTGTATATCAAAACATTAAGTTGTATGCCTTAAATATATATAATCTATATTTGTCATTTATATCCTAATAAACCTGGGGGCAGGGGGTGGAGAACAGTCACCACCTAAGTTATAGCATTTTTAGTTAGCACCTGGAGAGACTGCCAGACAAGAAATCTCATAGCCAGTATACCCTCTGAGATTCTATGTAATAACATAGTTAGTCTGCTTTTGGAAGAAAAGGAATTTCAGCTTTTCACAAGCTCTCTGCCACTGTTGTTGTTTTCACTTTTTGTTTACCCTAACAATATTTCATACAAAACAAACCTCAGGTGTTATTGGATATAAAATACGTTTGGTGGTTCTCTAAGTGTGGCCTTGTAACCCCTGAGAGTCCCAAACCCAGGGGTCCATGAAGTCAAAATTATTGTCATAAAGATACAAAGACATTATTTGCATTTTTCACTCTCAGTCTCTAAGAATAGGCTATATGATATACTCACAGTGATCAGAAAAGCCTATTAAAGTGAATATCTGTATGAGGCCTGTTCATACAAATATTTACATATAAGTTCATATACTTAACCAAAGGAATATATTATAATAAATCGAATGCAGAGGCAGATAGGAGAATCATCTTTTTTCTATTATGCCAAACATTAAATGGATTTATAAAATTGTGTAAAAACTTGCCTGATTTTTTTTGCCTTGGAAAATATATTTTTCATTAAAAGTGTGTTACTATGTTAACATGTGATAGCTTATTATTTTTGAATTAATAAATATGTTAAATATTTCTACATTTGAAATTCTAATACAGTACATATCAGTAACTATATAGTACATATTATTATATTTTAAAACATTCTAAAACCAAAAAGTTTAAGAACTACTGACTACAATCTTCAAAAACTTTAGATTGATTCTATGTCCCTCAGTAGGTAATGTACTGTTTCTCTACTTCCAGTATTGTAAGCAAAATTTCTAGAATTGTGTCTATATTTGGTGGCTCCGCCTCCTTACATCCAACCTTTCTTTAACTTACTCCAGTTAGGGTTTTCCCCAGAAATTTGTCCAAACCACGCTTACAAGGCCACCAATGACCTCCATATTACCCAGGTAGAGCTCAATTCTCACTCTTAATTTTTAATCAGCCTGTCAATACCATTTAAGAGTTGGCCTCTCCTTTCTTCTCTTAGTTTCCAATTCAGCACACTCTTTGGTTTCCCTCTTACATCAGAGGCCATTCTACTGATGCCAGATCTTTGCAGGGTGTCTTCTTCAAAATCATTCTTGTCCCAACTCATGTATTATCTCTTTGAAGAGTCCTTCGCTTCAAAAATATTCACGAATTACTTTATACCCTTATCCTGCATTATTTTCTTCATAATTTTTATCACTATCTAATAATGTATATCTAATAATGTATATTTATTTGTTTCCTTATTTACTGTATTTCTAAATCCAAAGAGGGCAGGGACTTTGGTTTCTTCATCACTTTTTCTTTGGGCTGGGAACTGAGCCTGATTCCCAGTGGGCATAGAGTCAATAACAATGATGACAATAAGGATGATGGAGCACATCTCCCTCAATAGGATGTAAGCTTCTTCATGGCGAAACTATGGATTGCTCATATTTTTATAGGCAGCATTGAATACTAGGCCTGTAATATAATATATATTAAATAAGTGTTTAATGAATGAAATAATAGATGTTAACAATGTATTGCTTAATGTTTACAAAATACCTTCATATCCACTATCTTAGCTAATAATCACAACTTTGAATAGATAAAATTGCTCTATTTTTAATTTGCAAATATTTGCACTATATACTAAATCCCATATTCTTTTCTTTAGAGAAGTAATAAATTAACAGATGAGCTTCCTAAAAGTTAAAAAAAAAAAAGACAAAAGAGCTGAAAATGTGTTTTGTGTTTTTCCGTTAATTATTCAGTCTTCTGTATTCTGGAATGGTAAATTTTTTCTATACCGACTATACTTCCATGATCACTGAATAGTAATAAAGAAATGAAGAAAATTGCCAAAATTGAGAAACTAAAATGTATTTGAAAACTCAGCTATGTTTAAATTCATCACTGAGAGAGCTCAAGTGGTCTAATTGAGAAAATGCATTATTTCCCATGAGGTGTGGACTCCTTAAAAATCTAATTGAGTCATGAAGTGCTTCATAGAATCTGTCCAAAAGTAACCAGACATTTTTCAAGTCTATGCATATTCCCCTTGTATGTGTATAGGGCTGGGAGGTGTTGAATATGGGGAGTTAGCATATTAACTCTCTGCTCACCCCATCCCATTAATGTTTTGAACTTGAGGCTCTGTGTGACCTACTAAGACAGTAGCTTTCTCAGGTGAGATATGGGACATTTCTTGGCTACTTTCTATCAAAGACAGTCTGTGTTTAGAATCTAAAAAATCCATTTAGTTTCTTCTGTAAAATACCTCTTTTAGGAATAGCTTTGTCAATGATGGAATAATGGCATCACCCGTGTTGGCAGTGGAGGGCATTTGGCCTTGCTTGTATCAAAGGAGGTATACGTGGATGATATAAAAGATATAGCAAGAGCCTTCTTGACAACTGGGCATTCAGGAAAACATGCCCTGGGATTTGAGCCAGAGAGACAATGTTACCATGCTGACTGTATTGCTATGAATTTTGCTGGTGTTTTTTTGTTTTGTTTTGTTTTTTTAATGACTTCCCGAAAACCCAGATTTAGTTCCAGTGTGTTCACTTTAGGAGAAATGTAGATAAGATTAAATCTCTTGGGTCTGGCTTCATGGAGAGTGGACAGACTTCTGGCTTGAGTTTACTGCATCATTTGTACTTTATGCATGGCTTTAGGAGCTCTTAAGCATTTGGTGCACTTAATATAAATCAAACAAGTAAATATTTTGAGCTTATCTTCCTGTTACTAAGATTCTTCAATAGGAAGTCTATGGTTTTAAAACAAAAGAATTAATGTTCAGATTTTAGTCTTTGGTAGTATGCATCTCCACAGCCTCAGAAATAGGATTTGAGAAGATTATGTAGATCATGTGCTTTCCTTGATGTCTTTGGAGTGCCAAAGAAGAGAAACAGAAACAGGATATTCCCTTCCATGGTATGGAATAAATTACATTTTTATGTAACATTTTTATGAATTCTAATTTGAAAGTGACCCACAAATCTAGCTTACTTTTTATAAACAAGTTTTCAGAAGATATTTATAATTAGTAAGACACTGCTGCAAAACACCAAGCAGATTCAGTAAGACAGGAATCTGACTTCAAAGTCACCCCTACTCTCCATTTCCTTTCCTAACCCTCAGCTCCACCCAAAAGTATGGCTCTTTTCAACCTCTAAAGCTTCACACAAGCCTGAAGTCTGGCTCTGACTGCAAGGCAGGAAACAGCCCATATGCAGCATCCAGAGAGGAAGGATAAAAAGCAGAGAAAAGCACAAAAGGCTTTTTTTTTAATCTGATACTTTACAAAGTTTATTTGGAGAAAGAGTTGGATTGTGCTTTTTGTTTGTTTTGTTTTAAAACTGCCTGTTCCCAAGTGGATGATGAGCATTGAGTTGAGGTGAGGACAAGTTGGCTTTCAGCCTACAGGCTCTTCCTTGTTACACCCAAAGGGGATTTTAGAAGGATTTGGAATTCTTCAGATCTTTAGCTTGGAGACCATGGGTGGAGCCCAGACACACAGCATTCAGCTGATGATTGCTAATTAAATGTTTGCCAAGTGACCTCAACTGGCCAGACTATTTCACAGGGGAGGAAACAACACTCAGTGAGATAAATGCGGGGGCGGGGAAGAAAAGGGATGTCTGGAAAAGCTTGCTGGAAACTGGAGATTCTGGCTTAGAGCATATATTGCTCTGAAGGAAAGAAGGTTAGCCAACCTGGAAATCTGGGTCAAAGAAAGCATCCTTTAAACTCACCCATAGTAATGGAGCATAATTGAAAAAATTCTAAAACAGTTCTACTAAAGTCACAGTCAAGTAAATAGAGTCATACTATTGAGATTTTTAGTAGTAGTTAACAAAAGTTTCACACTGCTAAATTTGATCATTCTCCTTTAGATTAAAGTATGTGTAAATATTAGTTCTAATTCCCCTACAGTTAGGGGAACCATAATCCCAGTTTGGCTGGGTCAATTCCTATTTACACCAGCGTAATTATTAATAATTACTCTTCCACACTGAAAAAGAACTGCAATTTGGATGATAAATTATATGGCCACTCTTTTCGTGACCAATGACTTATAAAACTTCAGATGATGTCTAGTAATATAGTGTGCTATTTAGGGAGACACTGACAAGCTAGTAAGCCTAACTGTATCAAAAATTTCTTAAAGGGACAACCAGAGTGAGGGATCCAACAGTGCTTCAGCAATTAGCTTTAGTTAAGGACAAATTCAAAACAAATTAAGTCTGTCATGAAGCTGCCAAAGCATGCTAATAAGTTATCTTAAATTGGCATAAATTGAAGTCTAATGTCCAGAATCAGGGGAGATACTGGAATTTCTTTCTCAGCTTTAAGGTTGCATCTCAGGAGTACTATTTGTTTCAAAACGTACTTCTTGAGAAGAATTAATAAATTGAAGCGCATTCAGAAAACAGCAACCAGGGTAAAAACATTTGGGAAAGCTATGGCCTAAGTGTCATGGTTGAAAGAGCTAACAAAAAAATACCCAAAAGGAAAGAAAGCTGCCAAGCCCTGTTAGATGTCCTCAAATACTTAAATATGTATCATATGAAAGAGAGAGTTGACTTATTCTGTAAATCTTTAGGTTACTATAATGGGTTAAACAGCAATAAAAATCTGTTCAGTATGAGGGCAAACTTTCTAATAAAATCTTCCCAAAATGGAATGAGTTATTTTTGGAGATAATAAATATTGATAGAGGTGTTCAAGCAAAAGCTAAATGATATCTTAATAGGGATATAATGGGGTAAATTAATGCACCACATAGAAGTTAGGATGAAAAGATTCTAAACTCGTTTCAAATTCTATACACTAATATTCTAATGAAACAGTGGGGAGATAATTCAGGAAGACCCTCTACCATAGCATTAATTACCATCAGCCTGTGTTTTAAAGGGTCTTTGAACTGGTCACACAGTCACTTCTTTATAGTAAATATAATACTATGATACAATTATACTGTCTCAGTCTATCCGTTATCAGTACCATTGTCTAGATCTGGGGAGCTCATTAGAAATGAGATGAGTTGGCCCTACTCCAGGTATACTTAACCAAAATCTTTCTCAGGCAGCTATAGGAGATATTCTAGAATGATCTACAATCTGAATCTGTCATCCTACTAGCATTTAGCACTCACTGGAAACCTCGGAAATAGTCTGAAGTCATTTTTTATCCTTTAAAGCTAGAAACAGATAACCCTGTCTCAAACACTATTATTAATGTTCCTTGTTTGAAAATTGTTTTAGAATCCTTTAGGATGTTTTTGTCATCAAAAACCTAACCAAAGACGGAAAATCATTAGCTCAAAAAACAAGGAAGTTGAAATGATGAGCTGGTTTCAGACATGATTCTAGAGTTCAGTGTCATCAGGCTCTTGCTTACTGTTCTCCTTTTTGCTTGCTTCATTCTGTTGGACTCCTTTACCCAAACGGCTCTATTTATATAGCAACAAGATGGCCACAGCATTCTTACAGCTCAAGTTCACTGAAAAATAGTAAGCATGTGTTACTGAGAGCTCAGGGAAGCCCTAGCAGGATTCTGATTGGCCTGATTTGCATCATGTGCCCACCCCTGGAGAATGGGCTGAGGGTGTCAGTCCCATTCTGGCCATAAGGTCTAGCAGAATTATTATGCAAGGATGACTGGGTAACCATATGTCTAATATGAAGGGCAATAAGCTGAACTAAAGAATAGAAGGAAATCTTGTTTTATCCTCCAAGATGGCCTTTTCACGATAATACTTAATAGCAACTGACCCCAGCTATGGTGTCATGCTATAAATTTATAATCTTTGCCAGAAACTATCACAATGCATTAGGAAAATCCACACTCTCTGAATATAGTCCAGTTGGCTTCTATGGAATTATAAGAGTGGGACTGTACATTATGTATAACTCATCACTGGTTCAAACTACCTATTACCCTAACTTGGAAAGTTCCTAAGAGGAGTGTCTCTTCATCCTGCATGATTCTGGGCTCTCCTCCAAGTGGTTCATTAACATGGTTGAGTTGCTGATCTAGATTAAAATGTTCCTTCTATAAAAGAAAACAATGGAAGTCTACAGACAGTACAAATATTAATGTATGAATCACACATAATTGAGGTGAAAAGGACTTTTCTAACCCTTAAGGTTTGGGATTTAACTTGCTGGTAGAAAGCCAACAGGAGCTGAGTACATAATTCTTTATTATAAAATCCTCAAAAACTAAGGTCAGATTGAACTCAAATGAAATTATCACTTCTTAGAAGTTCAGTAGATTTGATTTAATTCACTTTTTTGATTTTCAAGTAACTGATTAATTCCCTTTTCAGTTGCTTTTCTGGTTCCCCCATGCCTGCCACCTTTTTATAAATTCCTTTGATTGGTTCATTAAGTTAACAGCTAGTTCTTGCCCTGAACATCAGGCTCTTAGGAGAACCCTGGTTACCTTTTTTCCTCAACAACTTAATTGGAGACAAGGGAATTCTGAGCTACTCTCATGTCAGGGACCTTTAAAAACCCTAAAGAAAAGAGATTTTAATGGGCTTAACTACCTGCTATCAAAGAGAAGTTAGATACCTCTGTCCCTCATAAGAGGAATATCACAAATGTGTTTAAACTTCCACACATCCACTCCAAAACTGAGTAGTTTGTCGTTAGCAAACTAGATAGCAAAAAGATATCTTTATTCTGCAGAGGAAGAAAGAAATGGAGGAGGGAAGAGGAAAAGAAGGAAATTTTCAGAGTGAAGTAATGAATATTTTCAGGATAAATACTCAAAAATGGAATATTTGGAAATATTATTGTCTTCAGAAATAATTAGCTGGAGAATTATACTGTTATATACTGTATAATCAGAAAGTCTTCCATTAGATTTTCATGGAATAACTTACCATAATCACCTAAATAGAAAGTAATAACATCTCACCATACAACTTAATAAATGCTTACAACCCTTTGATATCACTTAATGGATTTGCCAAATAATTACTCTTCCTAGATAATTGATCTTGTTGCAGAATCTTGGAGCTGCCAGAGGAAATGGTTTCCTGTGTATGTGGAATGTAATACTAATTAATACCTTTTCCCTGTTGCCACCTGCAATTCCCAAGGGATCAAGCTTCCAACAAGATTTCTTTTATACAGATTGTGAATATTTTTTTCTTTAATTTGTTTGTAAAGGGTCAAAGTCAAGGAGGGGGACTTTTTTTCATTGATCCATTTCCTGTATTTAATTATTTGACACAGTTGACTCATGACTGTGTAATTATCTCTTGGAGTGTTTAACATTAATGTAAAATGGTACTGTATTTCCAAGCCAAATGGAATTTTTATGAGGCCATACAACCCTTCTTGGCTTTACTTTTTGTTTAATGGTCATGCTGTAGCAAACAGCAGTGTGCAATATGAACAGTTAAACTATTCTCTTAATTATTGCATCTGGTTTACCATATCCTGCCCATCTAGTATGTTTTAATTGAAGGGCAGAAAAGATCTCTGGTTGATCATTGATGGTTTTAAATTGGCACATAATGATAATACTGAGTTCTGGAGGGAGTTCTTCCTAAATCTCAGCATATGTCTTTATGTTAAACAATTAAACCACATCTGGAAAGAGAAAGCAGATCAGTACATTCCTCAGTGGACTCTGAGAAAACTGATTCAGTGGGCTGAATACTTGTTACAAAAAAAAAAGAAAAGAAAAGAAAAGAAAAAAAAAGGAAGGATAACTTTGAACTAAAGAGAATTTGAAGATTAAAAAAAAAGAAGAACAGGTGTTTGAAGGAAAATTCCCACAATGAAATAAATAGTTTTATATTGGCAAGGGCATTTAAGCAATAATGAGGAGATTTCATGCATTTTATGCAAGGGCACCAGAGGGAATTAGTAACAGAAGAATATAAAGATCTTATTTCAAGAAAGTATATTATTATTAGGATTTGCCAAGTCTCATGTACAAGTTAGCTGAACAAGGACTTACTTAGCATTTAAAAGAGAATCTAGAATATGTTTAGAAAGGGTTAATATGCTGTTCACATTGCCTGAGGCAAATCAAACTAAAAGTTACACTTGGGTACATATGTCTAGGTGAGAGTTAAGGGGAACTTTCATCCACCCCAATCTCCTAGGTAGACCACAGCCAACACTGCCTATCCCCTGCCTCCAGTCTCTCACCTTGAATTCCTTCTAACACCCTCCTCTGGGATGCCAAAAGAGAAGTCTTCAACAAACAGACCTTTTATCAGCACTTCCTAGCTGAAAAATCATCAATGGCTTCCCATTTTTTGCCTTCAAGAAAAAAATCCAAATTAATTTATCCGACAAATTCTCTATATGCTGCCTCTACACTCCTTTCCTAGGCTTATTTTTCTACTGCTCTCTATAGAAACCCTCTATTCTAGCCTCACTGGTTTATTCCTATTCCCCAAACATCTTTTGTACTTTCTTAATCTAGTGAAAATTTTCCTTGCCCAGAATGTCTTCTCTTAGCTCTTGACTAAAACCCCTTCTGATTGAGACCCAACTCAAATGACACCTCTCTAGCAAAAATTTTCCAGCCTTCCCAGTTTAAAGTAATCCTCCCCACTTCCTGAACATTGACAGAATGCCCATGTTTGTATTACTCATTTGCCATTTCTTGATTCACGTCTATTTTTTTGTTTTGTTTCATGTGTAAATGGCTTAAGTCCCAAATGACTATAAATGTTATGCATTCCAGAATTTTGTCTTATATTTGAGAATGCCTACTCTACCACAATTACTCCATATTCTTTCACATAATATAGGCACCTTTTTAAAGTAATTGGCAAACCCCCACCCCCAAAATTGCATTTACTCTTGAATTTAAAGTCCACTTCTGAAGTAAACAATAAATATGAGATGTAACCTGTATTTGTTTGCTAGGGCTGCCATAACAAAATACCAGAGACTGGGTACTTAAACAACATTCTGAAGTCTGGAAGCCCAAGATCAAGGTGTCAGCAGGTTTGGTTTCTTCTGAGATTTTTCTCCTTGGCTTATAGGTGATGACCTCTTTCCTTTGTCCTCACATGGTCTTTTCTTTGTTCATGCATACCCCTGGAGTCTCTTTATATGTCCAAATTTCCTTCTCTTACAAGAACACTGCTGAGACTCAATTAAGATCTACCCTAACGGACTTATTTTAAATTAATTACCTCTTTAAATGTCTTATCTTCAAATACAGTCACATTCTAAGATACTGAGGGTTAGGGCTTCAACATATGAATTTGGGAGGACACAGTTCCACCCATAATATATACTATGTAACACTCTTAGTTGTTTATTCAGTTGTGTCTTCTGCATTTCCAAACAGTTGCCCTTGTCAGAAGCTAGGAGTCAAGATTAAATCTAATGGGTCCCAGCACAAAATCAAAAAACCTTAGACTTAAAATTTTCAATCTGAAACTCAGGGGTTTCCATTCTCTTCCTTTATCTAGTCACTGGATTTATTTCCACGTTTGCTTATATATCCATTACTATCTTGCTTTTTCCTTCAATTCCCCAGTGTCAAATCTTAATTAAAAAAAAAACCAACAATGAAAATTAGGATGTGAATAATCAATGTGTCAATTAAGAGTCCTTCAGTTGCAATCAACAGGAACCCAAACTAAACCTTCTTAAACATAAGGGGAATATTTTGATTCACATATTTTAAAAATTAAAGTGATAGTGGAACATGAGGTTTGGATCAATCCAGGAGTTCAAATAATGGCACCATGACATGGTTTCTCTCTTTCTTCTTGCAGCTTTGCTTCCTCTGGGTTGGCTGTATTCTCTGATAGCACTGATCATGTACTCGCGGGGAGGGAGGTGGGGGGAGAGTGGCTCTAGTATCTTAGCATATGTCTTCTCAAGTTCAATGTTGTTTTCTGGTAACTGTTCCCCAAGGCTCAAAACTTTACTTTTTCTCACTAGAACAGCTCAGAATGTGTCCTCATTACTAAACCAATCCCTAGACCAACACAAGAAATGTTAAATGGGCAAACTTAAGTCCCATGTGCCACCCCTGGAGGTGAGTATGGACCTCCACCCTTACCTTGCACAGGATGGTAAAAGGAGCAACTCACCAAAAGGAAATTTGAGTTTTGTTAACAAAAAGAGAGAAGATAGAAGCATGGCGGTCAAAAGTTCGCAAAACCCACAGCAACATATAAGCTTAAATCCACCACCCTTTTTGCTTTTGGGGGAGAGGTAGTGGTAGAGCAGCAAAAACTGATAAAACCATCAAGGCAAAGAACATTTTTGAACAAGAGATCCTCCCTTATGCCCCTGAAATTATATCACAGAGGAATCAAATCAGCCCTGTTTGATTGTACCCGATCTGGTCCACTTACAAGAACGAATTTACTCTACTTGCTGGTGCCCCAGTTTTCTCAATGTCTAAAAGCCAGAGTCAGGATTAGGGCTGGAATTCAAGTTATTGAGGATTGCCTATTAAAGGACAAAGTAATTTGAACATGGAAAGCCACCTTCAAACTCTTATTAATAAGTGCGTCTCTGCTGAGCACATGTAGGGACAGATAATTAGATTCACATAAAGAGTGGTCTCTAATTGGATCCAGATGCAAAGAAGTCGACAGACATTTACTAAAGGGAAGCTGTACAAAATAACCAAGAAACAAATGGAATTGCAATGTGGAGGTTTATGAAGAATGATGGGTTGAATGACTACAAAGCCTTTCAGGCAGCTTTTAGTCACACACTTAAATTTATTGTTGCACTGCACATTATTATGGAGCGGCATTGTCAAAAACCAATGATATTCCCTGCAGAAAGAATACAATATGGGATACAGAGTCCTTGGGAAAAGCATTTTAAAGATTTTAACTATTCTAGAGATGTCACCCTTTTTATTCATCAGCTTTGTTTAATATTAATTCCATGGTATTAAAAACTAACCTCCATCATTTTGGGATCTCCAGCTTATGCTTGTACTAAGTGAGGAGATTATAAACACTGCTAAAAACCTAACTTGTCTCCACTTACTAGAGGAGATCTAACTAGATGTTTGTCCAACATGGGTCCAAATGGGTATGTTCAGTCCACACGTAACCACAACCAAGGGTTAGGAGGCGACAACAGTTACCATCAAAACCATTCACATATGGCATAAGAATCAATAAATGCAAATACATACACTCATACTACTTGGGATAAAAAGGAATTATGTAGGCCTTGTGGAGCATTTTAAATCTGAAATCTGTCTTCTCCCTGGGCATTCAATAGCTATTTCTGAGTAGGAGAAAGAATACTCCAAATAGAGGAAATGGCATATGCACAAGTCCCTGAGTCAGAAAGAATTTGTGAGTTTGAGGAAGTGGAAAATATGTAGGATGGTTGGATTTTAAAGAGAAACAAGAGAGGGTTAGACTGGGAACCAGACAGAGCCATAGCTCCAGAACTATGGATATGGTTTTCTGGCTTGCATAAGTGCACTATAGTAAAATCTTCTAAGACAGGAATGACTGGCAAAGAGAGAAAGCACAGATTTTAGGGTGGAAGGGGTTCTATTTTGACATGTCGAGTGTGAGATATCTGTGAACGACCCAACGAGACATGTTAAGTAGCATATGAGAATCTGGATGTCAGGAGAACAGCCCTGGCTAAAGATATAAATTTAGAAGTCATCCCTATAGAGACAGCATTTAAATGCAGAGAAATCAACAAGGTCATCTACTGAGAGAGTGCAGATAGAGAGGACGGTCACAGATAAGGCAGAAATCACAGAGAAGGCTGTGGTGGAGTAGCCTGTAGGGTGAAAGGAAAGGCAGAAGAATGTGAACAGAAGCAAGAAGCAGAAACAGCAGGAGGAGGAGAATGGGAGCTGGAAAAACAGTCTTCATGGTCACAGTGTTGACAACAAAGAAACGTCCTCTGGATTTAACAACAGGAGACTCGCTGACCAGAGAGATGATGGAGTAAAAAGTCCAATTGCAGTGATTCAATGAGGACATTGGAAGTGAAGAAAGAGAACAATGACTAATGTGCAAGCTCTGTGATGGCAGGATTTTACATTTGGTGCTTCTTTTGGTTCTCCGATGTCTAAAATAATAGGTGGCATAAATAAAATAGGTGCCAAATAAATAGTTGTTAAATGTTGACAGAGAAGTAAATTATAAATTTAAACTAAAAATATTCCACTCAGTTGTAATATCTTTTTCCAGCAAAGTTCACCTTCTCACATATTGGCATTGAGGCCACTCATGGGAGAGTTCATCCAGTGTTGGAGTTTTATCCGCAGAATGACAGAGGACGAAGATGGCAAGTGTTCTGAGGGCGTTTTTCACAAGCAACCGTAGTGATGATCTATGGAAACTGGGCAGACCACAGGGAGGTAGAGCAAGGAGGAAGCTGATGGTTAGAAAGAAAAGTATAGATGACAATGGATTGGAAGTCTCAGTGCTGCCACAGAAAACAATCTTGAGAGAAGTTGAATACATGATGGGAAAATAAAAAGTTCATCAGAGAGTGGGGTGTTTGAAATCAACATTTCAAAAGTGGAATACTTTCAAGTGTGGCTCTGGGTAGATGAGGTGAGACCACATGTGAGGATCAAAGAACAAAGGGTATTAGGCAGTTTATCTAAATGGATGCTCAAGTCACCAAAAATAACCACAGAATCTGGAGAAGAGGAAATTATTCTGAGCCAGGAACTAAGGCCTTTGACAAATAAAGTGAATGGGGGTCAGTAGATGAAAGCAGTGAGTCTGGGAAGAGGGTGGTATAAATGCCATGCACCTAAGTGGAGGAACATGTGTATGCATGCCAGTGAGAGAGTGAGAGACAGATAGACAGGGAGAGAGGGAGAGACAGACAGACAGGGAGAGAGGGAGAGAAAGAGAGAGACAGAGAGAGAGAGACAGAAAGGGGCGGGGGGAAGGAAGGAAGGAAGGAAGGAAGGAAGGAAGGAAGGAAGGAAGGAGGGAAGGAAGGAAGAGAGGTCATAATGGTCCGAAAACAGCAATAGTGAGTAAGAGAAACACCAACCTCACTGTCCCAGAGTTATGGAAGCATGAGAGATAAAACCGACTTGTCCCAGGAAGACTACGGGAAAGTTGTGGCCTCACAAGAGCCAAGCTTCAGTTAAGGCTGAGTGATAAAGGAAAGCTACTTCTAGAAAAAGTTTGAGGACAGGATGGGTTGAACAAAGAGCAGATGCCCCACAGGTCAGAGTAGTAGGGTTTAGGAAGGAGAGACCAAGGTGGTTGGATCAGTGCAGGATAGGGGTGTGATTTTGCTAATGATGGGTGACCAGAGAAGTCACATGGCAATGACTGAGATGATAAGGATGGATAGCAATATCCTGATCACGTCTGCAAGGAAGTGGGAGCTGTGATCCCATTTGTTTTTTTCTGACTCTGATATAAGTAAAATGCTGTGTGAGGGCTGGCAGGGATTCTGAAGCAGCTGAGTACACTGTCAGGGCATTTCAAGGCAATGATTTTTAAAGCGTTCCTTTGGAGTAACATTTTGGCAACACTTCATGAACTTGTGCTTCACAGTTTCTCTAGGTAAGGACTCCCGGAGAGGTTTAGTTGGGTGGTTCTGGCTCAGGCTGTCTTCTGAGAATGCAATCAAGCTCTCGGTATGGCTGTAGTCATCTGACAGCTAGACTGGAGGAGGACCCAGTGTGGATGTTGGAAGGTAACCGTTCTTTGCTCATTATTAGTCATATGCTTAGTTCCTCAGCATGTGGGCCTCTTCATAGAGTAAATGTCCCCATGGACATCTCTGTGGCAGACAATGCCTCCAAAGGGTGATCGAAGAGACAAAGACCAATACAGAAGTCATAGTCTTTTATTACCTAATCTTAGAAGTCACACGCCATCAGTTCTGCCGTATGCTATTGGTCACACAAACTAACTCTGATACAATGTGGAAAGAAACTACCCAAAAGCATGTGTACTAGGATGCAAGGTGTACTGGGGCCTTTTAAGCTAGGATTGGACATGATGGGTCATATGTGAATATACATTTAACTTTAAAAGAAATTGCTATACTGTTTTCCAAAGTGGTCAAACTATTCTGTATTCTCAGCATCAACTATTCCACATTCTCATCAAATGTTTCAGTTACTCCAGCACTTTGCATTTTCAGTGATGATGATGGTGATTTATTAATTTTTTTACCATTCTAGTAGGTATATAGTGGTAGGTCATTATATTTAACTTGCATTTCCCTAATGACTAATAATATTAAATATATTTTCATGTGAACCTCCATTGGATTTTAAGCTCTACCAGCAGGCTTACTCATTAATGGTAACCACTGAATCTTCAGCCCTTAGTGGCTGGTACATATGGATTTTCAATACATACTGTTAAATAAAAGAATGGGAGAGCCATTATGTTCAAGAAGAAGTTACAGAACCCAGTTTTTATTTCAGGTCTTGCTAGCCAAACCTCCATAAAATTTGGAGAAAAAGAAAAGACAGGAAACAAAAGGAATTACAAGGATTCCTTCCTTGCTTCAAGGCAAAGTCTGGGATGAGAATGGAACCTTGAAGGCCATATATGGTTATTGCTGCCACTCCAGAATATGCTAGTCTGGGCTGGAGAGAAGTAGCAATACTGAGCAGTGCTAAACAGCCCAAACAAGGAGATACACATGGCAACCAATCTTGCTTTAGAAACATAAATATAACTGTCTCAAGGACCAATCACATCTAAATCCTTCCCTTCCTTTCTCTTCTTACTTCTATTCTTTCTTCACGTCTTCCTTTTTATCTCTCATCATCATCACAAATGTTTATTGAGTAATGGTGCGTCAGCATGGTCCTTTAAGTGCTGTGCATTGAGTATGTCATATAGCCCTCACAACTCTAAGCCATGTATTGTTATTACTGTCATTGTGCAAAAAGAAGTTAAGGCTTACAGCTTGCTAAAGGTCATAGCTGACCTCCACAACCAGTTTCACACCTGAGCCCCAAAGTCTGCTCTGTCAAACCAAAAATCATGCTACTCTGCTCTACACAGCCACCTGCTCAGTGAGAATTTCTTTGCTGGTCTCATCCAACACATTTCATTCTATAGTACTCCACTTCTGGTTTGCCTGTTTCCTGGGACATGAGGGTCTAAGGCTAGCCTACTGTATAGATCAGTTAGGTAATATGATTTCAGGAAGACTAGGAAGGCCCGGATGTCCTGAGTTCACAATGATTGATACATAGTTCATTTTGTACCTAAGATTTTGGATTGCAAATTTAATTGCAATGTTGCCACAGAAAGGTAACATCTTAGTTGCTTATAAAGTTAGTGTGGGTGAAAAAAAATAACTGGAGAAGGTTTTGTAGGCAGTAGAGAAAAAAGAAACACAAGAACAGTGAGTACTTGAGAAGATGTGGGAGCAAAGATTCAAAATAGGAGGACTAGAGTCACCAAAGGCACAGAGAAGTTGATAGGTATTTAGCAAATAAATAAATGAATAAGTAAAAGATAACCTTGAGCCACTTCTGAAGTTTAGCCCGCTGGGAACTCTGGCTTTTGTTGTGCTCAACATTCTCCCTGGAAGAGTGACAGGCTAAGGAGTCTCCCTGCCATCAACACTGCCCTTCAACTTAATCAATTGAGAAACACTAATAAATGGTGACTCTCATCCAGTATGAAAGCTAAGGAAACAATTACCAAGTGGTCCACTACTTACATTGTCTTTAACTCCACTGAGTTAAACATTGTGCTATTCAAAGAGATCATCAAATGATTTTTGAGTAGTTTGAGGTTCAGTAAAGTACGACACATTTTTCCTCCAGCACTTTACCCTTAGTTTTTGTGATCAAATATGTCAAAGTAAAACTAATTCATGGAACTTATGAAAACAGAGGACCGAAGACACAGAGACTCACCTACTATAGTCCCGAGGGTTTGAGGGGCAAGTCCAGACACTAAGAGGCACAGACATACACTCTGCATTGATGTGGAGACTGTGGTGACAATTGGTCATGGTTGTGGGACTGGGAACTAAAGCAGGAAAGCTTAGAGATGGACTGGGGAGAAACTAGGAACACCCGTATCTCCATTTGCTCCTAAGTCCTACACTAGAATCCAAAATTTGCTCATCTAGACCTTTTTCGTGAGGCTGACTATGTTCAATTTATATAATGTTGACAGGAACAAATAGTATAACCGGGAGGTAGTAATGCAATTAACCAAGGGTAGGAAGTGGATGGTAAAGTTTGGACAAGAAAATGTGTTGTGTACATGTTTAATATGAATTTCTGACAAAGCATTCACATGAAAACGTCCGGTGTAGACATGAGTCTAGAGATGAAAAAGAAAGTGATTGGAGCTAAACAGAGAGACTGGGGACATATCAGCATATAGATTGAATTAAAATCATTCTAGTCTAGCTCTCGCAGACTCAGAATCTAGTCATTCTGGTGGAATTTGCCAGACACTGGACCTGATTATGCTCTAGTTTCTGCACCTGGATCCCTGCCCTGTGCCTCAGCTCCTCTTTTGGTCTCTTACCTCATGTAGTCTGAGGCTGGGACCCCTCCCTTGCTCTTTCTTTCTGGCCCCTTTCTAATTGCCCCTTGACTCTGCCCTGTTTGGTATGAAGATTGACCGCATGCCTGTGCCTGATATATCAGCCCATCACTGTGGTGTGAGCACGTCTGGCCCTTGCTGCTACATAGGAGAGTTTCACCAATTGCCACACCTCATACAGGGGTCATGCTGCCTATCTGGGCATCACTGTAAAAGCCACTTGTGTGACCATTCCTAAAGTCCAGGCCGGTAGCTGCCTGACCTCCCAATTCTGGGTTCACCAAGCTGCCACCCAAAGAATATATTGTTTATTTTATAAAATCTTAGCCCAGTGTCGTACTGAACTCTGACCATCACATAACAAAATATTATAGTGATATAGGCTCAGCCTCTCTAACCCATCTTATTTGGTCTGTTTTTCTGCCTCTCTATATGGCACTCCATAGCCCCTACTCAAATTCATCCATTCACATTGCCTTTTCTCTGACTCTTCCTCTCTCAGCTGTCACTGTAAAGCTGCTCATTCTCCTCAGGGCTTCTGATAAGCCTCTTAGCTCTTTTGTGCATGGCTACAACCTTAGGTTGGGATTCCCAGGAAACAGACCCTCAGATGGAGATCTGCATGTAGGAGGTGTACTGGTAGCACTCGGTGGAACATCACTTGTAGGAAAGTGAGGGAAGTAGGATGGAGTGGGCGGAAGGAGAAGTTGAACTACATTGCTTCTGCACCAGGGGACTCAGCCAATCCTACAGGAGCTCTGAAGCTGGATGGCACATCAATGTTATCTCAAATTAGAGGCAAAGGGCCAAACCTTTAAGACCCAACATTAACTAGTCATTGGACAGAGGCAACTTCCAGGAAGGGGGGGAAATGTGGGGCAAAGCATCTCCTTTCTTCTAAGAATCATTGCAGGGACAGAAATCCTCCATTGCCAGGGAGAGGTACTAGACTTGTGTAATCAGTTTTGAGAAGGGATCTGGGTGTACTACTGTACCCCATTGCATCTACCACTAATCCGATGAACCCAGCTTCATTCTTTTTTTTTTAAGGTTTTATTAATTTATTTGAGAGAGAGAGAGGGTGAGGGAAGGAGAGTGAGAGGAAGAAGCAGATCCCCCATTGAGCAGAGAGCCCAACATGGGGCTGGATCCCAGGACCCTGAGATCATGACCTGAGCCTAAAGCAGATGCTTAACTGACTGAGCCACCCAGGTGCCCCCCCTTCCATTCATTTTTTTCATTTCTCATTTCTGTTTTTTTTTCTCTTTTGTCTTTATTCTTTTTATCTTATTTTCTTTTTCTCCCCCATCTTCTCTTCTTTTCTCCTGGCCTTCTTCTCTCTTTTTCTTTCCATCCCTTGTTTCTTTCTTTTCTGTTCCACATTTTTTAAGCAAATCCTTAAGTAGAATGTAGTTAAGTCATGGCAGGCTGACTCTAAGCTGTGTCTCAATCATACTCACCTCCTGAAACTCACACCTTTCATGGACTCCACTCCCTGTGAGTGTGGGTTGACACAGACATTTGTTTCTAGCCCAGAGACTATGGTGAAAGTTTTGGAGTGTAATTCTCATAATTAGGTTACATAAGATTGTGACTTACACTTGCTAGCAGAATCTCTCAACTGTCTTTTTGGCTTCCATGCATTTTTTTTTATTTTATTTATTTATTTGAGAGAGATAGAGAGAGGGAGGGAGAGCAAGAGGGAGAAGCAGACTCCCCATTAAGCAGAGAGCCCGAAATGTGGCTCGATCCCAGGACTCTGGGATCACGACCTGAGCCAAAGGCAGATGCTTAACCAACTGAGCCACCCAGGTGCCCAGCTTCATTCTTCTTTTGTTTTAAATAAGTCCAAATTAACTTCATATTAAAAATAAAAACCTTCCCCAACTCTCCTTCCTCCTCATATTGCCCTATTTCATTATGTAGATGTAACCAGCTGTATGTTGCAGCCTTCATGATTATTGTAGGTAGAACAAGACCTAAATTACCAATGAATTCCGTGGATATGGAAATCAATAAGCTATTAAACTGTTATGACTATTTCACTCTAAACCATCTGATCCACTGGGAACTCCAGGTGCTATTAACGTTACAGATTATACCACATACATCAAATCCATTACAAACAATTTTAATACATGGTTAATATATTTTAAAGATTTTATTTATTTATTTGAGAGAGAGAGAATGAGAGATAGAGAGCACGAGCGGGAAGAGGGTCAGAGGGAGAAGCAGACTCCCTGCTGAGCAGGGAGCCCGATGCGGGACTCGATCCAGGGACTCCAGGATCATGACCTGAGCTGAAGGCAGTCGCTTAACCAACTGAGCCACCCAAGCACCCTGGTTAATATATTTTATTTATTCTCTTTAAAGATTTTATTTATTTATTCATGAGAGACAGACAGAGAGAGAGAGAGAAGCAGAGGGAGAAGCAGGGTCCCAAGGAGCAGGGAGCCCAATGCGGGACTCGATCCCAGGACTCCGGGATCATGACCCGGGCCGAAGGCAGACGCTTAACCATCTGAGCCACCCCCCAAAAAAACTTTAGGGACCCTGATACACCACCCAGTAAACATATTGATACCTGTGCATCAATATATTAATATCAGTATAAAAATGTTTACATTATCTATGAAACAACTATTTATCTGACTTTTTGAATAAGAAAGTCTTCCTCAAATATGCACTATGCACTATGGTTACCAGAAAAGATGTATTAGGTTTATTGTCAGGAAACCTAGATTTGAGACCAAGCAAAGCATATTTACCAGCTGAGATCTCGCACAAGTTAAAACCCACTTTGAACCTAAATATTTCTTATCTGTAAAATGTTAATGACAATAATAATGAAATCTACTTCATAAAATCAACCAAAATATTGAACAGTATTAACAATAACAAAAGCTAGTATTAATTACTGCTTGCTAATCATTCTGCATATGTATATTTTCCTATTTTAAGCCTTACTAGAACCCAAAGAGGTATGCACTATTGTTGTTTTTACTTTAAGGAATAAGCAAAGTGAAACTTGCGAAGATTAAGGAACTTCCCCTTGGCCACAAGACTAGTAGTAGACATCAAGTCTGTCTAATTCTAGAGACCGTGGTTGAATTCTTGTGCATTCTCTCAGTAAAACATACCTGGAGGTATTTTAAAGCTGGTAAGGCCTCATTTTAAATGTTCCTTTGTTTCATTCTCTGCCTTTGTTAAGCTTCTTTTGTCCCTGCGCCAGTTTTTGTGGTGAGAAGGTGGTGAGTGCAGGTTCCATCTAGCCTATCAGCTTGTTGGGGTAGTTCATCGCAGAGCTGGATTCTGGTGAAAGGGAGGACATGATAATAGCATCACTGGTGCTGGGAGGATATGCAAGTCTAATTCACACTTGCTGGCACTGCCTGGTGGCACCATCACTCCCAAGTCCAATAAATTGACTTCAAGCAGAAATTTTAGCACCATTTAGTAAGTCTTACAATACTGAGGACACATCGTGTATTTTAAGTGATACTTCCTACCGATTTATTTGTAGGTTTGTGCATATCCAATGATACTAACATCTTACTCCTTTTTATAGAGTCAGAAAGGCTCCACTCTCTAGATATATTTTATTATTCCAGTGATGTAAAGGGTAGGCTCAGCCTACTTCCTTCTTTAATTACTGTATTTCACTGTGCCAAAAAAAAAATCTGATTCAAAATATATCAGAACTCAGTCCAAAATATAAGCTGTTCACCTGTAAAAATAGGGTTGAGGGGATTTTGGAAAAAATGCAATCACTTTTTTTTTTTTAGGATACAAAAACCTTTAATTGCTCACTTTATTTTTCCAAGGTCTCTGAAAACTCAAAAGAGGGGCTAAACGGATTCTGGACTTTATAAAAGAAATTAACTTCCCGGATTAATATATTGTTTGCCAAGTTTCAGTTTAGAGTGAATTTTTACAACCAAGTTATAAAACTCCTGAAAATACCATGGGGACTAAGAATGGAAAAACTCAGAGAACTCCAATATATCTGATGATAACCTAAGAGCCAAAAACACATGGTGAGATTGCTATCCCAAATGGTGAAAAAGGGACAGAGTCAGTTCATATGGTAAAATAAATGATATATTTTATGGCATTCATATATTTTGAAAGGCATGCCATAGGGTATTCTGTAAAACTTTATTTGGATCTGTGGGAGACTGAATGACTCATTGGCTGGTAATGGGATACAGAGCTCTCTGCTTCAGGGCCACCAATACAAATCTTCCCTAGGATGAGAGTGATATAAAATTGTTACAATGGATCGACTTTTGTTTAATCCCCACTTACCACCCACCCCTGCACCCTGCACTCCCCATGCTTTCCCCAGGCCTCCAATCTTGAGGCTGAAAGATCCCATTTATACTTGACAGCTATATGCATGTTTAATACAGCAAGAATCAATGCTTCCCATTTATTGTATCTCTAAGTCGGTCAATAAATAATTTGTGGAAACTTTAACAAAGACAGTAAGAAACTGATGTCACATATCACAACTTATTAGCAAATGTACTTAAAACCTCCTTAGGGCTTAAAAGTCAGCACAAAATACAAGGAAAGTGTCCAGCTAATGAAAATCTAGGCAAAGAATGAGGTCATAAATGAGCAGAGTATTTAAAAGAAATAAAGGAAAAGGGAACATTTCACTGGTCATGTCCTATGGACTGAGCATCAACTAAGTGCTTCCACTTACAGAATAATCCATTTTCACAGTCCTCTGAGATATTTTATTTACATGTTGATAGGAGAAGAAACTGAGGCTTAAGGAAATTAAGTTGCTCAAGATGACACAGCTTGGAAGAGATGGAGCTTAGAATCAAGACAGATCTGCATGATTCCAAAGATCATCTCTCTGTTTTAGCTTTTGGCCTTTGAGAGTGTGTTAGACCTAAAACTCACTACAATATGCCCCGTAACAAACTAAAACAGCTACGCTGCTGGTGAATCTCCATCACCTAGTTTTCCAAATACAAGTATTCTGCTCTCTCCACCAAAAATTTGAAGTGCTTTGAACAACCTGATTCTAAATCTTCCATGGGAACACACCCCATAATGACAAAAACATACATCTTTATTCTATTAAAGGAAATGCTCCGCTTAGTGGCAAATCTAGCATATAGGGCAGATTTTTTAACAACCCCTCTTTTCTATGACAAAATTATTTTCAGGAATAATCAAGAAATGAAACAAATAATAATGCTCAGGAAAGAATTGCAGACAGAAAGTTTTATCAAAAATCCTATATATAAGTTATGTAAGTAATTGTCCAGTAACTAATGAGTAGATTTCAATAAAACTGAAACATCTGTAAAAAATACAATTTAGGGAAGTACTAAATTGTGCAACAGATGTAACATTGTAGTTTTTATTTGTTCTTTAGTTTTAAAACAATTTTAAAGAGTTAAATTGAATTTTAGATTTATTTATTTATTTAAGAGAGCGAGAGACAGCGACAGAGATATTGAGAGAGAACACAAGCGGAGAGGAGAGGAAGAAGCAGACTCCCCGCTGAGCAGGGAGCCCGATGCGGGACTCGATCCCAGGACCCTGAGATCATGACCTGAGCCAAAGGCAGATGCTTAACTCACTGAGCCACCCAGGCATCCCAAGTTAAATTGAATTTTAAAGCTATTATTCAATCACAATATTTCATATATGAACTAAAATTTGCCTCCTGGTGAAAAACTTTGCAGTTCACGTTTCACATTTTCAACACAGATTTAAAAATCCAAAGTGTTGCATAGGATGATGGAATTGGAGTCATTCAAGTTCTGTCCCTCTGCTTATCAATATTTACTCCAAATCCACTGTTTAAAACACAAGAACACGTAGTGCCCTGGGAACTGAAGACAAAAAACCATTCCTGAACATTCTGAATCCTCAACAAACTTCTCCAAACAACGCTGAGTCCCGATGTAGGAGAACAAACTGTATCCCTGGGAGCTTTCCAAATGAACTTCCACATGGAAAACAATGTTTATTAAAGGACAAACAATAAATATATGCTAATTTGAAGCTTACATATAATACATATATTATTAAAAGTCACCCTTATAATTGTTTAGAACTTAACTAAGAAGAAATTTTTTAAGAGAGAGAAGTATTTTGTTACTGACGTTTCGAATTGCCAGCACATGGTTATGATGAAAACCGAGTGAGTCATTATTGTTTTTTAAGTTTTCTGTCGTTGCTGCACCCAGGGCAGATGACACTCACTGCCTTTGCTGTGCCCCCAGCTCCCGCACCTGTTTCACACTGGCTCACCCAACATATCTGCAAGCGGATGATACCTCCTCTAAGGCAGGGGATAGGTAACTCTTCCTAAGCGGAGGGAGAAACTCTGTGTGGAAATCTTTCTTCAGGGGAGAAATATCAATTTTTCTGACACTATGTGGCATTTCCACCTAGTGCTCTTTTGAAACCACAAGCCCTTGACCACCACTCCCAATAACGAAAAATAGAAACCCCTGCCTGTTTGGGGTGTTCTTGTCATCTTGGTCCTATGTTCTCCTCCCACCACTAAACCTACTGACCTCCTTACATCTGTACTCCTACATCCTTCTCTCCATCACGTTACAACAGATCAGTCGTCCATAGACCTTCCAAGGGCAAACCCTTACGTATGTACACCATATTTTATACCCACCTGCCTATTCAGGGACTTTGTTCTTATCATTTGTGCTTATTTCTTCTGCATCATCAATTTCCCCTCTTTTCCAAATCATTTTCATCAGCATAAAAGTATGCATATGTTTAGGTACCATTAAAAAAAAGAACTGCTCTCTTAACCCTCCTTTTAGTCTGCATCGCTGATGCCTCCTCTTCCTGACTTGTAGATGTTAGAGTGCCCCAGGAGTCCATCTTTGTCCCCTTTTCTCCCTCCACACCGATCTCCTATAATCTGTCTAATTGCATGGCCTGCAGAATCACCTAACGGTATCTACATTTGTGTCTCTAGCCCAAACTCCCCACTGCGCATTCAACTCCAATATCTGACAGCTCAACGACATTTTCACTTGAATATCAGACAAGCATCTCAATTAGAACATATGGTTCCCCTACACAACACACCTAGATATTCTGCTCCCCCAACAGGTTTCTTCATCTCAGCAATTGGCACATTATTCAATCAGTTGTTCAGTTGTTCCTGGACCTCACATATAAACCCTAAGCGAAGTCAGCCAGTTGAATATCAAATGCATCTCAGGCTCAACCACTTCCCAACAGCTTTATTGCTTTATTGCAAACCATCATTATCCCTGTCAGGAGTGCCATGACAGTGACTCTCTACCTGGTCTTGAGGTGACAACACATAGTGCATTCTCCACATAGAAGTCAGAGTTGTCCTCTAAAAAAAATATGTAGATCACATTACCTACCTGCTCACAACTCGCCATGACTTTTTACCACACTGACCAGCATATCCAAAGTTCTTACAACAACCTGCAATGGCCTATGTCACCTACCTCTGCCTACATTTTTAGTATCTCCTATCACTGATCACTCACTATTCCACTTCAACTCCACTTCGACTTGTACTTTCTCAGCTAGGCCAAAACTATGTCTACTTTAGGCCCTTGCATTTGCTATTCCATCTGCCTGGAATATTCTTTCACTTGATCTTTGTGGCTTGCCTGTGCATTTAATTTAAGTCTCTGCCCACCTGGCTCCTCATCAATTAGAACTTGACCAAGCATTCTATTTAAAATAGTGCACTCTTATTCTGCTTTATTTAATAGCATTATCACCAACTGATATTTTACTATGAATTAAGCATAATGTAATACGGGGATATTCCTATGAAGATAGTATCAGAGAGCTTACCCAATTAGTTATGACCAAGTAAGACTCATTGTAAGGGGCCAGAAACTGGCACTGAACTCAAAACTCTGAAATTGGAAGGGGGAAATACAGAGTATAGGCCCAGTTGTTAATGCTAAAGAGTCCAATGCTGCAGCAAAAATGGGGCATCAGTGCAGACCAGCAGTGTTGGGGTAGCCAAAGGGGTTGTCAGCTATTCCAAAATGCCCAAACACCAAGGCATAACAAAGTCGCTATAAATCTTCAACATTCATTTAGGTGACTCTCCTAATGTTCTTTAAATGTGTCAGGTTCACTTATCTGTTTCATTTCCTATTTACAATGCTACTTTTTTTGGTTAGGATTTAATATTTGTTTTTAGACTTCACCCACCTGAAGCCAGAAAGAGGGCCTAAGTTAATAAAGTTTGTAAGGAAGGTGAGGTTAGGAGTAATGTATTTTCCATTATCTGTTCAGTTGTCTTTACCATCAGGCTGGCATGGCCTTAAAAACACCTTTCATACCTACAATTCTCAAGTTGTTTCATCACCAATTGTTTATATTACCATCTGTTCCATTGACTTGTAAATTCAGTATTAATATCCCAAAGCCTGCCACGGTGTCTGGCTTATTCATTTGACTTTTTTTTTTTTTAATTGAATACCATTCCAGATATCCTGGACATGTGACTATGTTACCAACATATCCAACATAGGTCTTTGGGGCGGGGAAGGGGGGAAGATGTACATGTGATTAATGTTAGAGTTTTGACAACTGTATGAGATAGATTTCAGTCAGATTTCATACAAATTATTTTAACAGAGAGAATTTAATACAAAGATTGTTAATTGGGTATGGGAGAACTAGAAATCAGGCAAATGGGAACACCAAAGCATTAAAGAAGTAGGAATTACAGGAAGCCACTGGCACACCCGGGGCTGGGGAACAAGGGGAAGAGATTAGAATTGTTAAAATTCAGAACTTTAGCAGAGACGGCAAAAGAGCTGGGACCCAGACCTCTGAGGAAAGCCACTGGTTGGAGAAAATGAAGCTTGTTCTGTGAATGTTGGAAAAATGGCAAATTGGAGCCATTTGCTTACTGATTGCTGCCGCCAGCCTCAAGGAGCTGGGTTCATCTTGATAGGAACCAGGAAACAAAAGAAAGAAGCAAGTCCCTTTCTTACTCCAGCCTTCCAGTCTCCATTTAGGAATTTAGTATAATTATGTAAGTATTTGTTTACTCTTTGTCCTTCTCATAAGCCTTTGAGTTCTACTGCTGTTTGGTCCACCATTAAATCCATCAAGTCTGGGCACCCTTAGGATGAATTCACAAATAAATGAATGAGATCTCTTCATTTAACCAACCAGCCTGGGGATTGGAGAAGTTGTTGGAGGGTAAGAGAAAACTTCACCCCAAGGAAGTAAAAGTTTGAGGAAAAACAAGACTTTTCCTTAGAGCATTAATAATTATATGCTGGAAAATTTTAATAGCTTTATTATGGTAGATTCGTAGTTTTTCGTAGTTTTTTTTTAACCTAAAAGCATGCTTGTTCCATATTTTCTCAGTTTTATTTGCAGTCCTTCCATGAGCACAAAACTGAACTTCTTAAAAAATAAAATTTCACGAGTTCGACATATATTGCTGTGTGCACAATATACTTTGAGTACTCTCCTTCTAAGATTTATAAATTTCATGAATGAGTCTGCTTTAGAGTAATCTTTCTCCATGGTTGATGGCAGTCCATTAAAATGCAGGTTAGGTGGCCTTATCTCTAACAGTCCGATCTTAAAATCTCATCAGAGCCTTCTAAGTCTGCCTCCCAAAAGAACTTTTTACTTTTTTACCTCTTTTATATGACCTTCATGCCTATACCTCAATTGGAACATTCTGAAATCAGATGGGAAACAGAACAGTATTTTCTCCCTCCATTCACTGAACATTATCTCATACAGAAAGATATGTTGGTCCTGAAGACAACACCAAGAACAGAATCGAAGGATGCCAGTTAGTGAATCACCGTGAAGGGAAAAAGTGGCCTAACCTATACATATGTTGTCATATGCATCAACATCTCCCTTTACACCCAACTATACAAAAGAAAAAGGAAATGCTTGAGGCCAAGTAACACAGTGCAATTGGAAAAAGTTGTCTTATTCAGAGATCTAAATATATAGGTCAGGAAGATACTGGTCAGGTTCAAAGCAATGGAAGGAAAAGATATTTAAAAATAAATGACACGCTTTTTAAAACGTATCTGGTCAGATTTCCAAATGACCCACTCCACTTCTCTATTTTTCCCAAATGCCAGTTTCCTCAAATAAATCAATTCCATGTGATAAGCTTTAAAAAAGAGACCTGTGATATGTACAAAAACATTAAACATAATTTGAAATTTAAATTGTGTTCCAAAGAAATTGTAGTACGTTAGATTGTGTTCAACATTTACTGCTGTTATTTAGTCCATTTACATACAGCAGTAAGAGACAGTTAAACCATTAAATTACATGACTTTCTCAAAATTGCTCTTTAGTTATGATAAAATTAAGCTCTTTGTGTCCTATTTATAAACATGGATAAGTAGCCAATACATTGCAGATACCATTGTACTATAACCAAGTTTAATTTTCGATAGTTTCCTCAGGGCTTTAGTCATTTACTGATATTGGCTGATAAATTTGTATTTGTGTGTGTGTGTGTGGCTGTCTATAGGCAGTGTCAAAATTATCTGCAAGGAAGATAAGACCCATATAACTCCTTGAAAATTGCAAAGTATACAATAGCACTTAACAACTGTGTAAAATATAAATCAGTTTTGAGAAAACGGGAATTTGAAATTAACCACAAGGAAAATGTAGAAGGGAATTCTCAGAAAACAGTCCTGCTTTTCCCTAGTTTAAGTATTTTGTACTAAAGAATTTATGACTTACGAAAGATCTCAAATCTCAGTGATTTCTAAAGGCAGTTTCAACCATCTTTAAAACTCAAAGAAGCCTGCAGTCATTGTTCCAGGACAATGCTGTGTGATGAGAAAATAGAGTTTTATGCAATTGCCCCCAGATTACTTCTTGACTGGTACGTCTGCCTATTTATACTACATGAATCCACTAAATAAACAATAAGGTCTCTGTACCATCTAGGCTATAATTTCATTGGGAGTAATTTCTCTTAACTCCAAACTTCTTTCTCAACCAATGTTAAAAACCCAGAAAGTAAATAAGGATCAGTAAAGATAAAATCAAATTATAACTTGTAATATTTACTAAGATGAGCAAATCCAAGGGAAAACCAGCAATGCTCATCATGCAAAATTTATGAAGTTGCTTCTTTCCTTCTTCTGATTTGCTATTTTACTTCCACACCTATATAGCCCACATTGGAGTAGAGTGTTGGCAACACTGGTGAAATTACAAAAAAGCATATAGCCAGTTGGGAAGACTTAGGCCAAAAAGACTCCTTGTGTTCAATTAGGAATGCAGAAGTAATCCTGGCTGAAGAAAGTTCATGGCTTAGTGGATACAGAAAGGTGATGTACTGGGGTCTGCAGTTACTACCATTGAGTCACAAGTGCATTTTAATTTATGACTGTCATCTGCGTGATTTGAAGCAACAGTTCTGGCCCACGTGGAGATGTGCATCTGCTCCGTCCAACACAGGCCTGCTTATTACTCCCATGGAAAGACTGGCAAAGGGGAGAGGGAACCTGAATCGAATATTTGGACACGACCATCAACACCTGTTTCCAGCTGAAAGCTGACAAACCAATTTCTGTTTGCAAAACTAATTGAGAATGTCAAGAAGTTTTGCAGCAGATTAAGAAACAGAGTAGGCCTGTCCTGACCACGGGGACGTCGGGTGCTGCACCTTATGGACATGCCATTTAAAGGGAGGAACAGTCATCTGCCACCATAACAGCCAGAGGATTGCAGTCAAACTTCCCTCAGTGCCCCGACTTACGGTCTGTTTCCTGAACAGAAGGAGGATGCTACCTGGGACCCTGGGGGAGCTATCCAGGGTGGCACCAGAAGCCAGTGACGGCAACGTAGAGGACACATACACTCTCACGCATGGTGCCAATCTTAGTGGGAGAGCAGAGCTGCTCCTGGTGGATGCTTAAGACACATAAAGGCACAAACTTCTAACAAAAGTGGTGACAAATGTCCAGACAGGCGGTCGAATTGCCGATCTCATCGGGCAGCTCTTCATTCTCTCTGGTTGTTGATACCAGATAAAGATCTTTGTTTCTCTCTCCTCCTTGTCTGATTTGGGGAAAGGTTTCTCCACTCCTGGCCTTCCATTATTTTGACTGACAACCCAAATTGTGTCTACATGCAAAATCAATTCCACTGCTGTCTTTGGATTAACTAACAAGTGCCCTTTTGTCCAACTAATGACAGTTGCCGTACTAAGAGTGATAAAGCCACCAATTTAGAGTTAGACATAATCTAGATGGTAACTTTAAACAAACCGAGTTTTATTTTTTTTTCTGTGTGATAGAAGAAGCAAGTTATATTGTAGTTTGAGAGGGAGTACACCAAAGGCAGTGACTCCCAAATTTCACTGCTCATTGGAATCACAAGAGATCTTTCAAAAATACTGCTGCCTGGCTCCAAACTTGAACATTCAGATTTAACTGACGTGATCTGGACATTGAGAGTTGTCAGAATTCCCCAGGTGATTTTAATAACATATTAAAAAGCTAAGGGTGGGAACCACCATTGTAGTAACTCAACAATAAGTTCTACAGCTTCCCAGATTCAAAACTCAACTTCTCCGCTTACTAAGTATGTGACTCTGGAAGGATTATGTCATCAACTAATAGTAATGATATCATTGATTTTGAGGATTTAGTACAAGAAGAGAAGTGCTTACTACAGAGTAAGTGTTCAATGAGTTAGTTTAAAAATGAATCACTAGGGGCGCCTGGGTGGCTCAGTCGTTGAGCGTCTGTCTTCCGCTCAGGTCATGATCCCAGCGTCCTGGGATCGAGCCCCGCATCGGGCTCCCTGCTCGATGGGAAGCCTGCTTCTCCCTTTCCCATTCCCCCTGCTTGTGTTCTTGCTCTCGCTCTCGCTCTCTCTCTGTCAAATAAATAAATAAAATCTTTAATAAATAAATAATAAATAAAAATGAATCACTAATAGCAAGCATATTTAAGCAACAGCCCAAACAAAAGAAGCCTGTTTACACGATCTTCCTGCAAATTCCTTAGACTAATTCCATTCATTCAAAACACATTTACTAAATAATTTGCCTTAGTTTTCCATAGCTGCCATCACAAATTACGACAAACTTAGTAGTTTCAAACAACATAAACATATTCTCTTATAGTTTTGTAGGTCAGAAGTCCTACACAGATCTCACTGGGGTGAAACCAAGGTGTTGGCAGGACTGTGTTTCTTTCTGGAGGCTCTAGGGGAGAATATGTTCCCTTGTTTTCTTCAGCTTGTAGAGGCCTCCCACACTCCTTGGTTCATGAGCACCCCACCCCCAATCTTCACAGCCAGCAAGTTGCCTTTCTCTAACCCTTGCTCTCTAGTGACAGTGCCTGCTGACCAACCCTAGCTGGAAATGGTTCTCTGATTGTAAAGACTCATGTGATTAGATCGAGCCCACCTGGATAATACAGACTAATCTCCCCATCTCAAGGTATGTAGTATTAATCATACCTCTAAAAATCTTTTTGCTATGTAAGCCACCATATTCATAGGTTACAGCAATTAGGGTGTGGACATATTTGGGACCAATATTTTTCCTACCACAGAATTGCTGTGGCCTTGTATCATATTCCTTTTAAATGTCCTCTTGGATGAATAAAATTTCTCCACTCTTTTTAAAATCTAGGGCAAACTCTTTTATACTTCAGTTCAAATCTTACAGAAATTATTATAAAATTGGAACTGATCATGTCTACCCATGTCACTTAGTAATTGATAACTGTAGTAAGCAGTTAACCAAATCAATCCCAGGTCATGATAATAGTGATTCTGTGCTGAATGTCTAAACTTTTTTGTCAATTGTTTCTTCTTAGGATTCAGATACAAACTTTTACACAATTTCCCTCCAAATTTTAGTTTTGTTTTTTTTTTCTAAGTTGCCAGATCCCCTTCCCATTGTAATAGCACTTTACTTGTATAAATTCCAAACACTATGCCAAACCCCCAGCAAAAAGCTACTTGAGCAAAAATAAATAATGAGTTCCTCCCAGGATTGGTCATGTTTCCTGACACTATTCACACCTCTCTGGATAATCCATCATTGCTCTGCAGCACCAATTGACCCTAAAAAGTCTGGGCACGTTCCCAGAAACCCACATATTTTGTCAGAGGGAATGGGTATTACAATCTGGAAAGACTTGCCTGAGCAAACATGCTCTGTCCAGCCAAAGTCTCACCTTGAGAACACACACTTTGAGATTTCTCCTTGGCACTGCCTTCTACCCATGCTGCTCCGAGGCCGGCTTGGCCACACCACCAGGTTCAGTGTAGTCCCACTTACATACGCAGCACTTCTTTATCTAATGTAGCTGTAACCCATTCCAATTGCTCACATTCTCCTTCCTCCCCCACTTCTCTCTTCTTCTGGCTGCAAGGTGATTGATAACAGTCTCTCTTTCCCCCACCTCTGGAGGTGAGGAGCTGGAGAGCCAGGATCTTAAGTCTTAAGTAGTCTTATTGTGGTGGAGGGATAACTGGAAGATGAGACTAGGTAGGCACAGCAGGGCCAGATGACGGGAGGCTGTGGATGCCAGGCTGGGGTATCTGGGCTTGATTCATTAGATGATAGGGAGGCATCCTAGGCCCCTGGGTAGAGAAGTGACATGAAGATAGTGGTATTTTCGAAAGTACCATCTGACAGTGCCCTGTGTGATGACTTAGAAGCAGGGACAAAATGAAGAGAAGCCAGTTAGGAGACTATCACAAAAACCAAGTCCAATTTGGTAAGAGCCTGAAACAGTACGACAATGTACATAAAGCAGGAGCAAGGATAAATCCAAGAGACTTCAGGAGCGGGAAACCTCTTGGGCTCAGTGACTAATTTTACATGAGTGATAAACTTGAGAGATTTCAAAGATGACTGTAAAATGTAAAGCTAAGGCAGTAGGAAACTGGTAGTGCTTCTGAAACAGGTAAGGGGACAGGAAAGGGAATGTGGTTTAAAGAAAGGATCGAATTAACGGTAATAGCACTTATGCTACTCCTTGATTACAATCCATCAATCCCTATCATTTCACTTAGTATAAATGCCAAAGGCTTAACATCACTCGTAAGACCACACTTTAAATCTCTATAATTTTATCTCTTGCAGTTCTTTTGATAATTAATATCTCAGTATTTTGAATGAATCAAGTTATTTTCTGCCTGTAGAATTGGGCCCAGGTCTGGTCAAACACAGAACTCCTTTATTGTGATTACTCCAAGCAATGTGAGACATCATATATGGGTCCTAGTTAGAAAAAAAAAAAAAAAATAAGAAAAACCTTTCTCTTTTCCTCTGGGTCAGGAGTCTTAAGGATGATGTAGCCTTGTGATTGCTAGTAACCATTTGACACCAAATGGAGAAAGTCTCTTGAGAGTGAGGCCAGAGACAAGCAGAACAAGATAGAGAGCCAAGGACCTGAGGCCTCATATAAATCCCTGGATCCAGCCAAGCCTTGCTAGCTCCACATCTTAGACTTCCCAGTTTTATGTACTAATCAATTCTCTTTATTTTTTTAAATTTTTTATGTTTTAGCTTCAGCTTAGGCCTCTGTCACATGTAACCTAGAGTCCTGACTATTCTATCACCTCAAGGCTGCTCATTTGCATGCAGTGCTTTTCCCTATACTCTTTGACTAACTCCCACTTGTCTTCGGGACTTGGCTTAAACATTACCTTCTCAGAGAGCCTTGCCATGAAGTACCAATCCAAATTAGGTCCCCTTTTACTGTTTTTTCAAATCATCTTACTATATTTCCTTATAGTTCTTCTTATAATTTATAGTGATATACTTATATGTGTTCATTTGTTGAAAGTCTGTCTTCATTAATAAGACCTTACACATTACCCTCTGCACCCTCCTGAATCCCACTAAAATGCTAGTAATGTTATTTTTTAAGACATAAATCCAAATTAAAGAAAAAGCAACAAAACATTGTAAACCACAAAGCAGATGGATAAGTAGCAATTGACAGGCCCAGGAAAACTAAAACCTAAGCCAAGGAAAGGCTGAGAAACAGCCTGCTCTACACCATAGAAGTCTCAAAAGACTCAGGAATTCTTGGTACCAGACTCCCGTGAATGTAGAAAGTAGAGCTAAAATTAAACCCCTTTAAGAAACAGATTTTCGGAAATCCTCCCCTACTAAGTGGGTAGCTATTCCTCCGCCACTTGACAGAAGACTGGATGTTCTCTAACTAGCTAAAATGGAAGTTCTCTGGGCTAATAGCCCACCCAAGACGCAGACTTTCCTATGGGATTCTCAGTGTCTCCCTCCTAAATAAAAGCCAACATCCAAGGTTCACCAGACTTTTGAAGAAGGCCTCCAAAAGAAAAGATGAATGTGAAACCAAGGGAAAATTTAAAAAACTTGAATAGAACAGACAATATAGTGATAGAAAAACTTTTAAAATTAAAATCTGCAAACAATATAAAAAGAGACATTTGCATCAATGAAATAAAAACAAGGCACTTTAGTGGGAAAAAGAGATGTTCAGAGACCAAAAAATCTTGTAAATTCATAATAAAATAGAAGAAGTTTAAAAAGTAGACGCACTGGAATAAAATTTAATTAATTCTTACAATGTTCAGCAAAAAGACAAAAAGATGAATAGTAAGAAAGGAAAGGTGTAAAACTGAGAGGACCACCCACATCTAAATAATAGGAATTGCATTTGAAACAAAAACAAACAAACAACAACACAAAAAACAAACAACAACAACTAAAAATGAGAAAATGGTGAAGAAATTATCAGAAAAATAATTAAAGAGAATTTCCCAAACTGAAGGCCCATCAAGTGCTCAACATAACAGATGGACACAGATCTGCATGGAAGTACACCATGAAACTCCAGAACACTGGAGAATAATAAGATTCTAAAAGTTTCCAGAGAAAAAGAACTGTGTACATACAAAGGATCTAAATTACAACAGCATAGAACTTTTCAACAGCAACATGGAAGTGAAAGACAATGATGTAATGCCTTCCAAATTCTGAGAGGACACAATTTCAACCTAGAACTCCATAGCTAGCTATTTAGTGTGAAGTTAGAATAGAGAAATTTTTGTATATGCAGAATCTCAAAAAAATTTTTTTTTACTTTCATCTTTTCTCAAGAAGAAACATTCTGCTAAAATGAGGAGATAAATCAAGTAAGAGAGGAAAAAAGATGACCTAGGAAACAGGTGCTCAAAAACAAGAAAATGAATGGACTCCTTGGGGGTGATGGTGAAGAGCAAGAGAGAGATAATAACTCTGCAGCAGCCCAAACATTGTCCAGCATGGACGAGTGCAGACACAAAGACTCCAGGAAAGACTTCATAAAAATGGAATTAATATATCACCAAAAGCATTTGCATATAGAGAGATTTACTGAGGCGAGATTAAGGATAAATTAGCCATAAGTACATGGAAAACTATGCAAATAAGAATAGAAATTACTGGGGTACATGGGTGGCTCAGTCTGTTAAGCGTCTGCCTTTGGTGCAGGTCATGATCTCAGGGTTTTGGGATCAAGCCTCTTGTCGAGCTCCCTGCTCAGTGGGGAGTCTGCTTTTCCCTCTCCCTCTCCTTCCACACTCCCGCCACTTCTGTTCCCTCGCTCTCTCTCTCAAATAAATAAATAAATAAATAATCTTTTTAAAAAAGGATAGAAATTATTATAGTTGTTATTAATCCTAAGAAAAATGAAAAGTTGCACAAGGAAATATAACAATCATAAAATTAAAAATTACTAACACTTCAGTGCTTATTATAGGACATGAATTATTCTTTTTATTTATTAACTGATTCACTATTAATCATCACAAAAATCCAATGTTGTAGGTATTATGATTCCCTCATTCTACACTTGAAGAAATTGAGACATGGAGATAATAAGGAGTGGACCCAAGCTCACCCTGACAGTAAGTACCATTTCTGGAATTTGAACCCAGGCAACTGGACTCTAGAAGCTGTTCTCCTAACTATCACTACATGTTGCCTCTCAAAATAATCATAAGATATTACATATCTCCACTATAAGTAGTATTTTCATGGGCAAATATAAACTCTGAATATTCATTTATCCCAAATTGCAAAATGACAACTTTGGAAGACTAGAGAGAAAAGAAAAGTGTATAGGTTCAGTGTGGTACATGTGAAAGGAAGCTAAATCTTCCGAATCTTTATTGGAAGTCGATAGCTAAGAGCTTAAAAACAGAATGAAAGAAATAGCTATATAAGCATCACTTTTAAAGATTTAGAGATAAGTGCCCCAAAAAATCAGTTAAAAGAATTGAATGTGGATGCCACAAGTAGGAAATGACAGGATATGAAGGATTTCCTCCAGGGAACTAACTTTATCAAGACTTGTAGAAATGCTTTATTCCTTAAACTATGTGCTTGTATAACTAATATTTTTCACAGCCACTGTTAAGTGTTGAGTATCACTAAGTTGATATTTAAAGCCATGAGTATGAGATGACTGGATGGCTCAGTCGGTTAAGCGTCTGACTCTTGAACTCAGCTCAGCTTTCGATCTCACCATCGTGAGTTCAAGCCCCATGTTGGGTTCCATGCATGGAGCCTCCTTAAAAATAAATAAATAAATAAAAATAAAGCCATGAGTACGGATCACTTCTCAGCGTGAGTAGAGAGGAGAGGTCCCAAGGACAGAATGTTTGAAGGTCTACATAGCCCATGTAGGAGGCTAAAGGAAAAAGATGAGGCAGAGAAGAAACAAGGACAAACTAAAGAGAAAAAACAAAAGGCTCAAGAAATCCAATAATCTAGAAAGCAAAGCAAGAGAGAGCATTGGGAAGGAGAGAGCCAATAACAGTAAGGAAAAGAGGGGAAGGACAATGAGAATAGCAACTGGGCCAAAATGGCATTTCAGTCATGGTTGGGGAGCAAAGTGGTTGTGGGTGCTTATGGAAGGAGCTGTAGGTAAGGCAGCAGAAGGCATGAGGACGTACCATAGTTGTCAGAGTAGCATTGAATGGTAAAGATGTCATTTCCTCCAGCATAGGGGCTCCCTACTGCAGGAGCTGCCAGGCTAGATTGAATGTTTTTTTCCTGAAGTCCGCTGCCAAGGGAGCAGCCGCCCCTTCATTAACAGGGAAGGAATGACAGGAAATCATTACTGTCAAGAAGCTTGTTGACATGAAGAAAATGACATGGTTAGTTTCTGATGGTGGCAGCGTGCCATTTTCAGCAATGCCAAAGCAAAGAAATCATAATATCTAGAAAATAATATTTCCATGCCCACCATATAAATTCTAGCCAGATGTTGCCCCGAGGAAAGTGAGTTCCTTTGGCTTTGATGACAAGTACAGAAGAGCAAAGGCCTCCTTCTCACTATTGATGAGCCCCTGATTGTTGGTTACATGAATCAGGAGACAAGCTTTGGGGCAGGATCACAGCCAGCCCAGAGTTAGACCTAAAGATAAGTGAGAGGTCACCGTTTAATTTCAAGAAGAGCACCAAGTACACGCTGAAGAAGAGAGAAGCCACCTGGCAGCATTAAAGTGGAGCCTCCGGAATGCGATTGTGTTCTGGGGGCAGGCAGGTGAGAGCAGGCTCCGCTCCAACAAAGTAGGCCTGTGACAAGGGAAAGATGAAAGCGTCCCCACCATCTCCTCCAGCAGCTACAGGAGATTTCCTGGTCCTTTGATCTAGCGATCATGTGACCCATCAGTTACCTGGAGGGGGTGTCTGTAGATATTGCCACTGTGAAATGTTCTAGTCTTGTGTCAGAGGGCTGTTGTCTTGAAGTGGAGGATGCCAGAAATGTGTGAGTTGGCTTTCAGTTGTACATTGATATGTCAGTTTCAATTATTCATTGAAGCAGCGGGTTCTTTCCTTTCACTGAGGCACAGTTCAAGAGAACAATGGTTCTTTCAATATATATATATATTCTACATGCAGATAAGAGATTATCAATGTTCAGGTAAAATAAGCATCACTCCTGCGAGCTACGCATCAAGTGTAAAATATTTTGGATGAATCGTGTATTCATTCTTTCTGTATTTTCATACCACTCAGAGGCAAAGCCAACACATGTCATGTGCACATGCGCACACCACACACACACACACACACGCATGCACACGTGCGCACATACACACACACACACACAAAGACACTAAGGTAGGACTGAGGCTAGTATTAAATCCACACATTTGGTTTTTCAGTTGGATTCTCACGGTCCTACTCCCTCTCACTACCTTGGTGGATAAATAGAAGAAGGGAAGTAGTGGGTATGAGGATGCAGTGACTCCCAATGATATCCAGGAAGAAGGATCACAGAGCACTTACCTGCTCACCTCCCATGTCCTTTGCAACAGAGCAAAGAAAATGAGAACATATCTATCCATCCAGCACATCCGAGATTATAGATGATGCCCAGGGAACATCACAGCAGTGATACTAGAAGAGATACCAAGCCAGGGAGTGGACACCCTGGGCCTCTGTCCACCAATGTCCCACCCATTTACACCTCTGAAAAATAAAAAGCTACTGGGAGATAAGAGAATATCTGTCCTGAGTGATACACGCTCTGGGTTTGCACTCACTCTAGGTGAGTAGGAAAGACAGTGCTTTTCAGATGAGAAGAACACCAGTGTAGGAGTGAAGCTGATGGGCTGTTTAGATTAAATTCCAGGTGTGTGTTTACTAGCTGTGTGACTTCAGGCAAATTATTTAACCTCTCTGTACCTCTCTTTCCTCCACTCTAAAATGGAGTGAATGATCATATTTATCCCGTAGGGATATTTTGTCAGAATTAAATGAGTTAATTCGTTTAACACAAGTTCAATAAATGTTAACTGTTATTATGTGTGCTAATAAGATCCCTGGACTCCAAACAACATTCCCCACTAGCTTGTTAGATACCTGACATTCTACCTCTGGAAAGTTATTCCATGAATAGAGAATTTAGGGTGTCTATCTTTACTAAAAGGCAAAAACTTCTAATAATGCAAAAAAAAATATCTAAGAGACTCATATCTACAAGATATTTGTTCTCATTCCTTCCATGGACACACCCAAGAGCCAGATTTCATTAAATCACCTCTGCATGTCTTTCACCTCTTCCTTCACCTTGCTTCCACTGCTTGTCTTACAGGACTCCTGTGTTCCCCAGGGACCCTGGTTCCCCTTCGCTCCTCCCAATCTACCTTCCTCTAGCCAAGGTCAGGAGAAGCTGCCATTTTCTACATTTGTCTCATAGCACTTGTCCAGTCTATCTTCATTCCTCTGATGGACTCCTCTCCCACTGCCTGCTGTGGATCTGTCTGCAGCAATTCCTGTGACACCTCAAATTCACCATGTCCAAGATGTAGTTTCTCACCCTGTCTTCTCCCACGCAGAACCCCCACAGCAGTTCTGCACCCCCCCTTCTGTTCAAGGCACACACATTTCACAGACTGGCAACCTAGAATTAACTTTGGCTGATTCTTCCAACCTTGTTTGTGTATGTAGGTAGCTAAAGTCTTTGTGTTCTAGGTCTAAAATGTCTTAGTCACTCTCACCGTCCCTGCCCTACATCAGGCCCTTACACTTCTCACTTGGGCTTTTGCAATAAGCTCCTAACTGATCTCCCCATACCCTCTCTATGTATTTCCCTTCCAACCTAATGAGCACACTACCTCAAGCTTTGAGCACACATTTTCTTATTCAAAATATTGATGGAGCACCTGGGTGGCTCAGTTGGTTAAGCTTCCAACTCTTGGTTTTGGCTCAGGTCATGATCTCATGGGTCATGGGATTGAGCCTGGCATCAGGCTCCAAGATCAGCGGGGAGTCTGCTTAAAGATTCTCTCCCTCTACCGCTCCCCCCACTCACTTTCTCTCTATCTCGCTCTCTCTCGCTCTCTCTTAAATAAATAAACAAATCTTTTAAAAAAAAAAAAAAGTAAGGATTTCCCCAAAGTCTGGTGAAATAAACTCAGTACTTCAAGCTCTGAACTACCTTTCCAGCCCCAGATCCCACACTTCTATATATCTGTCTGCCCAACATTCAGGTTAACTGAGTTATCAGTGATAACCGATATCACCAAGTTACTCTGTGATTGCATTACCCCAGGGCACAACCCATCCTTACTCTATGTCTTTCCTTGTGCTCCAGGCACCTGAGAGGACCTTTTCTCCTAACTCCACTCTCTGGTCCCATAAACCATCTTGGTTCAAATCCTTCGCTTTTTAAGCACTGTGGCCTTGAAGAAGATACTTGATCTCCCTGGACTCGGAGTAACTCTGGACATTGTGAAATGTGCTGTTATAAGGAGCTGTTGGGAGGTTTCAGGGAGCTACTGTAATGTAAGTAGCTATGGTTCATCGAACGGCACCTGTCTTTAAGGCTCAGCTCAAATGGAATCCACTAAAGGAAGCTTTTCCTGATTCCTCACAATAAAATAGTTTTTCCCTTCTTCCTCCCTTCCTCCCTCCCTCCTTTCCCTCTTCCTTCCTTTCCTCCTTTCATGCAACAACCATCCCTGTGGCAGCTGCACCATGTGGGATGCAGGCCTGCCTTGGGCGCATACCCGGGAGAAACATGGTTGTGACCCTCAGGAAGCTCGAAGTCTTGTGAGAGAGATGGCAGGTATAAAAACAGAGGTTTGTATGGATATCAAGCACACACACAGGAGGGAGGAGGGTAAAACTGCCTGATGAGCCCAGGAAAAGTCTGCTAGTGATGGTGAATCGAGAAAGAACGAAGCCAGAGAGAGGAGAAGGAGCTGTGTAGGCACTGCATGGGGAGCACGGCTCTGGGCAGAGGGCGACAGGGAGCAGTGACGGAGAGGTACCAGGGAGTGTGGTTCCTCTCGGGCGTGTTGCTGACAGTGCGGTGTGAACACTGAAACAAAATCATTTCAGGTACTCTTAAAACTCCAGAACCCCGCTCTAAAATCCACCCCACAAAGTCAAAATCAAAATCATTTTCGTGAATGAAAATACCTGTGGTTCGGCCCTGAGAAAATGAACTTCAAACAAGTGCCGGGAGTGATTCTTCTATTCATTACGTTGTGAAGACAGTGATCCCCATTTGGGATCACAGAGACCCACTGTAAAGCTTCATTCAGACAAAGAAATGGACAAAAACAGATGAGGTAGTAAAAGCAAAGGATGTGTAAGGATACATTCTTCTTGCATTTTGGATTTTCAAAATTTACTTAAAGTAAATTAGAATACTAAGCAGCCATTAAAAATAATGTTGTAAAGTACATTTTTCATACTGAACTGTTTATGTAAGAAAAGAAAAAATTGCACATATACGTATAAAATCTCATTTTTGTAAGACAAGTAAGTTTTTGTATGTATGTGCAGAGAAAAAAAAGGCTTGAGGAATAAGCCTCAAATGTTAATGGTGATTATCCCTAGGCAGTGGGAGTTGGTGTAATTTTGGAGAGGATTTTATGATTTTCCTAAATGAATATGTATTTCATGTATAATTTTTAAAAAGCAGTATACGTTCCTTTTCTTAAAGGCAAATAGCCAGAACCAAAATGGAATTCGAATTAATGGCCTAAAGCCGTGAGAACGAGGAGGGTTTGACCTCAGGACGGCAGGCAGTGACACAGCCCACAGCCTTCGCAGTGCGCCAGACTTAGGTCTGGCCTGAGCAAACATCTAGCAGCAAGGCCAGCAGGGAGAGCAGGAACTGGGGGCCAAGTCCAAGTCCTCCCCAGCCCAGGCAGCATTAGGTCAGGAAATCATAGTTCCAGCTGTGAGATCCTGGAAGCAGGGAGAAGAAATGAAGCTGAGACACGCAACCGTCTCAGGAGTCTGGCATGGGCCAGACTCCTGGGTGGGTGTAGTCATTCTCTCCTCAGAGTGTGGAAGGTTCTAGAAACCAGACGTTGGATCGGGGCTCCCCATAAACCAGGTGGAGACTCAGGGGCCCGTGTAATAGAAAAGGTTTCTAATGTATTAAAATACCCTTAAGAGAACCCGTATCATTTCCCAAACCTGGGGTCCTTCACATTTTTGTGTTCTAATCGTAAAATAATGACATGCTGTCCCACAACTGGGAAATTATATTTCTCGACTTTGTGTTTCTAAAGTTAACATATTTGAAGCAGTTGCCTCAGACCCAGTGCTTGGAACCCGTGCTCCATATCCTATATCCCAGACTTCGCTATCATCCTGCGCCATGCAGTTGTTTAGTGAATGTCATTATTAATAAATAATGATATACAGGATGCTACTCTTTTACGTAAAATTATAGGTATAATGCAGCTGATACTGGGGATGGAAACACTTTTCACTGGTCCTCTCTCATAGTCTGTAAACCATGAACATTGAATTAACCCCATAAAAGTGACAATTCTGACCCTGGGCTATCCCCATTACTCTAAGGTTACAGCTTGCAAGCCAACTCAAATTGTTCTCCGTGTGGTACTTTACTGAAATACTTATCATCTGGAAACCGTATGTAGTGCATATTCTTAATAAATAATAACACATTTTATTTTGGTTTACTGAAAATTAACAGGGCATTTGGGAAATTGCTGTTATTGTGAGAGCCTGTTTCACATTTGCCTTGGCAGTACACTAGCTATCTAAGTGGAAAAGAGGAGAGCCAATGGCTGTTGAGGGTGGCTTTTTTCCTCTGCTGTCGGTATTCCCAGAAAGCCACACAGCTGGTAACATTAATGATGTCCTGTATACTCAGAAGAGATGAAAGACGTCAAAGTTGTAATGGGCTTACCCATATGAAATTGTTGTTCTGACTTGATTGGTTTTGCATTCAGACACAGTAAATCTACTTCTTTGCAACAATATTCCAATCTGTAGTCCAAATGGTCTGCAAAGTTTCAAGGCTTTATCAATGTGATTGTGCAAGACAGCTTTGTGGACATGCTAAGTAGAAAGGCAAAAAGCAGTGAACTTTGGGGGGCTGTTCCCATGCCAAGAGCCGCTCCTGGGTTAGTGGGTACCATTCTCTGATAGTCCTGATTCCTCTCAGAAGCATCCCTTGTAAGGTTCTCCCACCTCATAATGTAACAACTAAGGCATCAGCCCCAATACGAGTTTTAATCAGAGAAAATACACTTGCACTGTTGGAGCGAGAAGGATATTAGGATTCAGGAAGGAGGGGAGAACACGGATTAAGAAGACCAACAAAAGCAGCTTTTGTGGTTTCATTGGGTGTTTTTCTTCTCCTCGCTGGTCCTACAGGGTAATCGCTATCGCTTAGGAGACCATGCTGCCGGCCAGTAATGGCTTCACAGCTTCTCAGCCCTGCTTCTACCTGGCCAGCCCTCCCATCCTGTGGCCACCCTGTTGGCCGCCCTCCCATCCTTGCTACGTTGAAACACCACAAATGGTTTCATTTTCATGCTGAGAAATATTTCTAAACAAGTTTCTCTACCTTTCTATTGACCTTTGTTTTCCATTTTGTGTTAAGTATACATTCTCGTTCATTCTTTCCTATCAACTCTGTGGGTGTTTGGGTGCTTCAGACTGGCATACAGAGAAACCATATAATTGTTCTTAATCTAATGATGCATTTTATATTTCCTGGATTTAGAAGAATTTGCTTTTTCTTACTTAATCCCCCTTTTCCACGTGGCTGATTCTTAAACATTAATGATTCTACCATTTTTTCAAACATGCAAGTTGGAAACCAAAGTGACCTTTACCTTGTCTCTCCTCCTTCCCCTCCTTACCTCCCTACAGTCATGCCTCCAGACTCACCCTCAAATTTGTTACCCAACATGTCAGGCCTGGCCCTTATCATGTTCCTCCCGGGTTATTATACCTTCCTAACCAGTCTGTCTGCTTTTAGTCTCTCCCCTCCAATTCACTCTGCTATGCTACCAAAACAATCTTCCTATAAAGTTCAAAAAAAAAAAAAAAATCACATACCAGTTCTGCCTAAGATTAGTGCATAGATTCCCACTTTCTCAAGGTTAGATACACACTTGCAAAGCAGCTAAGCAAGATGATTAAAATGAGGATTCCAGGGGCAGCGGGGTGGCTCAGTTGGTTATGGGTCTGACTTCGGCTCAAGTCATGATCTCAGCGTCCTGGGATCGAGCCCCACGTCGGTCTCACTGATCAGCAGGGAGTCTGCTTGTCCCTCTCCCTCTGCCTCTCCCCCCATTCATGCTCTCTAGCTCTCAAATAAATAAATAAAATATTTTAAAAAAAGAAGACTCTAGAGCCAAACTGTGTGGGTTCAAATCCCAGTTCTGCCAACAACTAACTGTGGAGACTGGGTAGTAATTTGAACTCACCTTGGTTTCTCCATCTGTAAAATGGGGTAATGACAGGATCTACCTCATGAGAATTAAGTAAGTTAATACTGGGAAGTGACAGAACAATCACTTATGCGTAGTAAGGATTACACATTTTTGCTATCGACATAAAATAATTACCCCACATTAGGCATGGAGGCCCTTCACTGCCTACATTTTATCTTTCTGCCTCACCTTCCATCACTTCTGACCATACTCTTCACACCTTCACCACATCAAGCTGCTTGCCACATATTTCTGCATATGCTATGTTTTCCACTCTAAATATCCTCCTCTTCTGTTTCTCCATCTGGGAAAATCATTCTGCCATTTGTTCATCACTCGGGTTTTTATAATAGTGTGTGTCCCATTGTTTCATCATTTATTGTCCCCACCAAACTTAAGAATTTAAGATTGAGTTTCAAGGACTCCTTTATATTCACATCTGCGAACTCCATGTCGAAAATAATGAATAAGTATGGACCAAATGCTCAGTGAATGCTTGATGTTGGAAAGAAAACAGGAAGGAAGGGAGGCAGAGGAAGAAAATAGGAGTTGCTTGCAATTTTCTCTGAGCCAGACAAGTGCTAAATAGTTTACATGGGTAATTCAGTCCTAACAACAGCCCAGTGAGTGGATGATATTAATAGTCCAACTCTACAGATAAAAAGCCTGAGGCTTTAGGTAACTCTTCCAACATCAGCCCAACCCTGGAATCCGAGGACAAGTTTGCCTCCCACCGTACCAAACAGGACTCCCCTTCACCCTCTCCCCAACTGCCAGTCAGCACAGACTCAAGGAGAGTTCCCTTACGCTTGCCCCAGTGGCAGGGAGACGGGGCGGCGGGGGGGGGGGGGGGGGGAGACGCAGGCTGCCAAGCTTGGTACAAATCTCATCTACGTCCCAGTTATACATGAGCATTTCTGATGCTCCGTTTCCTTAACTGTAAAATATACATAAACAGTGCCCACTTCCCACCTTCTAGAATTATCATGAGGATAAAGGAGATAAAGTATGTAAAGCTACAGTTTCAGTGCTTTGCACACACTAGGAGGTCAATATGAAACACTTATGTTTAAGATTAGCTAGCCTACTAGCTTCTTGGCTTGGGAAAGAAAGCCAATTATAATTCCCATTTTTGGTGGTTTTGAAGCTCAGCCTCCTTTGTAATACCAAACCAATTTGGTTTGGCTAAGTAAGAACTTTGCTTCAAAGAAAATGTTTTATGCATGCTCAAAACAAAGGCGTTAAGGAATGTTGGCAGGGAGACAGGGTTCTCCTAAAAGTGTAAGGAGCAAAGAAAATGCAATCCACCATTAAAGAAAGAGCCAAATGTTGTCATTCACTGTACACAAATAAAACAAGGCTCCTTCCAGAATCAAAGTTCCAATGACCCATAGTTCTGGGGCGTCAGCTTTGGAATTGAGAAAAAGCAACTTGAATAAGCGTAACAGTTTTTTGCACACATAGGTGTAGAAAACCAAAAGGAAACATTGAAACCCAGTAGAAGGGTTGTAAGAGTTTTATGTTAATCCAAATTTAATTTTAACTACCTAATCAATATGTAACTGAAGAAGCACGAACTAACAAAAATGAAACTTGCTAAAACTGAACTAAAACTTTGTTTGACAGGTTTTCACCTTGCTTATTTTTCTTACAGTCTTTTGACATTTTTTGCAGTGCATGATCAAAGACCAGCACAATTCTTTTACCCCCGAAATTTAGAAACAGTTACAAGAAGCAACTTAATTTATGGCTGAAAAGACCAAGTACATTTTTCACGTGGCATAATTAAAACTAGGTCAGTGAGAGAAAGGAATGAAAGACAGAGAGGTTTGTCTAAATATTATGCTGATAAATGACAAATTCACCTTGAAACAATTCGTTTGCCATTTTTCTCTTTATTTAGCAATGTCCTCCATTTTGCATTTAAAGAATATTCAGTTTCCAAAATACTAGGTTTTCTAGCCATCCTCTATGTTAGTGTGTCAAACATTACAGATGGAGCTAAAATTATTCATGGTAATTTACTGTTCTCTACACTCAAAGGGCAAACTTATCTCCTGCCTTTATGGCAACCCTCTAGAACATGCTCTGCACTTATTTTCTGGGCAGAGTTCCCACTGATAACCAGGGAGTGCCCGCTGGTGGAATGCATGTATAGAAAACGCCATGCTGCAGATCAGAGAAGAGAATTCAGTCCAAGCCCAGCTGGGCATTCCAGAGAGAGAAAAAGAAATAAGCAAACATAGTATCAACAATTGAGGGAAATGCTATGACTCTGCAAGTTCGGGGTTTTCAAGTCTTACAGGAATTGTATAAAATACTCTCTGATGTGCTATGTGGTGGATGAAGCAAGGCAAAGTAGCAACTAACGGAGCAGAATCCACAAGAAAAAGAAAAATAAGTCAAGAAAATCATAGAAACGTCTGATTCGATTCCAGAAAGTCATTTTGGTGGATCTCATAGGACATTAAGAAAACTGTTTGGGGCGCCTGGGTGGCTCAGTCGTTAAGCGTCTGCCTTCGGCTCGGGTCATGGTCCCAGGGTCCTGGGATCGAGCCCCGCGTCGTGCTCCCTGCTCCACGGGAGGCCTGCTTCTCCCTCTCCCACTCCCCCTGCTTGTGTTCCCTCTCTCACTGTGTCTCTCTCTATCAAATAAATAAATAAAATCTTTAAATAAAAAAAAAAAGAGCGTTTGATGTGCTTAGCCTGGGATGGCTTAGCTATAAGGGGGGAATGAGGAACAAATTGCACAAACTCAACCAAGTGTCTGGCACCCTAATGTGTGTTTCCCCTCGTTCTTCCCACAGTCACCTTTTCCTATAGCTATAATTCTAAACCCCAGCCTTTTCTAACCTCCTTTCAGCTCCTCTCTGGAGTGGAGAGTAACATTCATGCTGAGTGTGTGACTACTTGGCAGTACATCCAGGTTTCACCATAATTGATCATCTTCCCATCAATACTTTAGGTTGTCGGTGAAGCTTTCTCTGAGGTGTGGGCCTGAACCCTGTCAGAGGAGTGTAATTGCTAGCACCTACCTCCAACAAACCAAATTCTCTGGCAGACCATTTATCAGTTCCAACCATTCCTGCAGCTGACAAGTAAAGAAAGACATTTCTAAGTGAATGATTCAGTTATACATGTCTTTCGACACGCTGTATTTTGAACAGTCTGTTTTGGTAGGGTTGATGTGGCATTTGATGGCCTTAAAACCACAAACACCTGAAGTACCCTTCTTTGAAATAATTTAGGCACTCTCTTCCTGGCAGGCTATAGAAATAACAATTACAAAATATGCCTAAGGGATTGATCCTTCTAGACATATAACAATGACTACTTCTCCACAAAAATCACCTTTTCTACATACTCCATCCAGCCTTGAGAAACAATGCTCCAGGCTATCATAATCATTAGGATCTCAAGGCCTTATTTTTCTTGACTTGCTTACCCACCCCTAGAGTTCCCCCATAATACTTCAGCTTAATTCCTTTCTCTCGTTTAGAATCCTTCTTGAGCTCTTAGAATCAAGTACACATTTCAGAATGTGGCCTCAGGAGTATGTGACCTAATGTCTATCTCTCTCCATGGCCAGCTAAGCTCTGCCATGCTGGCCTCATTCCAGGATCTCAGACTACCCATGGCGTCTCCTGCCACCAGGCTCTCACACATACTGATCCCATGCTGAGATGGAACTTCCCTAAACCCATCCTCAACCGTCTTTGAACTTACTCTTGAGATCAAGAAAGTCAGTTCTTGCAGCCTTTTCCTGACTCCTAAATAAGTCAGATTCCTTTCTTGAATTCTCCCCGGGTAACTCTATTTCTGCTCTGATAGCATTCATTACACTTAACCTTCTTCCACTAGAAAGAAATCCCTTGAGGACAAGAACTGTGCATGTTGTGTTCAGTGCTGTACTCTTAGCATCTAACCCACTGCCTGGCACGTGATAGGTCCTGCAGCAGTGTACTCAGGCTGCCATTGCAAAATACCATACGGCGAGGGGCTTAAGCAATAGAAATTTATTTTCTCATAGCTCTGGAGGCTAGAAGCCCAAGATTCAGTTGCTGTCAATGTTGGTTTCTGGTGAGGCTTTTCTTCCTTTCTTCTCACTCTGCCCCCGTAGTCTTTTCTTTGTGTATGCATGGAGAGAAGGAGCTCTCTTCTTATGAGGACACCAGTTCTACTGAATGAGGGCCTCACTCTTATGACCTGTTTAACGTGAATTACCTCCCTCGAGTCTCTATCTCCAAATACTATCATGTTAGAAGTTGGAGTTTCAATATATGAATTTGGGAAGAACACAATTCTGTCTGTAACAGGTCCCCAATACATATCTGTTGAGTGAATGGTTAAATAAACGAATGATCTCTTACTCCAAGTTCTTTTCTTACTCAAGAGATTGTTGGCTTATGAAGGCATGAACCATGACTTTCTTTTCCCCTGCATCCATCATGGTCCCTGGAACACAGCCTATATTCAGTACATGGACTGAGTTTAGGTTCAACCTTCAAGGCAAAGGTGACCTGTGAAAATAGAGGTGTGTGTGAGTGTGTATATGTTGGAATGTGTGTTTTCATTACAAATGAAAGTTACTGAATGACTTTCTATGATCATATAGGAAGCTAGTTCTAAACTTCTAGGCAGAAAATGAGCAAGTAAGCTCAGCTCAAAAACCAATTAAAGAACAGAAGCAAATGAGCGGCTTGCAAATTCAGTGCTGCTTGATTCCTTACCTCCTTATAATGACAGTGCTTTCTCTGTGAAGTAATTTTCTTTTGATAAAAGGAGACCAGGTTCCCTGACCCCAGAAAGAAATGAATTAGTGATTTCTCTGCCTGAGAGTTGACAAACAGCCCTTACATCTTGCTCCCTGATATCCAGCAGTGAAACACATAGACTCTGAATATAATCTTTTTTAAAAGAGGTTGGGGAACCATAGAGTTCCCGTAGAGTCAGACCTCTGGATAATTCTTCATTTTGTTTTCTCTCATGGGGACATCAGTGCTCTGTTGTCCATACATACCTCATAACCACAGCCTCAAACACAGGATTGGGTCAGCCAGCAATGCCAGTCTCAGCAGCAAAGTGAGCACCTCATCTCCAGAGCCCCCTTCACCGTGGCATCCCCTCTCTCCCCTGCAATTGTCATCAACAGTCACGGTATTTTCTTTCTTTTTTTTTTTTTTTAAAGATTTTATTTATTTGACAGAGAGAGCACAAGCAGAAGGAGAGAGAGGGAGAAGCAGGCTCCCCGCTGAGCAGGGAGCCCAATGTGGGACTGGATCCCAGGACCCCGGAATCACGGCCCAGGCCGAAGGCAGCTGCTTAACCGACTGAGCCACCCAGGCGTCCCAACAGTCACGGTATTTTCCAGGCCTGGGAGAATTCTGCCCAAATTTGCTGTCTCCGACTCTAACTCTGCAGGCAGTTAGACATCCTGAGAAGCTATTTCCCTTTGTCTGATCTGAATGTACCTCTTTCTACATGCAGAGAGTGAGGGAAGGGTAAACCCACATGACTCTACTATATCGCCCAAATCCAAAACTTCAGTTCTGCCCTCCCCCTACTCCACCTGTTCCTTCAATGCATTCTTTTGATAAGATTAGGTTTTGGGTACCTGGGTGGCTCAGCCAGTTAAGCATCTGACTCTTGATTTCGGCTCAGTTCATGATCTCAGGGCTGTGAGATCAAGCCCTGTGCTAGGTGTGCAGCCTGCTTAAGATTCTCCCTCTCCCTCTGCCCCTCCCTCCCTCTCTCTCTCTAAAAAAAAGAAAAGAAAAGAAAAGAAAAAAAGATTAGGTCTTGTGGATGACATTAAATAAACTTCCAGTATGTTTGGTAACAATGTCAGATTTGTTGGATTCTTTCTGGTGGGCACCTGTATATATTTGCCTTTGCTGTGAGCTTGTTATTTATTTTTCTCAAGAAAATGTGCATCAAAGAATTGTAATTAACATATAATTGTTGAATATCTGACTGAATGGAATAAATGGATCATAATGTAAATCCGGATAACAATACAAATAACTTACTTAAAGCATAAAAAGTTATATAATGTGACCATTTTTATATAATAGTTCCTAAGATTGAGTGTTTATGAGATCCACATAATCTATGTGACTTGTTGACAAGAATAGCAAGGGCCTAGTTAAACTTTGGGGGGTCCATGCACATTTACAGAAGGAGCTTCATTCCACATCCCCAAACCCCTGACATAATAAGCTTATCAGAAAACCTAGGGCACAGTAACAGGAGCCTATTATGTTATATTTCACATCTATCAACCGTATCTCTAATTCCCACTGTAGCCACAGTAGAGATGAATAAAATTAAGCCAAATTATATCCATACACTAGGCACTTGGGTAAGGCTATAAAGTTCAGTCCATTCTCACCAGCTCTTTCCTCCTGAAGTTAGTAGTAGACTACCTCTAAAGGAGAAGGCTGGTGGAGAATTTTTTCACTCCAACGTCCATTATCAAAAGATGAAATAATCAGCCTGGGATGTGTATTGGTTTCCTGTTGGTGCTGTAACAAATTGCCACGTAGTTAGTAGCCTAAAACCACATAAATTCATTATAATCATATAGTTTGAGAACTTAGAAGTCTGAAATGGGTTTCACTGGGCTAAAATCAAGGTGTTGGCAGGGATGGTTCCTTCTGGAGGCTCTGGGGGAGAAGCCATTCCTTGCCTTTTCCAGTTTCTGTAGGCCACTTACATTCTTTGGTTTGTAGCTCTTTCCTCCATGTTCCAAAGCCAGCAACACAGCATCTTCAAATTTCCCTCTGACTCAGACACCTACTCTCTTACCTACTCCTCTGTTACTTAGAAGGACCCTTGCAGCTCGACTGGGCCTTCCCAGATAATCTAGGATAATCTCCTATCTCAAGATCCTTAACTACATCTGTAGAGTCTCCTTCACTGTGTAAGATAACCATATTCACAAGTTCCAGGAATTAGATGTGAATGTCTTGGGGATTGAGAGGGCATTATTCTGCCTACCATAGATGTAAATGGTAGATGATGTGTTTCCAGTGTGTTCTTTCAAATGCTTCTAATGGCCATACTTGTCACAGACCCATTCCACCCAAGCAGGCCCCACGGTGCTAAGGCTTGTGCAGGGAGCAGGAGGCCCAGAGTCAGCTCAGGAGAGCTTGTGAAGATGGAGAACTGGCCAGGGTGGAAAGCATAGAAGAAGACATAAACTTACATCATTACCCCTAAATCCCTCTTCTCCAAGATTTTTGCTATTTGGGCATTGCCCACAAGACACCTGCAACATCCCTTTCTGCTTTGCAGATGGAAAAAGAAATAATGATAAAAGAGCTTAAAAAGCTCAGCTGAGGTCACAGCACTTCCATGGCTAAGCAGGAAAATTCCTCCAGCCCATCAGTGCTCCCATTTGTAACATCACCAAAGCACATTTGCTCCTGTGATGGCTTAGTGCTTAAGTTGTTGGAATTTATCCATGATGGATAAATCACAGATATACATGATGGATTCAGAATATAGTCCCACATTAGGACAAAACACAAGTTTCACTTTAATTAACATGAGCTTATAGTAACTATTGTCATTTTCTCCCTAGTATTTATGAGTCACTTAATAAAAACTTCCTAGACTCTCAGTAGTACTGTGCCTTGTTCCAGGCCCCTCACTTCACCACTTCATCATTTCATGGCCAGGAAAGATCTTGAAACAGATCATTATAGTCGAAATATCTGGGGAGTTTTAAAAAAAAAAAAAACACTTTTGCATGTCTGTCTTGTTGCCAGAATATATATAAAATACGTGAGTTTTCTGAGACTTAGATGAAAACAGCTCGTCTCCTCACTTTTTTTACTTCCTTAAGCTCCTTTTCCCTCTTGCTCTCATTTCTCTCACAGAACACAAAGTTTTCCTTACTCTTACCACCTAAAAGAACTGCTGGATCTATGTTCCCCTTCTTGTGACATCCACAGACTCATTTTCATAAACCTGGACACGCCCCTGCACCTGCTGCTGCTTCTTTGATCTCTGAGTAGAAGTTTTGTAGTGGAGCAGACATCTCAGTGTGAAGTCCCCCCTGAGGTAGAGCTAGGATTCAGAAGAGTGAAGGTGTCATTCTGTACGTTTTGGGAGGAAATAATGTCAATGCTACATCAATTAGGCACTTGTTTCCATCATGCAGAGAATCAAGCGGTAAAGCAAATCGGCTAGCTTTCAAGAGTATGGTGTTCTGAGAAACCCGTTCAGACGTTTACTTTCTTTGCTTTTCAGTTTGTTATAATGTTTGTCCAACGGGAAGGTGAGGTTTAAGAACACGGCTGAGTTGAAACAAATAAAGTGGCTTTTGTGGTCCCTCTCCTGGTTCCCTGTGGGGAGCTGGGACAGCTACAAGGTGATCAAATGTACCGGATGCCGGAGAAAGGACATGCTTAAGACTGAAAGGATTCTGTTGACAAAAGAGAAAAACATGTCAACCAATTTCTCTGTAAAAAAGAAGAGGTAATTGATGTCTTCCCTACATCCCTTTGGGACCAGAAAGAAATAGGACAGGAAATGCCGTAGAAGGAGGGGAAGACCACTTGAGTTTGCTAGAGGTCAGGCTCTGAGCATTATTCCTCCTGGAACCCCACGTGCCTGCAGCGTTGCCAATTATGAGTAAATGTTAGTTTAATGGGATTCACTTAAAGTGCATGGAATTACAGAGGTTGGAACAAAAAGGCAGTTCTACATGGTAAGGGCACTGCCGTGATATAATTTGTTTGAGCATAATCGTGTATGTCTGGTCCACATTGAGCTCCAGTGTTCATCTCCACCATTGTTGAACTCCAGGAGAGCAATTACCTTTAAAAATAAATCATCAATTTCATTTAAAATTTGTAAAAAAAAAAAAAAAGGATCAAATTAAACAAGAAAACAAAATTTGAAAGTGCATTGCAAAACCATGAAGTAAATGTGAACGTACGTGTTTAATACTTTTTAAACTCAAGTAGAGAGAAAACACAAATAAGCCAGACGGTGACCATCTGGAGAACAGGATGTGTGTCACAGCCCCTGTCGCACCTCCAGTGTGTAACACAGTTTCCGGCACAAAGTAGGCACTTACAACTATTTGAAGAGAGAAATGGATGAACAAGAAATGGAGAGGAAGAAGGTGATAGCGGGAGAAAGAAGGAGGAAGGAGGAAAGGGAAGCACTGATGGGAAAATCAAGCAAAGATGGTTTGAAAGTAATAAAACGTGTGCCAGGGATGGGCCGTGGGCCGGCGTGCCTGGAGCAAAGGGGCAGATTCAAGAGAAATGAAAGATGACATTTTTTTAAATTGTGGGAATAGGAAGGAGGATGGTGGGGAGATAGTTGGTAGAGATCTATAGGGCCCAAGGGAAGTGTTGTCCATCATCTGTTAGACTGGAGATCAACAGGAAATAATCTTTTGTGGACCCCATGATCAATCAGAGGCAATTATTCAAGTTACTTATCGGCCAGAGGGAGGTGGCTGCAAGCTCTAAGGAGGGCAGTTGATGCTGATTGAATGACATCCAAGAGGGCTTTCATGAAAGAGGTCGCTTCGGAGCAGAAGATTGAAGCATAATGTCCCAGACAGAGGTTGACACCGGAAGTGAGGAGAATGTGGAGTCGGGAGATATGGTGAGTTTGGCTTTAAAACAATAAGGTTTTGGAGCAGGGAAATTGTCCAACGTAACTTGCACTTCATTCACCAAACTCTTACAATTTGGCCCACATTAAACTCTTCCTCAAGGCACCTACCTCACACAATAGCACACGTGATTGGATGCTCTTTGCCCTCTGTCACTGCTTGTTTCCATTTGTTTTAGTCTCATCGGCCACAAGCAGACAGTAATTCTTTTAAGAGCCCTTCCTTTACACCTCTAAAGTCATGGCTGCCACAAACTGCTTTTTAAGCTAGCAGGAAGCACCTCACCATCCATACAGCGAGCCTCTCCCTGCCACCTGCGCTTACAGAAGTGTCCCCAGACCCTCCGTTCTCATTCTTAACCTGCTGCCACTTGGAGCCGTCCCTGTCTGGTCCCACCTCAGCTCTGTCTCACCTCTCCATCTTTTTTCTTCCCCCTCGGAGTTCACACTCACATGTGGGCCTATAAGCCCCTGACCTTTGGCTTCTGCTCCAAGACTCTGGTTTAGATGCCCCCAACCTGTTATTCCTGCTTAGGGCTATCCTGGGTAGTTATCCACTCCTACCCACCAGTCTCACATGACCCATCTCCTAGCCCTGACCTGCCAACTATCTAATCCAAGAGACAGAGTAAATCAGTACCTAATACAGCACCAGGCCATAGAGTAGATCCTCAATAAATATTTTAACTCATAAATGAATTACTTTTTTAAATGTCTGGCAGTTTTTTTCTTCTGGCAGCTATATTAAGTTTCTATAGATTTCTAAGTTTCTATAGCTAATCTACCAGCAGTCTTAGGCATAGACAACACCCCCCCCTTACTGAGACCCAAATTCAAAGAACAATTCCTTTGACCTCTGTGGAGGCAGCTTACTTTGAGGGGCTCATGCACCAAGGGTGGAACTATAGACATGTGAACTGCATCTTAAGCATAGTGCATGGTGAGAACTCTGTGTAACTTCCCTGTAAGTTAGACAAGTACTTATAATGAAAGGTTTGTGAGTTCAGAAAGCCCCGGGGTATTCGAAAAGACAGTTCAGCTTCCTGTCTGGGTAGAAAATGACAGCTCTCCTCACTGGGATTAAGCTTCAGATAGTCAAGAGGAAAAAAGGAAACTTCTGAGTAATGCATTGGACCCGCTGCAGGAAATTTGGTGCCTCATGAGCATCACCCCTGCGGGATCATACACCTAATGTATTGACAGTGCACAGAGGTGGTGGGCATCATTTCGGGAAGGGACGATGCCTTTCCCACTCCCAGAACCACCACAGAGGCTGTACGTCCTCCCACTCATGGATGGATGACAGGACGGCCAATCCACTCACATTCCACAAGCAAGAGTATTTCCTAAAGATTTCTCAAACTGGTCTCTTTCTTTCCATCTCTACTACCACCTCTCAAATCTCAGCCATTCTCACACCTTGTTTGGGTAGCTGCAGCCACTTCCAGACTGGTTCCCCTGACCTAGAACCCACTCCCCTCAAATGTGTTCTCCTCACACCCCAGAAAGTGACATGCAACTCAAATCTATTTCCTCCTCTGCTAAAAGTGTTTCAACAGTTCCCTGTTGCCTGAGAACAAAAACCAAGCCACTTAGCATGTCAGAAAGTTTCCTATGAGCTGGCTTCTGCCCACCTCCAGAGCCATGTCTCCCCGCCCAACCCATCCCCCAACTGCCTTCTCCTGTTCACTCTAGCAATATTGAATTATTTGTAATTCCAACTACACCATATTTGAAGTCACAATACTTGTACTTACTGCTGTTTTCTCTGCATGCTGTATTTTTCCATTCCTTCTTCACTTGGAGAAATCCATTTTTTCTTTCAATATTTAGCTTAGATAACAGATCCTCCAGGAAAAGCCCACTGACCCTCAGCAGGCATGGTTAGATACCCCATCTCTCTGTGTCTCCCTACTATCCTATGCCCTTGACTATCTGAGCACTCCCCTGTTTCTATGCTTATTTTTCCTAGTTCACAGGTAGTTTCTATGCCACATTCTGCTTTCAATCCCTGACTCGTGGCAGAACACTTAAGGCAGAGCAGAGCCTCATGAGTATAGGCAGGCCGATAAGATCCTCTAAAAGTCCTATCATTTCCAACGTATTAGGCATGAGGGTGGTCCCGAATAAACATTTCTTGAATAAATGAATGTGAGTACATTTACCAAACATTTGCAGGCAGTGAATAAAAAGACACGAAGCGTAAACAAATGCTGGGGATCAAGTAAGGTAGGGTTAATGGCTAAAACAAACAGAAAAATAAAGACAACTTGGATTCTAAAACAAAATTAACCAAAAGGAAAATTGGGACAATACTTTGAAAGTGAGGATTTGATGCTTTAAAGGGCTAAAGAATTTAAAACTTTTGGAAAAATAGTATAATCTTTGGATTTCTAAGAGATACCTTCAACATCTTCTACAAACCTTCAGAATGCTGATTTATTGTATTATTGACTGGTAAAGGGAAGACTGACCTAGGAAAATGATTTAATGATAGAGAGTCTCCAAGGAGTCACAAAAGTATCACTTGTCCATAAAAATGGGGGTTTGAAAGAGAAAAAAGAAGATGTAGATATAAATTATGTAGTCTTTTGTCGCTTTTGATATTATGCCTTACAAAAGGCTAATGTAAGTAAGAATAGAACAGAGAAGCTTTTCGGTTAAATAACAAAGCTGGATTAATATTTAAGGGACAGTGTATTTATGAGTGTGGGCACCTAAAAGGAAGAGAAATGAGTAGAAGAAATATTTAAGGTTCAGCATTAACAGTGATTTAGCTCCATTTGTTTAGTAAGGTCAATGGTAAGAAATGCAATAAGGCATATGAGACCAGCCTCTCCCTCCCCATGCTTAAGCCACTCCTGCGTTGTAAGTTGTCACTTATGAGATCTGCATTTAATTATTCTAATAGATCCACTTACTTAGAATCACCCTTTTACTAGAGTGAACAGCACTGCAATGCAATGCAAGGCATGAATAGATATGTAATTTACAGGTTAGAAAGAGCTTTGCTTTGGAAGAAGCCAGTTTGGTGAAACATAGATAGGACACACGTAAGAGAGTGCCAGGAACACACAGAATTTGTGTTGGACTAAACACAAGATCTGCCAAGCAGGTGGCACTCATTCTATGACTGTGTCTACATTGCACCACTCCTGACAGTCCCTGCAAAGCACAGGCAAAAATGAGAACCAACTGGAGCAAAAAAGGCACTTTCCTGTATATATTCTTACTTCAAATCAGTACTTGGTGTGATGGAAGAAATCTTCCAGATCCTGATCAGTTTATCAGCACAGAGCCTTCATTGAAAGTCAAAAGTTGTCCCATAGGACCTGGAAGAAATGCATCATGCAAGCTTCCAAGTAAAGCAACATGACTGAAAAATGAACTCAGGCCTTCATTTCATGAACATGTATTAATCCCCTATTGGGTGCCATGTATGAAGTGTTCTGAGATCGCAGATGAAGAGAGCATAACTGTTTATGAGGAAGTCCAGGAAGGCTTCACAGGGGAAACGATCTTTAGAATGTGCCTTGAAAGATGAATGATGGGCAGACAAGCAAGGCAAGGCATCCCAGGTAGACTGATCAACACCATACAAATCCAAAGAAGCAAGAAAAAGCAAGATCAGTTTAGGATACATAAAAAGTCCAATATGGCTGTACAGAGACAATAGTGTAACTTGAAGGAAAGAACATGTGATGTGAATCAGATACGAACTATATGACACTGAGCAATTCATCTCCTTGAAGAATACTTCTTAAGAAAAATGGTATTACGATATCTACTTTCAAGGGTTGCTATAAGGATTAAAAGAAAAAAAGAAACTAGAGTATGTGGAAGTGGATAGTGCAGAGTACGCTCTCAATAATTTATTTTTGTTATTATTAGTGCAAATAGCTGACATGATTTCAAAGCAAAATGAAACTGTAGTGTTGTCAAAGATATAGCTGATCTGGTCTTGTCCTACATTATTAATTGTGTAAACAGTGCTGTGTTGCCTGACCCAGATCTCCCCTTCAGGACGGAGGCACTCATTCCCCCAGCCACTAGGTGCATTTCCTATTGATGGCTAATTCCTGCATCCAAATCCAAGAACTGCCCTCTGCCAAAGGGAGCCCCCCTGCCCAAGGTTAAGCTCTCTCCCCAGTGCATCCGATGATGATTAATGGGAAAGTACGAAGTCCTACCATCTTGCCTCAATTTGGAAAAACTCCTCAGGAGCACTCCAGATCCAGGGCTCCCCGTGGGTTGGGCTAAGCTATTGCAACTGTACCTCAGTTCAACTTCTCCCCCCACCCATTCCTACTCTCCTCAATTTCTGATTTGTGCTGTTCCTAAGTGTAAACCGGTTGTATACAAATCTCGTCTGAGGACCTGTTTCCAAGAAACTCAACCTAAGGCTGTCACACTCTGTTAATTCACTGCAACACTAAGAAACTCAATGTAGTTCAGATCTATGAGAGATTCATTCATAATAACCCCTTAAAACTTATTGACGAGAGCCTAAGGCACAACTACCTTGCCCTGGGCTGAATTCCACCATAGAGAAGCATTGTCAGTGGCCTCTGTGTACTCTTAGTAGTATTTCTACTAAAGAGCTGACATAGAGGGCATAGACTCCAAGCCTTAGAGATTCAAACAAGAAACAACATTTGACCATTCCATGCCCTCCAAATCTATTAGATGCTACCAAACAAAGACAGAAGAAAACAGATTATACAATACACAAAAGTATGCATTCTCTACACCTTCAGCATTGTGAGGAAAGTTTTCTTGTCCTGAATCGTTTCTGGGCTAGTGTAAATGCTTACCCCAAAATAGCTTAACACAGTAGTAAAACTAAATGAAAGCACAAATGTCAATTACACAGAGAATTTCTTTCATAGGGATTGGAGGCCACACTTGAAACTTTTGGTCCTGTAGACAAAATGTATTAAAAATAAGAAGTGAGAAAGCCTAGAGAAGCATCTGTTCCTTCCCAGGTGAGAGACAAGGTAAAGTCTTGAGCATGATAGCTGCCAGGAATCCTGGCTGGCCTCTTCTAGAGCCCCTGTTTTCAAATCTATCAGATGCTGAAGGCTTTTCTTCACTCAAAAGGGATGAAGGCGCTTCTGAAGGCAACTGCTTCACCCCATTCGACTGGCTAAATCAAACTGAAAAGGCTGCTTGAATGCTCACACACCCAAAGCAGATTTGTATTGATAAAGTAACAAAGCTGTATTTAGTGATGTTTCTTGATTCTGTAAACAGATAGAGACAAATTCACAGGAATGAGAATAACTCTCTCACATATTTTACCATTCTTTATACTTTGTTGAGATGTCAGCAGAGAACTTCACACTTCATTGAAAATCCATTAAAAGAATTACTAGGTCATTAGCACGGACTTTTAAGCACTAGCTTTCAAACTCCACTTATAAAGAAAGCTCTTTGATAGACCCTCAGCTCCCTTAGCAAGCACAATCCTCGGGAGCTTTAGTAGACATTCAAAACAAAGCCACATTAAGAAAAGGAAGGAAGGAAGGAAGGAAGGAAGGAAGGAAGGAAGGAAGGAAGGAAGGAAGGAAGGAAGGGTAAAGAGTTGTACTTATTGAAAACAAAGAAAGTATCATGCACAAATCACTTATAAAACAGTATATGTTACACAATACAGCCATTATGTATCACTCCTCAATTATACCTGGTAAATCATAGTAGATGGTCAGTAAATGTTGGATGAGTCAGGAATGAGGTTCCTAAGGCAATCACAAATACATATTGAGTGCCTACCAAGGCTTTAAATATTATTTGTTTTGTCAATAACCCACATTTTATCTTCAGACAACACTTCAACCTTTAACTTTAAACTTACACGTTCTCCTGCCTATTTGGATCTCACTTAGATGTCTAACAAATTCTCAAATAGAATTTATACAAAACTGAACTCTTGATCTTCTTCTAAAGCTGTTCTTTCCATTGGCTCTTCCATCTCAGATATAAGGTATGTAGTCTTTCTTCTGCTTTCTTTCAAGCCACACAATGAATTTGAGGTTCATTTGTGCCTTTGCATTTATCACTAGTTCATTTTTCTTTTTGCTGAGTAGTATTCCATTGTATGCATATACACAAATTTGTGTGTCCCTTTATTATTCATGGACATTTGAGTTATTTCTTGTTTTTGTAGCTAAACCAAAGGACAGTCTGTCCACATGATGCCAACAAGCCAATAAAAACTGACACTGAGCTTTTGCCGTGAAGATAGGTGATTTGTTGGTGTGGTGCCACCCAGGAAAAAGGGGAGCTAATGTTCAAAAGTCCCAAACTCCTTGATGGCTTGCAAGTGAGAGTTTTTAAGGGCAAAATTTGGGGCAGGGCCTCCTGAGAAGAAGAGCACCATTGATCAGAGACCCCTGAGGTCATGCTAGCAGGTGTTGGTGCCACTTCATCCGGCCGCTGGAGGTTTTGTCCATCTCAGGAGATTTGTATTTAAAAAAAATATCTTTATTCTTTATGTTAGAGAATTCATTAGGTACAGCTGGTGATTATATCTCTAGGGTGGTGCTTATTAACTATAGTTTCCTTTGAATGGTGAGCTAGCATTCTTATCCCTTAAGGCTATTCCTTGGCTGGTCTCACTGGTCTGGCTGTGCCTGGGGTTGATACGACATCTAGTGTTCATTCTTCCATCTGAACTGACAAGATGAACACCACCTTCATTTTGGACTATAGCAAATATAACTGATAAAAATTTCAAAGAAGCTACAAGGTAAGTATATGTTTAAATTTCTAAGAGACTGCCAAACTGTTTTTCAAAGCGATTGTGCCTTTTTACATTCCCACCAGGAATGTATAAGGGTTCCAGTTGCTCTACATTCTCAACAACACTTGGTATAATTACTCTTTTTGATTTTGGTCATTTTAATAAGTGTGTAGTGGTATCTCATTGTGAATTTAATTTGCAATTCCCTGATGAACAATGATGTTGAATATCTTTTCTCTTTTTTTCTTTTTTTTAAAGATTTTATTTATTTATTTGGCAGAAAGAGACAAAGAGAGAAAAGAAACACAAGCAGGGGGAGTGGGAGAGGGAGAAGCAGGCTTCCCGTTGAGCAGGGAGCCCCAAGGTGGGGCTCGATCCCAGAACCCTAGGATCATGACCTACGCCAAAGGCAGATCCTTAACGACTGAGACACCCAGGCGTCCCTTGAAATCTTTTCAAATGCTAATTTGCCATTTTTTTTTTGGTGGAGTCTCTATTCAAATATCTTGCCTATTTTTAAATTCAGTTGTTTGATTATTTTTTATTATTGAGTTTTGAGATTTCTTTATATATTCTGGTTATAAGCCTTTCATTAGATACATGACGTGCAAACATTTTCCTCCAGTATGTGGCTTGCCTTTCCATTTTCTTAATAATTTCTTTTGAAGAGCAGAAGTTTTTAATGTTGGTGAAGTCCAATTTATAATTTGTTCTTTTATGAAATGCCTTTGAATCCATATCTAAGAATATTTTCCTAATCTAAGGTCGGAGATTGTCTCCTCTAAGTTTCAGGTTACACATTTAGGTTCATGACCCGTTTACCTATTTTGAGTTAGTATCTGTATATAGTACAAGATATTCAAAGTATGGATGAATGTTTTCTCTCTTTTCCTTTCTTTCTTTCTTTCTATGGCATATGGCTATTCAATTGTCTGCACAGCTTTAGTTGAAAAGACCTTTTCCATTGAATTGATTTTGTACTTTTGTCAAAAATCAGTCATCTATATATTTGTGAGTCTTATTTCTGGATTCTCTATTCTGATCCATTTCATATTTACGTTGATACCATAGTACTTTAATTAATATAGCTTTATAATAAATCTTGATATCAGGTAGTGTTAGTCTTCCAACTTTGTTCTTGTTTACAACTTTGCTCATGTTTTGGCTATTCTAGGTCCTTTGCAATTCCTTATGAATTTTAAAATAAGCTTGTCAATTCCTACAAAATAGCCTACTGAGATTTTTATTTAAAATCACTTTGAATTAGTAAATAAATAAATAAATAAATCACATTGAATTTATAGATCAAATTTTGGACAACTAACATCTTAACAATATTGAATCTTCAAACTTGTGATCAAGGCCTGTATCTCTATTTCATTAAGTCTTTAAAAATTTCTCTCAGCAATGGTTTGCAGTTTTCAAGGTATAGATTTTGTATATTTTTGTCAGATTTATCACAAAGGATTGCCTACTTTTGATGTTATTATGAATGATACATTTTAAAATTTTAATTTCTGATTGCTTATTGCTATTATATAGAAGCAAAATTACTTTTTATATTGATCTTATATCTTGTAACCTTGTTAAACTTGGTTTTTAATTCAAGTAGGTTTTTTGAAGATTTCATTTGATTTTCTACATAGATGATTATGTTGTCTTCGAAGTAAGTCAGTTTTGCTTCTTCTCTTTCAATATGACTGTTTTTATTGCTCTTTCTGACCTTAAATCACTGGCCAAAACCTCTGGCACAACATTAAATGGGCATAGTGATTGTAGTCATTCTTGTCTTGTTCCTGATCTTAAGGGAAAACATTTAGTCTTCAACCATTAAGTATGATGTAACCTATAGGTTTTTGGTAAATGTCTTTTTTTTTTTTCAAGATTTTATTTATTTATTTGACAGACAAAGAGACAGCAAGAGGGGCAACACAAGCAAGTAGAGTGCGAGAGGGAGAAGCAGGCTTCCCGCTGAGCAGGGAGCCTGATATGGGGCTTGATCCCAGGACCCTGGGATCGTGACCTGAGCCAAAGGCAGATTCTTAACGACTGAGCCACCCAGGCGCCCCTGGTAAATGTCTTTTAATCAGTTTATGGAAGTTCCCTTCTATTCCTAGTTTGTTGAGAATTTTTATCAGGAATTGATGTTGGATTTTTGTCAAATGCTTTTCTGCATCTACTTAGATTGTATGTTTTTCTCTTTCTCAGTTTGTTAATGTGGTGAGCTGCATTAATTGATTTTCTATTGTTAAATCAGTGTTGCATGCTTCAGATAAATCTACGTAGTCATGATGTATTATCCTTTATTATTGGAATCAGTTTGCTTAAATCTTGTTCAGAATTTTAGCATCAATGTTTATAAGAGATATTGGTTTTTAGTTTTCCTTTTTATGATGTCTTTATCTGGTTTGGTATCAAGATAATGCTGGCCTCATAGAATTAATTTAGAAGTAACGTCTCCTTTTAAATTTTTTGAAAATTTTGGGTAGTACTGGTATAAATTATTTCTTAAATAATTTGTAGAATTCACTACTAAAGCCTTATCTCTTTGGACTTTTACCTGTGGAAAGGTTTTTAACTATAAATTCAGTTTTTAAATTGATATAGAGATATTTAGATCATCTCATTCTTCCTGAGTAAGCTTTGATAGTTTGTGTCTTTTAAGAATTTTGTCACTTTCTTCTCAATTGTGGTATTTATTGACATAAAATTTGTCATTATCTTTCTTTATCATAATTTTAATATCTATAGAATCTTTAATGATGTCACCTATCTCATTTGTGATATTATAATTTGAGACTACTCTTTTTTTCTATATTAGTTTGGGAACAGGTTTATCAGTTTTATTGATTTTTCTCTAAGAATAACTTCTGATCTCAGTGAATGTTTTTGTTTTCTAATTTTTTTTCGTTTGTTTTTGCTCTGATAATTATTTTCTTTCTTCTGCTTATTTTCAATGCATTTTTTTTTCTTTTTCTACTTCTTAAGGTGGGAACTGAGATAATGGCTTTGAGAGCACTTTTATTTTCTAATGTATTCTGTGCTATCAATTTCTCTCTCCAAATACTCTTCTAGTGGCATGCCACAAATTCTGACATGCTGTGCTTTTATTTTCACCTAGTTTGAATAGTTTCCAATTTCTGTTTTGATTTCTTCTCTTTTTGACCATGAAGAATTGCTATTCAATTGGTATAAGGTTTCAGTTATGCAAAATGAATAAGTTCTAGAGATCTCTTTTACAGAGTTGTGCCTATAGTTAACAATACCGTATTCTGCACTTAAAAATTTGTTAAAGAAGGTAGATTTCATGTTAGCATTCTTACCATGATATAACTAATCAGTTTAAAAGAAATATATTCATAAGCTGTAAAAACTAAAAAATAACGATAAAATTAAACATAAAAATTACAACACAAAACTATGCATAGAAAAACAACTAAAAGGAAAAAAGTCATAACATTCCTGTATCAGTGTTAACATGTTAACATTCTTACTAGATCAAATGAGGAAATAATGGGTGACATTCCTTTTGTTTTTCTATTTTTTGAATTTTCTTTGAAATTTGTAAACTGTTTATAAAATGAAAATCATATAGAAATCATACACTATATTCGAATATAATTATAATTTAGCTCTGTTTTTCATTAATACTAATTTTCTTTAGGAAAAAACAATGCTCTTTTAAAATATTTAAATAATGAACAAATGCCATATATTTATTCATATAGTTACCATTTTTTGTGGTTTTTATTCCTTTGTATCAATCCATATTTCTACCTGTTGTCAATTTTCCTTCTGCTTGAAGGAATTCCTCAACATTTCTTGTAGTGTGAGTCTGCTGACAAAGAATTCCTTTAGGTTTTTATTTGTCTGTTTGTTTTTTACCATCTTAAGTTTACAGCTCAGTACTGTTAAATGTATTTATGTTGCTGTGCAACAGATCTCCAGCTTTTTCATCTTGCAAAACTGAAACTCTATACCGGTTGAATAGCCTCTCCCCATTTCCTCAGACCCTGGCAACCACTGTTCTATCTGCATCTATGAGTTTGACTACTTTAGGTACCTCATGTAGGTGAAATGCTAATATTTTTCTTTTTTGTGACAGGCTTATTTCACTTAACATAATGTCCCCAAGACTCATCCATGTGGTAACATATGACAAGATTTTTTTTTAATGCTGAATAATATTCCACTGTGTTTATATACCACATTTTTTAAAATTCATTTATCCATTGATGAGCATTCAGTTGTTTCTCCCTCTTGGCTATTGTAAATAATCCTACAAAGACCATGGGTGTGTAATATCTCTTTGAGTTCCTGATTTCACTTCTTTAGATATATACCCAGAAATGAGATTGTTAGATCCTTTGGTAGCTTTATTTTTAATTTTTTGAGGAACTTTCATATCGTTTACCACAGTGGCTGCACTGTTTTGCATTCTACCAACAGTATGAAAGGATTACAATTTCTCCACATCCTCCCCAACGCTTCTTATTTTTTTTCATTTTTATAACAACCATCCTAATGGATATGATGTCATATCTCATTGTGGTTTTTGATTTGCATTTCTCTAATGATTTGTGATGTTAAGTGTCTTTTCATTCATTCGATAATCATTTGCACATCTTTTTTGGAAAAATACCTAGTCAAGTCCTTTGCCCACTTTTAAATAAAGTTACTTGACTTTTGTTATTGTTAAGTTGTAAGAGTTCTTTATAAATTCTGGATATTAACCTTTATCAGACATATGGTTTGCAAATGTTTTCTTCCATTCCATAGGTTGCCTTTTTATTCTACTGATTATTTTCTTTGCTGCAAGAAAATTTTTAAGTTTGATGTGTCCCATTTGTCTATTTTTGCCTTTGGTGTCTGTAGTTTAGATACCATATCCAAGAAATTATTGCCAAATCCAGTATCATAAAGTTTTTCCTCTATGTTTTCTTCTAGGTGTTTTGTAGTTTTAGGCCTTATGTTTCGGTTATTAGTACATTCTGAGTTAATCTTTGTATATGGTTAAAAGTAAGTGTTACATGCTGACTTCTCCCCCCCAAAATTCATATATTGAAGTCATGACCCACAGTGTGACTATATTTGGAGATAGGGCCTTTAGGACAGTAATTGCAGTTAAATGAGGTCATGGGGGGGGCACTAATCCAGTTAGACTGGTGTCCTGATGAAAAAGAAGAGACACCAGGGTGCACAAGCACAGAGAAAAGGCTGTGGGAGGACACAATGGAAAGGCTGCCATCACAAACCAATGAGAGAGGCCTCAGAGAAACCATACCTGCCCACACCTTAATCTTGGACTTCTAGCCACCAGAACTATGAGAAAAACATTTCTATCATTTGAGCCACCCATTCTGTGGTATTTTATTATGGATAGCACTAGCAAACTAATACAGTAGCATTGAACTTCATTCTTTTGTAGTGGATATCTAGTTTTCCCAATACCATTTGTTGAAGAGACTTTCCAGTTTTTATATATCTGAAAACAATTTTTATTTTACTTTCTTTTTTAAAAAGATATTTTCACTGGATGTATTAACTTAAATTCATAGATTTTTTTTTCTTTCAGTGTTCTTTAAATGTTCCTCCACTGCCTTCTTGCTGCATTGTTCCAATGAGAAATCTGCTGTCATCTTTCTTTGTCCCTCTGTTTTTAAAATGCCTCCTCCCCACAGCTGCTAGAAAGATCTGTTTTATCTTTTGTTTTGAGCAATTTGATCATGATGTCTCTTTGTGTAGTTTTCTTCATGTTTCTTTTACTTGGGGTTTAAGAAGCTTCTTTGACCTTTGGGTTTACAATTTTCATTAAATGTGGAAAATTTCAGCATGATCTCTTCGAACATTTTTTTGTCTCCCTCTTTCCTCATGTCTTTTGAGGACTTCAGTTACATATACACTATGTCACTTGAAGTTGTCCCATAGCTCACTGATGCTGTTTGCATTTTTTTAAAAAACTCCTTCTCTCTGTGTATTTCATTTGAATAGTTTCTGTTGCTATGTCTTCAATTTCATCCATCTTTCCATTTGCAATATTGAATTCATGCATTTTCAGTGGAGGGATTGTCTCCCCAAGAAGGCAAAATTTAGTTCTTGGGAGGCAAAAACATCTTTTACAGTATATGTGTGGTTATAAATTTCATAAGAGATGGAGATTATTAGGGAAAAAAAATCCAGAAAGGTAGGTTGAGAAAGTTGGTATAATCGGCTAGTAATATCATACAGTGTATTTTTCATCTCTAGATCAGACACTAGTTTTTTTCTCTTGCCATTAGATTTAGGTCCATTTCATATTTTCCATGTTTCTATTTAACTTTTTGAACAAATGGGATGCAAATATAATAGGTGTTTTAATGTCCTTGTCTGCAATTTTAACACCTGTGTCAGTTTGGGGTGAGTTTTGATTGAGTGAGTTTTGTCCTCATTAAAGGTCATGCTTCTCTGCTTCTTTCATGTTTGGTAATCTTTGATTAATGTCAGAAATGTCATTTTATTTTGTTTTTGTATTTCTATAAATATTCTTAAGCCTTATTCTATAATGCAGTTAATTTACTTGAAAGCGTTTAATACCTTAGGTCTTGCTTTTAAGATTTGTTAAGTGAGAGCAGAGTAGCATTTAATTGAGGGCTAATTATTCCCAAATACTGAGGCAAGACTTTTGGGATCTACGCAATGCCCCATGAATTATGACATTTTTCAAGCTGGCTGCTCTTAGCCTTTTGTGAATACTGGATACCGTTGCCTCTGATCCCTTTGGAACATTCTTTCCCCAGCCTCAGGTAGTTTCTTCACATGCATGCATACATGTGCTAATCAATTTTCTGGTGAGTAATCAAGAGGAACGCTCTGTAGTTCTCCAGATATCTCTCTCTCTACTGTTCTCTCTTCTGCATTACTCTGTCCTACAAACTCTAGCCACCTTGGTCCCCCCAGACTCCAGTTCCATCTCAGCTGAATAAGTTTTCTGGGATCATCCTGGGTTCTTCCTCCATGAACCACAGACTAAAAGGTAAGACACTAACCTTGGGCAACAATTGGGATCATCTCATGTCTTCTTTCTCTCACAGATCACTGTCCTTCATTGCCTGATATATCCAGTGTCTTGAAAACTGTTGTTTCATATATTTCATATTCTTCCCTTTGGCTGTTTCATGTGGGAATATAAACCTGGTCTCTTATTCCACCTTGTTCAGAAGTGGAAGTTCCCAAGCCAGAATATTAACATATTTTTTTTCTTTTGCTTCCACATCTAATCCATCAGAAATTATTATTGGATTTACCTTTAAAACATATCCAGAATTGGGTGCCTGGGTGGCTCAGTTATAAAGCATCTGCCTTTGGCTCAGGTTGTGGTCCCAGGGTCCTGGGATCGAGCCCCGCATCGGGCTCCCTGCTTGGCGGGAAGCCTGCTTCTCCCTCTCCCACTCCCCCTGCTTGTGTTCCCTCTCTTGCTGTCTCTCTCTCTCTCTCTGTCAAATAAATAAATAAAATCTTAAAAAACAAACAAACAAACATATATCCAGAATCTAACCATTGTTCACCACCTCTATGGCTATCAAATCATGACTGGTACAGTCTCTCAAAGATTATTTCAATAGTCTTGTAATTGACCTCCCTTCTTCCACTTGCAATCTTCTTGTCTGCTATTCTAATATAACAGGCAAAAAGGTCCTCTTAAAATTTTAACCACATTATGTAACTCTTGTGTTCAAAATCCTCCGGTGTCTTCCTATTTTTAAAGAAGTTAAACTTTTTAAAATGCCCTACAATGTTCTAAGTGATATACCCCAATTAGAGCTCAGCTCCTACTATTCTTAATTTTCTTCATCCCCCCTGACTCTGCTGTTCCTAGAATATGTCAAGTGTACAGATACCATTGGTCTTGGAATTTGATGTTCCCTCTGCCCAGAAGAGTCTTTCCTCATATAGGCTTATAAATGTATTCAATGTGATGAACTTGTCTAAGTGCTCCAGATAAAATACATTTATTTATCTTTCCAGTCATTAAATAAGCATTATGCAGTATAAATTGTGAATAGAATGCACCTAGTAACTTTCCTCACGGAGTCTATAGACCAGATAGTAAGAGAGAGAGTTAAACATTGATTCATCAGTTAATTCAACAAATATTTATTGAGCATCTATACCTAACATTGTGTACTGGATTATGGGAAAACAAGTGAAGAAAACAATTTAAAAATCTGCCCTTTTAGAGCTTACATTCTAGTGGCAGAAGAGAGGGACTAAATAAATAAGTACATATATACCATATAGAAATGAGTGCTTTTGGAGAAAAAGTCAGGCATGGTAGGAGAATGGATAGTACCAAAGTGAGGATCAAGGTAGGCTTAGCTCTTTTTTACAGATCCACTGAAGAACAGTTTCTTATTAAAATAATATTTAGCAGAGATCTGAAGAAATTATGGGAGTAAACCATGTGGCTAAGTGAGCAAAATGTATCCCAGGCAGAGGGAATAACACATGGAAATGTCTTAAGGCAGGAGTAGGCTTTGTGTATCTGAAGAAGAGCTAGGATAGTCTGACCAATTCTATCTGTGAAAGATGGCAACAACAAAACAAAATTCATAGGCGAGGTGCTTTTCTAGTTAAATCCATCACATAGATGAGAAGTGAGGTACTATGGAGGGAAGGAGCTGAAAACTGACCAAAGGCTCAGAAATCTGAAAGGAGCTGCCATATTTGCAGAACTGAATGCAATCCAGTATGACTGGAGCTTAATTTGGGATGAATCTTGTTAGATATAAATTTGGTAAGTTTAGCGGTGTCAAGATTGTTATAAAAATTGGCACTATATACTCTGGGCAAAAGGAGGATAATAAGTTTTAATCGGGGGACTGTCCTGTATATGTACAAATGAAGAAAAAGTGGAGAATAATGACATGATTAGGATCAGAATCTGGCCAAGGTGATTAGATCTAGGTACTAGTCAGAGCTCCGAATTATCTTAAGAAGTTGCTGGGAACCATAAAAGAAGAGAAAGAGAGTATGTGGAAAGCCGTAGAGTAGAATCTTGGAGAAAGAAGATAGTTAAGCATACTTTTTAGGAGATTTTATCATTATATGAAATGTTATATTCTGCAGTGTTTCTAAGAAATCTTCAGTAAAATATTTAGATTATTCTTTAATGCACCTGGAGTTGGATTTGTGGTTTGTCCTGAGATGTCATAGTTTGCTGGGATAGGAACTAAGATGACAAGAAGCTCAAGAATCCAGTTACATTCAGGAAAAAGTAGTATTGTTAAAACCCCAGGTATTGCTTGATCTTAGTTATGTGTGGAGTAGGTGTGGGTGTTTGTTATTGGAGAATTGCTCAGTTGTGTTATTATTACATATCCCATGTACCCCGTATTTTTGTCTTCCTCTTTAGACTGGGCCTTGAGAACACTTCACTGGTGTGGTAGTGTAATTTATATACATATATATATAAATATATAATAAAGGTAATTCTATTATAATAAAAATATAATTTTATACATAATATAATGTAATTATATAATAATAAAAATATAATGTATATTTATATACATTATATATTTATATATATAGATATATATTTAATCTTCAACGTTGTTTCTGGCACAGAGTTCCTAAAACTAGGAATTTTCTAAGTGATAAGAGAGATAAAATGTCTTTTGTTATGTTAACTAGGTGACTTTTGGAAAATACCTAAGAATGGGGGCTGGTTGCCAAGAAAACCACCCATGTAATTAAAGGACTGGAACTTTCAGTTTCACCCACCTGACCTCTGGAGAAGGGAGAGATCTAGAGTTTGAATCAATCACCAAAGGCCGATGATTTAATCAATCATGCCTATGTAATGAAGCCTCCGTAAAAAAACCAAAAGGGGGGGTTTAGAGAGCTTCCGTGTTGGTGAACATATGGAGATTCAAGAAGAGTGGGATGCCTGGAGAAGGAATGGAAGGCTTTGCACCTTTTCCCTATGTATCTCTTTCATCTGGTATGGAGGGTTGCAGGGGGGAGGGACCATCTGGTGGGACCGAGTTCTTAACATGTAGAATCTCATGCTATCTTTCCATAGATAGTGTCAGAAATGAGTTGAATTATAGGACACCCAGCTGGGGCTAGAGACTGCCTATTGGTGTGGAAACCACCCCCCTACATACACATTAGAATTAGGTTGATGATAAGAAGTGGGATTGGAGTCAGAATCTTTAGCAGAATTGCAAAGAGTAAAAACATAGTGTCTTACTCACTCATTCAAAAATATTTCTGAATGCCTACTATGAACCCCACAGTGTTCTAGGCACACCCCCATAGAACTTATCTTGTCACTGGGAAAGACAGACAATAAACAAAAGATGTTTGTTTGTTCATTTGTTTCTATAAGTGGCAACCTTTTTTTTTTTAAGATTTTATTTATTTATTTGTCAGAGAGAGAGCGCACAAGTAGGCAGAGGGAGAAGCGGGCTCCCTGCTAAGCAAGGAGCCTGATGTGGGACTCAATCCCAGGACCCTGGGATCATGACCTGAGCCTAAGGCAGCCACTTAACCGACTGAGCCACCCAGGCGTCCCTATAAGTGGCAATCTTATGAAAAATTTAAATTAGGCAAAGGAAATACAAGCAGTTATGGGAAGGATTGCAATTTTAAATCAAATAATAACCAAATGCCATATTAAGAAAGTGACATTTGAGTAAAGAGTTGAAAAGAATGAGAGAGAAAGAGCACCTTGCAAAGTGTTTCTGAAAGGAAGTAGCTAAGGCTAAGACTTTTCCTGTCACAGTTGATGAATAGCAAGGAGACCAGAGTAACTGGATGGAACCTGGTAAGAGATGGAAGAGAACAAGGTAGGGGGAGGAAGCAGATCAGGTAAGACCTTGAAAGCCAGCATAAGACTGTGGCTTTTACTCCAAGCGGTGTAGGAAGCTCTTGGAAGATTTTGAGCAAAAAAGTAATCTTATGTATTTTGATAAAACAGATCTGAGTTGGGAAGAGACTAAAGGGGATCAGAGTTGGAATCGGGGAGTCCAGCCAGGAAGTGATTGTAAGAGGTTATGGTAGTTCAGACCAGAATTGTAGCAGCAAGGTGGTAAGAAACAGTTTAATTCTAGATCGATTCCAATGGTTGAGCTAACAATATTTGCTGATGGATTTGATGGTGATTCACATGTTCAATGTAGAGTTTCACCTTGAGAGACATTAAAAGCCATCCTTAATATGAACCTCATGTCTGTGCTTAACATGAAGAACTATGAGTGAATTCTAAGCTTAGAAACACATCTTTCCAGAAAAATCAAAAATTTAAATCACTCTTTCAAAATGTGGTTGTGTATTTACCTTTTCTAATAGGTGAGGAGGTAAGGAGCCTAAGGTTTAACAATATCAATCCTTAAGGCTTCCTTTAAAAGGCTTCAGATTTATCTCAGTAATAAGGTATCACTTTACCTAAAGCATAATATGATCATTGAAATGCTGAATAAAATGTTTTTAGTTTGGATGTAGGGGTGATTAAGGAAAAAAAAAGATATCGAGATATGGTTTATGCACTACCGACTTATTCTTCCATTGTCTTAACATCACCATACAAATCTTCAATTTTAAAGAATTCTTGTTCCTTCTGGTGGAAGTGTCCCTTGGTTTCTCATACCAGCCTTGATGTAAAATCAATTCCATGTCTGAGAGGTCCACATTCCATGCAGCAGCCCTCCCTCCATCCTGGAGCTGAAGGAGCAGTGAAACCCGTTCACTCAAGCTACAGTTTATTCTGAATTTCTTTCAACGACTCCATTTTGGAAACTAAATATGCCTCAGCTAAGAGTGGAGACTGAGATTCTTGCCTATTTCCTTCCTGAACATGCATCTTATCTTTGTCTCAGTTTTGAGAAAATCAAATATCATTAGGTTTCCAAAAATATTTATCTTGGAGCTTTGGGAGAATTCCTAGTTGGTGAGAAAGTGCTATTTCAAAGAAGGCAGGAAATAAATCTCTCGATGATACAGACGTCCCGAGCAATTGCATTACTCCAGTTGCTAGAGGCAGATTCGAACCTTCCGTGGCCTCCCTGTTTAGTTGGGGCCCTTCAGGAAAAGATTCTACTTGGCAGTATTCCAAGAGGAAGCTGATTAAAGTCCAGTGGGAGCTGCAATGCCCTACTTTCAGTTACCAATCAAAGCAACACTCAGTGGCCATGACAGAAGACCTGGAGAAGTGCCAAATTAATATTTATTCCCATGAAATATATAAAGATGTCCTCACTCTGAAAAGAACATTTGAAACCTGGTGATCAATAAGTAAATAGGAGAGTCAGCTTTTAACTTAATTTCCCTACCCTTATCCCTTACCTGTGGCCACCCAGAGAACAAGTAATTCTCGGGTCACTGGGACTGGAAAGATCCAAATTCCAGGCTCCAACTCCTAGTATGAAAACATCTTAGACTTAGAAATGTGTTGGGGTGTTTCTTTCTTTTCTTCTCCTTTGTCTGCTCATATTGCAGGGAGTTTCCCTAAATTTGCTGTTATGAGAAAGTCAATGGCCTTCTTAGCTACTACAGATTTTGGAAGCAAAACCCACAGGCCATCTTTATCTCTAACTCTGCTTGCTGCAACATAAACCTGAGCAATATGATTGTAAGTATTGGAGCTCCAAGTGTTTAGTTATGGTTAATTTATAACTAAACACACTAGTATTTAGTGGAACAAAAAAGGTCATTAGTATCTTACTAGGAAGCAATTAAATTAACAGCTCACAGCCATTCATCAAATCACAAAACAGATGCTAAACTTTTCTGTAGGAAATTAGATTCTATAATGCAGGAAAAGAACTAAATTCAAACACAGAAAAACACACCCACCTCCATCAGCTTCTCTCAAAACAAAATCAAAAAAAGAGGTGGATCTTTCATCTGCAGCCAGAGTCCCAGAGCTCTTTACATTTCAGAGTGAGACCCAGAAAAAAAAACAAAAGAATTCAACCAGAACAACTCCCCAGGCTTACTGTGAAGTCATCCCCCTCTTTCCCCTACCACCCACCAACAGCATTCCTTCATCAACTGTGTGCTATTTTTTGGCAGTCAATAAGTAATAACATTATTATCATATAATAAAACAATATGTTCATATTATGTGAAATGTAATATAGATTAAGTAGTATACACCTCCCCAAAAATAATGTTTAAATTTAAATTATATTTGATAGAAAATTTTAAAAGTATTGAGTACATGCTATGTACTTGGAATGAAGTGGGAATTAACACTGAGATTAATCAACCCTGGGCCTGCCCTTGAAGAATATGATCTAGGGCATGATGTAGATGCACATTAACATGGCATATTAGAATGACCATGGACTTTGGAGCCAGAAAAACCAGATTCTGGTCTTGACATTGCTAATTAATGGTCAATTAACTTTGGGAAATTAGCTTAACTTGCCTGAGCCTTATACCTTCATATGTTAAATGGAAATAATACTTAATTCGTGGAGTTGTTGTAAAGATCAAATGGGCAGATGATGAATCAGCAAGAATTAAAGGGCACATTCAGATTAGGATAATTTGAGAAACACTGAACAAAGGGACTCTTTATAAAAGCGGGAGCAAGGAATTAGGAGACCACAAGAGACAATGCAATACCCATGACTAGTATTAGTAGGTGACAGGCAAGGAGGTGAGGGCAGTTGGCAGAACCCTGAAGTACTGAGACAATATGGAGAGGGCAGTCTGACAGAAGTCAAGGCTCTTGGTGGACTTCCAGTGAGCTCACAGTGGGAACTTTCTCCATTCCCCTGCCGGACTCTCCATCGGCTGAACCCAAGGTTGTTTATTGAAGTGGCACATATGGCTCTTTCTCCAAGTGTACAAAGCAGGGTGGAGAAGGCTGGCGAAAGAATCTAGAAGATGCAACAGATAATACCCAGTCCAAATGATTTATAAAATCCAGGGTACATAATATGTAAGTTATCCTAATACCATTGTGTGCTTGCTATATTTGTACTATGCTAAATACTGTGCATGCCTCTATCATTTAATCCTACAAGAAAGATACAGTTATTATCTTCAGACTGTATATGATGAGGGATCTGAGGCAAAGCAATGTTAAATAACTTTAAGGGGCTAAATGAAGTAGGAATTTCCACCCACATCTGACTGGAGTTTACATCTCCTACTCAATAGATGAGTACTGATTAACTGATGTTCAGATTTTTCACAGCATTTAATCGGTACTCTTAACTTCACTGCAACCTCTGGCTTCTCTTGCAATCTATCCCAAGTTCATCACCTTCAAATCCCAGCAGCCCCTCACTCTTCTGAATTAGTACTTAAAGAGGCAATTAACTCAAAGCATTCATACTGTGAATGCCCTTTTAAAAAGCAGTATGAGAAGATAAGACTCAAGTTATTGTTACAGGCATACTACTATATCAAGACTGTTACATTCCCCACTCTGCTATTAACTCGACTATGGACAAGCCAACCAGCCCCTCAGCTTGTTTCCTCACTAGTAAATGGGCAAATCTGGGGAAAGAAGGCAGGTTGGGGGAGATGATCTTTAAGGTCCCCACTCTAAGATTCCGTGTATTTATTATGTTTACAAGGTATGCAACACTTCTGATGTATCTATATTCATTTAATAATTTCTTGTAGTTGGTTTCCTACATCAATGTGTTCAGAATAGAGTTCAGTGTTGATGAGATTATGGCTGATTTTTTTTTTCTAGTGCATCCTTTCACCAAGTCAAGCCTACTCCAATATCTATGGTACACATAATCAGAAATAAAGCAGAGACTTTATATATTAACCCAAAGATGAAAAGACAGTATGAGAAATGAGAATAGTAAACTTTTATTGAGTATCTACTATGTGCCAAACATTGTACTAAGGGCCGTACAGGTTTTGTGTAATTTAATAAATTTATTTATTTATTAATTATTTAATGTATTTATTTTATTTAATATTTTAAATATTAATTATTTAATATTTAAATAATATTTAATAAATAAATATTTAATTAATTTATTTTATTTAATAAATTTAATAATTAAGAGTTAGAACATGGCTCCCAGTTGTTCTCACTAAGCAGCCCATGTTGGGTAACAATTCCCCAGAGATCTCTAGCATTTCTTCATGTCTCATAAACAGTAGTATGACCTTTCTTTATCTTTTCAAGTATGTTATACAACACTGAATGATAGAGATAGTGACTCCTCTGGAACAAAGGTCAGCTTTGCTTACCGCTTGGTATAAAATATACAAATCCTTAAACTCAGGGCTCCTCAGCTATGACACAAACCCTTGTGTGTACGCATAGTATCCCCTTGTGCAGCCTCCACATCACTCCCATGAGGCTGGTGGGTAGGTGGAGAGAGCAAGGAGAAATAATGCAAATATAATGTCCATGAAGTTTGCTAGGCCATGAGAATAAAGTCCTTTGTTTCCAACCCAGGAGTGTCATATCTCTGCCAGCATCCGTGAGAGTATGGAAGGCTAACTTGCTAGTTTGCCAGTAGGATAAAACCTCAGAACTTCCCAATTCTTGACACCTATGTGACCTTGAACTATTCGTTTTTCCCCTTGGAGCTTCATTTTCATTATCTATAAAAAGACCTCTCACATCTTATGCCCCTTGGTTCTTTGTTTTTGAATTTGTAGAAATATTTCAAATGGATATTTCTGAATTCCAAAGTGTCTGTGCAGAAGCACTTAATTAAAAAAAAAAAATAGAGTGTGTAACTTGAAGTGTAGGATGGGGGTTCGACAAGAACCAGGAATAGCAGCTAGGTCCCAGGCCGCCACTCTGTGCCTGGCACTGTTCTACATGTGTGTATAGGATGGGATGGAGACAGAACATAAACAAGCTCACCACAAATGAACATATAATAAACTGAAGTAGTAATAAAAATCAAGAAGAAAAAATAAACAGAGACAAGGGTGGAATGGCAGGGGGATTGCTACTTTTGATAGGATTGTCAACTCCTCAGAGGATTCTTTGAGGAGAGGGGTTTGGGTGGAGATCTGATTGAAGTAGGGACAGGGCCAGGTGACTGCCATACATGAGCTCATTCCAGCCAGGGAGAAGGGTGGGTGCTGACATCTGACATGGGAACAAGTTTCGTGTTGATGTATTACTATCATCTCCAGGGTTCATGTTTCTCCTGAAACTCCTAAATAGACCTCCCACTGCACACAAACATCCTAAACCTCCCAAAATTTTAGGTATTTTTTGCCTCTGGGCCTGCAGTAATATTCAGAGAAAAGATAGCTACAAAACTCCTTGTACTTCCCTGATTCGTGCACCATGTTTCATTTTTGGCAATTCCATTTATGGCAGATACTTAATTGTTAGCCTTGATCTTCCTTCTTTTCTTTAAGATTCATCCAAATGGTAGTACTCTACAAAGTGATAGAAACTGAAAATTTGAAGAAAAAAGGTCTTGCTCTGAGTTTGTTGTTTATGCATTGGAAACTGATTTTTGTCTTAACTTAAAGAAGCCTAAGTGAGAATGCGTTTTTTACTGTTCAGGCATTTTGGCAGACTTAAAGATACAGTTTTGATAAGCTTGGAATCTATTTAAAGCTCCTGGATCTAAATGTATTTACTGTGGAGAAAATAATAGTGGCTTTTAATGTGTAGTAGAAAAATCTTTAGCATACCTAAAGAGCCAACAAAACCATTTGGAAATAAATATCTCACCTATATATAAAATATTTTTGATTGATTGGGGACAAATGCTTAAACTATGTGCCAATTAATGACTTTCAAAAACATGTGCGCTATAGAGTGAAGGGAGGAAAGTCCTGGTAAAGCACAAACGATAGAAAAATCTCTGGGGACATTTGGCTCACACCCCATCTGGTTGGATTCACCCTTCCTTGTGCAATGTGAGGGTTCTTCATAATACAATAAATTAGATTTTATGAGTATTTAAACCGAGATACAAACATCCTGATATATGCAGCAAGTGCCTCCCTTGTGCAAAGTAGATCAGATGCTAAGCTGAGAACACTCAGCATTTTAGTCCTGAGAAATGCCTGTGTATTTAAAAAGCACATCATTCTGTTGAATGACTGGTTCAAAATAACCTAACCATCATCCTCCCTCAATTTTGTTTCCTATGAAATTGTGCATCTTAAGACTCCTTAGATTCAGCTTTCTGCAGGAAGTGAGAGTACAAACTCTGTCAAGCATTAATCACAATCTTAGTAATTTTGAAGAGAAGAAACAAAAGCATTTACAAAGCAGAAATGTTCTGAACTGAGAAGCTCTGCTGAGAACTTGGCCACTGGAATATCACCCAGGAATATGGTTATTGCTCCCAGTCCAATAGTTCTGGAACAATTGCTGACAGCATCCAAGGCATTCTTTTTTGTCAGTCCCTGAACTTCTCCAAAGCTCATTCCATATTTCTCAATATAAGAAACCAATCCACTTAATGAAATTGAAAGTCCAGCACTAAAATCCCAGTGTTAGAGGCTATGGTTCCCATTTATGTTTCTATGGATTTACAGGCAAAGTTGAAAAGCAGTAAAGTGTAGTGATTCAGAGAGACTCTGGAGCCAGAAGGCTCAACTTCTGGCTCTCCTATTTGGGCAAGACTTCTCCTTGCCTTTATTTTCCTCATCTAGAAAGTGGGGACAATAACTAAAACTACATCAAAGGTTGTTTTGAGAATGAATTAGCATATGTAAAAGCTTGGATTAGAATCTTCTATATAGTGAGCCTTCTATGGATGTTGTTCCTCTCCCTGATAGGCTGAAAAATATCACCAAAGACAGCGGAACTTAGTTCCTGAAAACTTGAATATTACTTTATATGTAAATGCTATGATAAAGTTAAGGATCTTGAGATAGAGAGAAGTCTCCTAACTTATCCAAATAGGCTCTAAGTGCAGTCACATGTGTCCCTAAGGAGAGAGGCAGAGGGAGAGTTCCCGTACACGGAAGAAGAAGAGCCCACGTGACCCTGGAGGCAGGGATGGGAACAAAGCCGCCACAGCTCATAACAGCAGCCACCAAACGCTAGAAAAGACAAGGAATGGATTCTCCCCTAGCGCCCCCAGAGGGAGCACAACCCTGGGGCATCTTGATTTCAGCCCAGAACTAATTTCCGACTTCTGGCCTGAAGAACTGTGACTGGATACATCTTTGTTGTGTTAAGCTACTGTTTGTGGTAATCCGTCAAAGCGATCAGAGAAAACTAATACACTATCATAAATTTAATCGATTGAACTATTGGTCCAACTTTTCACCTTTCCCTGTATCAGTGATCTTTGCCATGTAACCTTGCAGTTCCCCCCCTCCCAGAGACAGAATCTACTTTCCCCACCCCACTGATGTGACTTTTTTTTTGTCAGTAAAATGTGGGTAGAGGTGACAGTGTGTCAGAGGCATCCCAAGTGTCTGCTTTCCTGCATGCTCTTCTGCTCTGACTGTGAGATGGACATGTCTCAGATGGCCCAGTAGTCATGGAGCAGATGTGAAGTGAACCCAGGACCTACAGCCAAACTCAGGCAAGTTCAGACACACACCAGCAAAACTAAGGGATTTTGCAATTGTTGGATATGCAGCAACAACTAGCTGCTGCAAATATTATTGTGATATTGATGTGACACATTAAAGGCACACAATTAATGGGTTTTTGCTAATATCTGCTATTTCCCCAGACAGCTAAGTGGGTTAGAGTCGGATTACATCACCCAGAAATTTTAGGCATAGTCTAAGCCATCCATCTCACAAAGACAAAATAAGATGAATCAGAGCAAATCTTTTGCTACCACTTGGAAAGGAACACAAATAGCCCAGCAACTGCTAACCCCATTTACCAAAGCTGACCCTAGACACAACTGTGAAGGAGGCTCTGTGTGTTTTCTTGGTATTCATTCACCTCATTCCACTTGCGTTGAAAACAGGTTTTCCTTGCGTTCCTTTTTAAGATAAAAGCACGATGACATTTCATGAGACAGAATGATCACTTTCAGTTTTTTGGCCTGGAAGATATTAGCATAGCAGTTGTGATGGTTAACTTGAGGTGTCAACTTAGCTTGGCTGCAGCACCTGGGTATTTAATCACTCAACGTAGTGTTGCTGTGACAGTCTTTTGTAAATGCGTTTAACATCTACAATCAGTTGACTTTAAGGACATTAGCCTCAGTAATGTGTGTGGGCCTCATCCGATCAGTTGAAGATCAGAACAAAAACTGAGGTTTCCAGGAGGGGAAGATATTCTGCCTTAAGACTATAGTAACAACTTCTTCCAGGTTTCTAGCATGCCAGCTTGACCTACGCATTTTGTATACTTGCCAATCCCCAAAATCACATGAGCCAATTCCTTAAAATAAGTCTCTTACATATTTTAAGAGATTTATTTATTTAAGGATTTATATATACACACACACACACTTGTATACATGTATATATACACATATATGCATATACATATATAAACATAAATATACATATCTTTTTTATTCTGTTTCTTTGGAGATCCCTGACATGACAGTGGTACAATTTGTGAAAATGGAATGGGAGCTGCCTGAGGAAGGAAAAGGATTTCAGTTTAAGCCAATGCAAAAAAGAGTCATACCCCATCCACCGCTCTGCCTCACCCCCTGACACTCCTATTCTCCCTAGGTCCCTTCTGTTCTTCTTTCCTACCATCAGTGCTCTGGTTTTGTCTCTTGGATCTTGTTTTCTGTTAGACAACAGGTACCTCACCACTGAAGTCTCACTCACTGAAACACAGTGAGGGGTGGGCATAAATGCTTTTAACCAGGGTGTTCTCTTGCTGTGGTCAGAATGTGTTTGGGATGGTAGAAGCTTTGAGAATCTGATGAAGCCAGGGGATAATACTCCAGAAGAATGCATATACTGACAAGTTCACAACCTGTTACTTCTAGAGAAGAAATGCTTCACTCAAGTCTATTAAAACAATGTCTCATTTCTGCATTGTCTGTGTAATATACTATCTAATTGCTAGAAAGCTCCATCATTCTGCTTTGTAAGCAGTGCATAGAATCTTAGAGTCACAATGGATCTTTGGAGTTCCCCTGTGCAGCTTCCCATCTCCCTCTTGGACCCCTTCCATAGCAGCATCAATCAGTGCTTATCCAGCATCTACTGGATGACTTTAGTAATAGCAAACTCATTCTCTCTCAACACAGGCCATTCTCCTCTCAGGTCAATCCTGACTTAAATTTCCAAGATGATTTGCTCCAACTCCCACTCCTTTTCCAGTCCCACCTTCTGGTATTCAGCAGAACATCTTGAATCACTCATTTCACACGGCCACCACTGCGATATTTACTCTGCCAAGCCGTCCTACCCCCTACCACTTAAGTCTTTCCTTCTTCAGGCTTAAGATCACCAATGTATTTAAGTTATATTCCACTTATTTCAAACACATAGTTCCTCTTCTCAATAACATTATTTTCTTCTTGAAGAATGGTCCATATTTTCTACTTCTGTGTACTTTATAACAAGTGGCTAGCCCGGGTGACAGAATAAACTTTTATTATTTTCATGCTACTCGATTAAGTTACTATAACAAGCCAGAAGAGATTTTCTGAGGAGCAAATATGGCCATTAAGGAGAGCTAGTGGGGGCAAGCAAGAGCTTAGGGTCACTTTAAATCTTATACTATATGTTGGTGTTTTCTCAGTCTACATGAAGACAAGCCATGGGACAGTTTTAAGGCTATCTGAGCATACTAAAAACCATTCTAAAACTTCACTTACTATTCAAATGAATCAAATGAAAGTCACAGTCCTCTGGAAAAGAAGCTGCCATCTTTCTTCTCTCTTCACGCTTGCAGAGATTTATTTGTATTTGAATTGACTTATGAAAGTTCGATAAGGCAAAAATATCTTGAAAACTATTCTTCTGTAATCTTCAACCCAGGCAGAGCCAAACACTCCCATAATTATGTAAAATGTAAAGTCTTTCTTGCATAGAGCACACAGTAATCCCCCAATCTCTTAAAGATGGCATTCTATTTTATTTCTGGCAGATTATTTCAGAATATGGAAGCAAATCTCTTTTAAAGAAACACAGAAATACTGGTCAATATACCCCTGCTAAGAATTCCTTTTTCAAATCAAACTCTAAAGATTTTCAGACTCATGAGCATTAGTATATAGTGAAGCCTGCACTCACTGCACCTAACCAACCTGGGCCCTCAATTCACTAGAATATTTCTGAAATCATTATTTATTAGAATGTAGCAATAGGAGAATCATTAAATAAATTCCAGTAGATGGAATTATGCAACCATTAAAGGTGATGCTTATGGATTCTGGTTTGAAATGGTACCACCCTCTTTTAGTCTTATCTAAAATATCCTAAAAGATTCGGAAAAAAGAGGGGGAGTCTAAAACCCAAAACCCTCTCGATCAGGACTTGATGGTAATTGTATTGCCAAAATCTGGAATGAATTTCTTAACTGTGAAGTAAATAGAACTAGATTGAAAAGAATTATCATGGACTAGTTAAGCCCTGCTGCTGGTTCACTTGCCTACCTGAAAGTAAGTAAAAAACTCTTCATCTCCATTTCCATAACATATGCACAGACAAACACACACTCACACTTTTGGCTGAATAAGTAATTGAATGAAGCACATTTGCTGGGAATGATGACATATTCAGTTTTAGGTAAGTTGAACTTAACATGCTGAATTGAGATATCCAGTAGCCAGTCGCATGTATGGAAATCCTCTCAGTCTAGAGATAGACTTGAGATTTTTCTGCCTATGAAAGGTAATTGAAATAATAGGAAAGAATGAATTTGTCCAGAGAGAGCAGATACGGCTGAGAACCCAGAGCAAAACCACAAAGCAGAGGAAGAAGGACTCACGAAAGACATTGAGAAAGGGTGGCCAGAGATGCAGAAGAATAATCAAGTACTAGAAGTCAGAGGGAGAGGATGTTTAAAAAGGAGAAAACTATCCACAGGCAAGTGCTCTGAGAAGTCCAGTAAGATGCAAACTACAAATATCCACTGAGTTTATTGATGAGAAGGGGGTCATTACTGGCATCAGGCAGACTTTTTCAGTGGGTTTATGGGCACTAAAGCCATACAATCGTGGTTAAGAAGTGAGTGGGAGGTGTGAAAGTATAAACACAGAGTAAGGACAACTCTTTCCAGAAGCTGCAATGAATAATGCAATGAATAATCTTTATACATCAATCTCTTTCACAGCTTAAAATGTCATTAGAATACATTCTTAGAATTTCTAGGTCAAAGGATAGACATATTTTAAAAACTTTTGATAGAGAATGCCAAATTGTCCTCCCTGCTATTAACCTTTTAAAACAGTTTCCAAGTTTATCCTTCAATCATTGATTTAAGTCAGTCCCTTCCAACTTGTTACATCTATATCAAAACCTCACCTCTGTACAACATTCAGGAAGGATGACTTTCAGGCACTGCAAGAGTATAAATCATTGAAAAAAATTTTGAAGTACTTCATTTGTTCCTTCAGCAAATGTTTATTGAGAGCCTAATAGGTTGCTGAGGGTGACAGGATATTTAGGTAAATACAAAGAACTAGTGCTTCTAGTGGGTAAGAGAAATACTTAATCCATAATTATACATTAACCATAATATTACAATTGTACTCAGTGTTATTAAGAAAAATACTATGACAGAGAAGCACAATCTTGTCTAGGGGTCAGGAAAGAGTCTGGGAAAATGAAGGATGTGTAGAAGTTGGCCAGGGTGCTGGATTATCTGTATAGTCAACTCAACCTAACCACCCCCTCTTCTGTTGCAATCTCACTGCATAGCAGAAGAACGGGGAACTACATTTCCCAGAATCCTCTTCTTTCAGTGGTCCCAGTTTAGAGTTCGACAATGAGTGGAAGGCAGAAAAGAAGAGAAGGAGAAGGTGGTATTCTCCAGTGGCAGTTGCAAAGATTCGTGGCCAGACTGCAGAGAGGAGGTTTGCAGTCGTTTTGAGGTGAGCTCCTGTAAATCATTTGCTTCGGTGCTATATAGGCAGCTGTAAGGATTAGTGGCAACTTCCTGGAGGTTAGTGCTACAGGCTGAACTCAGTGAGACTGAGCCCCAGCCTTCACCCAGGACCCGTAAATCCCTCATACCTTGTAAGGGAAGAAATGTGTCCCAGGAAAAAGAGTAACATTAGTAGGTCCTGAGGTGGGAAGACACTTGGCAGCTTTTAGAAGAGCCACTGTGGCTGGAGCCAATGAGATTGACGGGTGGGAGAGCAGTGGGGTCTGATTATTCAGGAAACAATAGAAAGAACCTTTAGCACACTATCTAGTAGGTATGGTAGTAACTTGAACAAACACAACTTTAAAAGATTTAAAGATAGCTTTTCCTTACCAGAGAATCCCATCAAACAGAAAATCCCATTACCCAAACATTGAATTTGTAGTGGATACTTTACTCGTGAGTTTTCATAGTTGTCTTTGCATCATTTAATAATTTTAATATTTTTAGTCACATTAAAGGATCCTAAAGACATTTAATAACTCCTTAAAGATATTTTGCTTCCCTCCTTCAGTTCAGCCTTCCTCTCCCTAATCAATCCATTAATAAATATTTATTGAGCAGTTTCTTTGCACAAAGCATAAGTTAGACACTATGGGATTACAGCTCATAGAAGATAAGAGGAAAAATCATTAAACAGCTGAAAACCAACATAACAGTGTTCAGTTCATAGCTTTAGTCTAAAGAATGCCCCTTTCAATAAGTCATATGCCTGTTTAATCCGTATGAATAAAAGTGAGCAAGTGTAAGGTGATTGCCACATGCTAAGTCTTCAACCTGGAGTGTTCTGCTCCCGCTTTGTGTGTAGAACTCCTAAATGTTCTTCAAGATACAACTCAACTGTCACTCCCGGGATCTTTCCTGACTTGCCCAGGCTGCCACATCTCCTTCTTCTGTAGTCACAAAGCCAATGGTACTTACCCCTCCTATAGTACTCAGCACATGTTCTTGCAACTTCATGTTTACCCTATACATTTCTATCCAATAGCAGGAGAATAATATTCCTCGTTGTGACATCCACGCCTATAATGTTGCCCAACCGACACTTAAGAAGTATTTGCATTAATGAATTAATTTGGTGAACAAATTCCAGACTCATTGGCAAGAACGTATTTCCCTTATTTCCCTTCGAAGATAATGTGTCTTTGGGGGCCCTATGGACTTTCTTTTCCAGAAAGGCTTATCTGATTTCTTTTCTCCTGAGGATTTTGGCATTTTCTGCTTCCATCAGATCTTTTGAATTATTTTGTTGTCTTCATGGGAGCTCAGTCCTTTTGCTTATTGACTGCCATCTTGTATTTCTGGCCCATGATTGACAGAGCAACTGGAATCTACGAGCAGAAAATCAATAATGCAAGGCCTTCAAACAATCCACTCATGCTCTTGAAGAAACTGGTTTCCTGGTCTCAGTGGCAGTCACTGATCAGAAAATGTAAAACTAGCGAGCCATGAATAGAAACAATGTAAAGTCAGCCGCACTGTTTCTTTGCATGAGAGGGTTTTTATATTGGTTTCCTGTGTTTAAATTCTGTGATGTTTCTCAGACCCTGGAGGGGGATGGAAAACCGGTGGATGGAAGAGAAAGGGAGAGGGAAGGGAGCACTGAATGAAAATTGTGAAGTGTGCAGATTTGTATTCATTTGTTTTCTCATTGCCACACTAACCTTCACCAGTCCTTAAGCTTTAGGGATCCTAAATGTAAATTTGTTCTTTAACATAACATTTTCCTTGTTCAAGTATAAGTGACACTCGAGTAGACATGAAAGATTCGAGACTTATTACTTGCAAGTTAGCATTTTACTGCTAATGTAGTCTGCCACCCTTTACCTCCTGGTTTTATGGTTGTCTAATTATAGCCTGCGGGCCTGTGGTGGTCCTTTGCTACTTCAACTGGAATGCAGCTTCCAGTGAATTCTCCCCATTAGGACCTCCCACTGAGTTATTGATTATTAAGGTAATGCACTTTTAGTGTCCTATCTTTAACATGGAAATGTAAAAATGAATGGCTTGCAATTGGAGGATTAAAAAATGAAGGAGAAGAAAGCAACGTCCCTATGGAGAGTCCTCTATGCTATTTAGGTTACTGTTAATTTAAAACATTGTCAGACAAAGCACAGTTTACCTGTCAAGTGATTTATATAAATGGTATTTTATTATTATATATTTTAATCTCTAAAGGAAGACAATTTGACGTAGAAAAAGCTGGCTATTTATATATAAGAAAGAAGGAAGAAGAGAGGAAGGAAAGAAGGGAGGATGGGAGGAGAGGGGGAAGGAAGGATGCTTGTCAAATTCAACAGCATTTTTTTAAGGAAAGAAAATACAAAGAGGTCCCCTTTCTAGGCAAAACAAAACAAAAAACAAAAAAACAAAAAAACAACATAACCCAAATGGCAACTTTCATATGAAGCATCCTGATTATGGACATCTTATCTAAGCAGTAGGAAACAAAAGAGAAAGGGAGCTGAAGCCTCTTCATTATTTAGATGGAAAAATATGACTCTGGGTTAGAACAGAACAATCCTTTATGACGATCCTCCATGGGATCCCACACACAAGATAAATACTGGCAAATGGCATGCAGGAAATGGAATTTGTTAGATAAATTGTCTGTAGGTGAGGCTTCAGTGATAGAGGTTTCTCTCTGCCGTGCACAGGCAAGACACTCGCATTTGTAGAGCTGCTCTTCGGGGCTGATGCCCTCCATTAAAGTTACCAGAGCAGCAACGGCAGTGAGAAAGAACTGGTAGGAGAGTAGTAAGGAAAAGAGGGTGAATTGAGTGGGCGCCCCCCGAATCTGAGCTCGAGTGCCCAGACCAACACCTTATTTAGGTGAAAGCAGGACTCAGAAGCCCGTAAATCCACTTGACTCTTGGAGAGGAAATGGAATCACTGATCACTTTTTTAACTGCAAAATCTCTTGAAAATAGACCCAACAGTTGGTCTCAGAGGTGCTCATGATTAGTTTTTGAGAATTCAGGAATCCTGCTGTCTTCGCATACCTGAAAAAAATAAAATGCTGTTTGCTTGTGAGTTACATAATGTATTACCTGAAAGCATGCTGAAAATACAAAACGCTATCCAAATGTTAGGTAGTATCATTGCGTTGCTATATGTTCTTTCTTGATGAAACCAGGGCCCATTTGCAAATTTAAGTGAAAAAGCTAAATCTAGCCCTCAGAGGCTGGCTACTGTTCATGAAATGATTTGGGTGGAGGCATTTGAATCCTAAATGGTCCAAAGAGGGCCAATTATCATTCACTGAGTATCAGAAGCATTAGTATTATTCACCAGACAGGTTCATCTGCCGATCTTAAAAAATTTAGCCAAATAAGTACCCTTAACCTGGCCTCTCTGGATGGGTTCTCAGGAGGAGATCTCAAGATATAAAGAGTTTAAGAGACTCACCTTCAGGTGTAAAATAAGTTGGGGGTCAGGCGTGTGCCTCAAACTAAGCCACTGACCTACTGACTAGACTCTGCTTTGCCTCAGAAGCCCGGTCCCCGAGAGACCCTTGAAAGCAAATAAGGTGCTAACAGCCATTAATTAACTTAAGGGTGGGTCCTAGTTTAATGGGAAGGTGCTGACTTTTTTATTAGCAGAAGGAATGTTTTTAATTGGATTTGATAATAACACCCGCTGAGCCATATAAACACCGGAACAGTTCTTAGACTATAAATTTAAAATTCCAGACTTGAGCTGCCAAGGAGAAAGGACAATAATACTACTCTCTTCCCTAAAGGGAAAGCCTGGGCTAAAATAAAAAGGAATCCTGGAGAGGCTAGCATTGGAGTAGGAATTGGGTAGGGACCTGGGGTAGGGGGTAGTTTGCTTAGAGGCCAAGCAGAACCACAGCCTCCCCTCCCCCAACACTAAGGGCCAGACCCACGCTTCTGATGAGTTGCAAATGTTTTTTTATAAAGCTTTCTTCTTTTTTCTTTTAGGATAAGTTTCCTGTCTCATAAAAAAAAAAAAAAAAAAAAACCCACAAACTTTTAGCTCTCTTTTAAGCAAACTGCTGTCTCTATGCTGTAATTAAGTTTCATTTTTTCGCATTGACTCCACCGGATGGAGGGTGCCATAAATCATATGAACAAATGTTCAGCTAAAATCCTCTCTGTGAGCACCATAATTTAAGTGAATTCATTTTCAGTTCATCTCTTGGAGACATGATCTCATAGCATCTGTTCTGGACAAAGATAGCCATCTTTATTACCTGGGAAAACAGCAGTGAGTTTATCCCAGATTACTTTGGATAGGCCCTTTCCTCCTTCATTCATTCATTCTTTCATTCAGCGTGTGTGTGTGTGTGAGTGTGTGTGCGTGTGTGTGATAAGAGAACTAAAACAACAACAGAGTGGGTCAGTTATTGTTTTCCTGAGAAACCACCCCTCTGTTCATGTGTGTGGACACTCACCTAATCAGTGATGCACAAGCAAATTGCTCTGCCCCTTCTCTAGGCTGCATTTACCACTAGCAGTGTAGGAAGTATTGGCTGTGATCTCTTGTGGGCGGCGGGTCGGGGGTTAGGGGGAAGAGGGCTTTCTTCCTTGTGTGATCTCCTTGTTGCTAGGCAGAATTTCCCCAGGGCAGGAGCAAGGTTATGTGTCCTCGCATGAGAGGAGAATCGGTCCATGACTTTGTTGCGCCCTATTTTAATTAGGTTGTGTTATGAGCAATATCTTAAGATGAAAAATATACTGCACATCGTTGCAGCTTGAGTTCTCAAAAACAGCAGGAGCTATTTAGCCTTAGTTTAAAGACCACCGGAGTGTGACCACACGGCAACATAGCGGCTTCTATCCACCACTTGCCAAGATTCACTCGGTATTGTTGGTCAGCATACTGTTACTGTTATTCATATTCTTCATCAGTGTGAACTGAAACACCTGAATACACTCTGGTTGACCACTCTCTATTACCTACCTCTTCATTCTTGTAGGTGTTGAATTTTCAGCTCATAACCTAGACTGAGATAGGTCTCTTTTGATTCGAGGATAGGACTGTGACAGCAACATTTTACCAAGTATGAAAATGGTATGTAGATCAATTTTCATCTGAGAGAACTAGTTAGGAGATCAAAATACTGAATCAGGATCATCAAAGACTCGGAGAAGCTAGAATGCTGGGCTTACTAACAAGGTGGATTTTAACAGGGATAAACATGAAGGCCTTCGTTTATGCTCAGTAGACCAGCTGCATAAATACGGAAGGAAGGAGGGATGCTTTCATAATAGTCATGCATGTGTTTTAAAAGATATAGGCTTTTTAGTTGACAGCGAGATCGACATGAATTAATCGTATAGGATGTGGCTGCAAAAAAGCCTTTAAACAATTAGAGATGACAACTCTAGAAGTGTGGGATCCAGATCAAGGGAATGATGTGTCTGTGTGTCGTACTGCTGATGCTTTAAAAAGGACATTAAACAACTGGATTTCATCTGAGAAGTAAGCTGAATGGAAGGGAATTTGAAACTATTTCCTGTAAGGAACAGCTGAAGAAACAAGAAATGTTACCCTGATGAGAAAAAGGCTTGAAGAATCTAGGACTGTTTTCCTCAAATATTTCAAAGGCACCCCTTTGGAAGAAGAAACTTGTTCTCTACTGACCAAGAAAGAGAATCATTCTCAGTCTCTCGGGTCCTTGCAGAAACCCATACCGACTTGTTTATTTATACTTAGCATGTCCGTGTGGAAGTCTACGATCATTTGTTTCATTTAAAGATGGTCTTTTGATTGATCAATTTGAGAAATACTGTAACAACATCCTCTTGCTTCCTGCTGGCAGGGCAGGCAGAAAGAGTGGGGCATAAATGATCCAGGGGCATAAATGATCCAGAGGGTAGAGAAGTTGTAAGAGACAGCTAGAGAAGAGGGTGAGGGCCCAAAGACAGAGTGCGTAGAATGAAACTCTTTCAGGTTGAATTTTATTTTGTAGTTCTATGTTATTTTACAGACAACTGAGGAGAAAGGGGAGGCATATCACAATAGTCCAGAAGCAGGAGGGACTTTATGAGACCATATGGATGGAACATCAGCTTAGGACACCCAAGGACTGATGTGGGAGGCATTTCCAGGTTGACTCAACCAAGGATTCAGTCTCAGTATTTCTCAGTCTACTGCAAATCTTCTATCGGGTAGACACATGGCAAGGGACTGGAGAAGCAGTCCACAAAATGGGATAGCTAGGTCTCCACAGCCCCCAAATCTATTTAATTTAGTTAAATATGTTGGGTATGGATTGAAATATCTGTTTTCAACTTATTTGGGTGTCATGTAGCCATTGAATGAGCCAATGGTAATGGAACTGACACTAGTTGCAAAACTCTGGCTCCACCTTGACCTTGGGCATGCGTGTGAAATATATTTACTTAGCACACTTCCTCCCTGGATTACAGTGAGGACAATTCACATGTTCCTCAGCACAAGTATGAGACAATAGACATACTAGGTAGGTTAAGGTATGGCAGCCCTTTTGTTCTTTTATGCTTTCCAGACTTGATGAATAAGGAGGACACTCTCATCCATCCATGTTTTTTAATAACCAGTGCTCTGTTTCTTATGCTGTGCGTCACCCTAAAGCTGCTCTGGGTGGTGGTGGTGGTGGTGGAAATTTAAGACATTTATAACGGATACTTACACAACATAGGTTATTATGACTACAATTGCTACTATTTTTATGATTCCTGATCCTATGGTAATCCAGGGGGTAGTTAATAACTCCCTTGGTGAAAACTGTTTACCCATAAACACTTTCATGAAGGCTGAGTAGCAATTAAGGTAATGGTTCTGGTGTAGGTAAAGGTAAATGACCTCGTTAAGGCCCCGGCCTAAATGGTACCCTGGTGACCCGGGAATCCTAGTAAGCAGCAGTTTACTCACGTTGAGTGTTTTATTCACCATATCTCAAGCTCTCTATCATTATTGTTGTTTGCTTACCATCCTTCACAGTGTGACACAGGAATGCTGGGTTTGGGTTGAGATAGTGCATGCATGTGTATGTGCCGAGAATTTGAACTGCTGGCTAGAAGCCTGTACATCTTGAACTGCAAGTTCACTTACTTGGGTGACAGTCATCTCCTTCGTTCTCAGGAACCAGTGGCATTAATCTTGGCTTAACCACATCCACATCCTGTAATCATTCATCCACTGATTCATTTCAGCCAATGTCATAAATCCATCTAAATCCTTTACCGATGGAGAGAAAGAGCAAACCCTGAAAAGAATTTTTCACTTGACTAGCCTGCTGGTGCAATCATAAAACGCTGCTTAATTATTACTAACACTACAACATTTAATGGATCTCCATTATGGGACTTCTAATCCTTTGCTCTCTGTGTGTGCTGGGCTCTTTGCCGGGAACACAGCATCCTCTAAGATGCCCAAGGTTGTTATCATTCAGTGCCAACAAAGTGACCAATGCTGGACCAGGCCATGCCTGTAGAGCCTTTTCAGCTTGCTAACCACTGACTAGACCCACATTCTAGCCAGGATTTACTTAGTGGAGTGCACAGTCAGGCTTCTTGATCCTTTAAAGGGCTGAATGGGCCTTCCCCATAACCCTACATCAATCATGAAGGAGGGAGAATGAGAAGAATGAAGAACTACCATGTTGTTCTCATTGATATTCCTATAAATGTCCACGGGGCAGATGTATTAAACAATAGAATCTTAAACAAAAGGACATGGCTCACCAGAAATTAGTAATTAAACAAACTATAGTCTATGTGATGATACAAGCCACATAATCATACAACCCTCTGAGTTGAAAACATGAGCAAATTTTTAATGCCACCTCTAGGACCAGAGTATAGATTATAGTTTTCACCACACCACACAGGGGAGAATTTAGCCTGACAGAGGAGGGTGGGTGGGAAGGGGCTCTGAATTACCTCATCTGGTCAAAGGGAGAACAGCAATTCTGTCCACAGGTTCTAGCAGGTGTAACAACAATGGCATGGACCAGAGCGTGTGTGTGTGTGTGTGTGTGTGTGTGTGTGTGTGTGTGTGTGCATGCGCGCACGCGCAAGCATGTATGTATGCACAGGTGCATTTCATCGATCATCCCAGAAGAAAGTCCAGTGGGTTGTGTCTCTTGTAAGGCTGGCTGAGTATAGCCATGGCTCTTATTAAAGTCATGGTAATGGTCCAGCTGTCATGTCCTATGTGTACGTGCATGAGCAGCCCACCCATTCTCTCAGTCTTTCGCTAAAACCAATGCCTCTCTTAAGATTCAAACACAGCATTTGCTGTAACGTCATACTCAACACTGTGACAAATTGTTTCATCTTCCTTATGACCTAGGACTTCAAGGCTTCAGCTAATTTAGGAAACAATCTGGTGACCAAAATTTTCTCAGGAACCCCACCAGGAAAATTTTGCAATGCCATAATTCTTCAAAGAGCCAACCAACTTAAATGAGAAAAGCACACGTTTTCAATTAAGATTCAGATTTTGTGTAATATCACTCTTTAAGCATCAAAATAGAAATGGCTAACCAAAACCATGTCAAAATCGTAAGACAGAGGAAAGAAGCAACACAGATTCCAGAAGCCATTGTGTCTGTTCCAGATGGCATACTCTGAGTCTGAAAATTCATTAACAGATCGGCAGTGTTGTTTTTTGCGTTTTGTTTCACTTTTAATACTCTGCACAGGTGGCTTGATTTGTCTGTCCACAAAGGGATTATAACCACTGAGTCAGGAAAGAACTCAGCCTTGAATGCTTTGCCCATGCCACCTGCCTGGCAGCTTCCAGAACTAGAGAGCAGCAGGTCAGAGGTTCAGGGAAATTTAAGATTTGCAGGGGCATGGCAAGAGGGAAACAGCTCCTGTTCCTTCCTATGGCCCCGAATGCTGCCAGCTGGCTTAGGCACTCCCAGCACGGAGGAGGCCCAACCAGTCTTTCCTATTTTCCGTGACAGAGTTTTTGGCTTAATCCTCCTTTTGGACTACCTAATCCTCAGTTAACCGCTAGTTAAGGACATCGCTCCCACCTGGAATGGGGAGGCAACCAAAGCACACAACCCTTGATACAGATCAAGGCAGTCCGGGACTGATGTAAGAAAGCTACCTTTATAGCAGAAAAAAGCCCATGTATACGAAAAGATGGCCAAATAAGCTAACATTTTCTATTCTCTATCTATATATTTATGCATATATATATTTTTTTTTTTAATTTGGAAAACTTAGAAAGCAGGAAGACATTCTTACTTTGGGAGTCAAGAAGGAAAACATGCTCAGCAACGCAGGCTGGCCTGTGTAAATTGTGCTATTGAGGAAAGTGACAGCGAAGGCGTTTCCAGAATGGCTGACTTCACAGGACCCAGCACACTCAGGTACCAGCTGATGTCCTGACATCAAGTGCCGGAGCCAGAACATGGCAGGAAGCAGATGGTGTCATATTTCCCGGGTCTCACTGTCCAGTTGAGTTCAGTGCCTGCCAAGTACAAAATGAAACGTCTCTCCTTTCACGGAGCCCCGCACACATGGCTAGCTGGGGTGGCGGCTGTGGTGGCAATGGCAAGTTCAGGAGAAAGCAGAAGCCTCCGAGGCACAGGTGCATTCTGATCGAAGACAGGGAGGGCACAGGGCGGAACTGGCAGCAGGAGGTCACTCTCTCTTTTCATCCATTTAACAGAGTGGTTTGCAAGTCAGATGCTGAGAGAGGCAATGGAAATTCAGTCACAGCAGAAAAAGGTAAACAGCCGGGCGAACTCTTGAGTGGCCAGATGGACAGTCAGGTCACAGGTCATCAAATCAGTCACACAATGCCACCTAAAGCAGCAGGCTGGCACTAACAGGGAAGACCCACCTGGCAGGCTGACAGACAGGCATGCAGAGCACGGCACAGATCCCTGGGACGAAGCGGGGAGGGAAAGAGGGGAGGAAAAAGGCCTCCCCTCCAAACCCTATTGGCCTCGCCTGCATTAGCAGTGCCTTCCAAGGGAAAATATGTATTCCTCCTGAGTTATATCATGAACATTTACTGAGCAGCAGCTTCTATAGAGAGAGAGAGCTTCTATATATATAATAGCAGCTTCTATTATTTATATAGAGAGAGAGATATAGATATAGATATAAAATGTGTGTTTTGCTCATTAGCCTGCTATGCACAGATAATTAGTTAGCCGTCCCCAGCCATGAGCAAGGGTCCTATTCTGAGACCTATATGTGTCGATGGGTGTAGAGAAAGGGAAAGAAATAAAGCTTACGGTGCTACAGGCAGGAAGGTGGATTGGAGCCCTGAAGGAATCATCAGGAAGATCTTGGGAATTCACTTCACCGAGTGGGGGTGGGGCGGGCCACATGGCAGAGAGGAAAACACCTGAACTTCAGAGTCTGTGGTATCAGCTTTACAACTTCACCAAGTTCGTAGCCTTGGGTAAGGACTCCACCTTTCTGAGACTGGGTGTTCCTATTTATAACATAAGAAGGGTCTCTACCGTGAGGAGTTGTATGTCCTAGACTCCTGGTGCAAACTGCTCAGAGAATGACAACAATTATTTCCTAAGATTTAGCTTAAGGTGAGCCCTAACCCGGAACCAGAGCTAGCTAGCTCAGAACACCTTCTGTGGCAAATGCTACAAGGTCAACCTGAAGTCACTTAAGCAGGAGGAGAGCAAGAATTGGCTCATTTACCACTGAATCTAGGGACACAGTTGACTTTAAGTAAAGGCTCGTACTGATATCACCAGGGCTGTCCCCATTCCTTCATTTCTTGGTTCTCCTCTTTAGATGTCAACATCTTTCTGTCCCCAAACTGTTAGCTTCTTTCATAAGACTAAGAAACCCAGGCTTACACTGTGCTTACCACCTAGTACATGAGCCATTTCTGACGAGTGAGGCTTCACCCTGCAGACCACCTTGGTGCTTGAGACCCAGGAGCAGGTCTGGGAATGTCCTGGCCCTGTAAGTTGGTGGTTTTTCTCCACCCAACCCTCCCTGACTATTCAGCCACATTGTGGATGGCAGGGAACTGCTGATTCGGAAAACTTGCCCCAAGCCCTAACACCTTGCCTGACTTCTATTAGCCCCACACTGTGCCATGCTTCAGAAGAATTGGCACGGCTCTTCAGACATGGCTTTGCAGCTTTCCATTTCAGACTGCAGCATCTCTGGTCTCCTGGCTTTATGCCTCTCTTTTTTCCTGAATGTTCTCCTTTCCTTCTCCGGCCCCAAAATTCCTAGATACTGACAATCTAGAATCTGTGCTCCCTGTTCCCTTTCTCTGCCCCATACTTCCTTTGTCAAATCCTCACAACAGGGTCCTCTTTTCTCCCACAGTATGGGCATTATGTCAGTGGGCACCCACAGCCCCATGTGCCAATGTCTACTGCCTTAAAAACTTTAGCATCCAAGATATCTGGGGCTTGTCCTCTATGGTGGGAGCTTGAGACTACCATGTTACTTGTATGCAAAAGACCATCCATTCATAACTTTTAAAAAAATCAGAGGAAACATTACTCTACACTTTAGAAGCCTTCCTCCCCCAGGAACCCCTTACCTCTCAGGGTAATGAAGGACATACCAAAGCAATATTTAGGCCTATAGAGAAAAAGGACACCTGCTGACAAGGACCAGTAACTTGAGTTTGCTCTATTTCCCCCCTTATGTTTCGCTAGGCCGACCAGAGGCACAAGAGAAATTAATGTTTAACAAGTTGAATAACTAATTGTCTGCTAATGAGTCCCCCCTTAGGCTCTTACTGAAGTGGGTGTCATCTGTAAATGCAGTGTTTTGTGCAGGCTTGAAGGCCTCTAATGACACATCATAAATATTCTTTGAGAAATTAAAAGATGCAGTAGCACTGATCTCTTTTTGGCTTCTTGAAGACTCTTCAGTGTCCAGGTTCCCAAGGCTTGCAGGGTCTTCCTGAATAATAGCTAGACCCAAGACTTTAGACTATCCATAGAATCTACATTCTGTTCAGGAAGTGAGTACCCACTTCAGCTTTAGTCCCAGACGTACACTACCTGAGAGCACAAACAGGGGGAATGCACAGAAGGTGATAGAAAAACCCTGAGTTGTCACAGAGAACACCTAAGTCTTAGTTTCTATTCTGCCACCAACAGTTGGGAGAACTTGAGGCAAATTGCATACCCCCCCATACACAGATTTCTCATCAATATGATTAGGAAGTTGAAACAAATCATGGTCTCAAAATGCTAATTTTGTAGTTGCGCAAATGGACAAGTGTACCAACATTAAAATGCAATAGAAGTTTAAACCACATGCTGTGTCAGCCCAAGATGTAACTCATAACCAAAATGACGGATGGACAGACAGACGGATGGATGGGTGGATGGATGGATAGATGGATGGATGGATGGAAGTGTGGATAGATGCATGATTAAATGCATGAATGGAGAATTTGAGAAATGGGTGGAGGGACAGATGGATGTATGTGGATTGATAAGAAGATGAAGGCTGGATGGATAGATGTGAATAAATGTACAAATATTCAGATAATTGAGCACAATTAAGTAATACGCTGGGCAGAGAGAAACTGAAGATAAGACCTTCATTGTCTCAAGGATCACGTGTAACCTACATAGGTCTTTGAGGCACTTCTGAATTTCCCGCTAAAGTTGGCAGAAGTGAATTATGTGTGTAAATAGTAAAATTTTGCCCAGAGTAAATTGAGTGGTATGACAAACCTTACAATGGAAGGCTTCATATAAATATTTCTGTGTTATAGTAAGTCTAGGCACAGGTTCTTATTTATGCTTCTGCCTCATGTCACGGTCTTCTATAAACTTTACAAAAACCTGAGATGAGTACATTCAGAGTCATCCTGTCAGATACAATGTGACTTTGGAGTTCCCTTAAATAGCCTCTCTTTATACAATTCATTTTCACATAAAGACCCATTTATCAGGTAGGCCCTGAAAAGCACACTGGGCTTTGATTCAAGGTACCACACTCATTCATTTGTTCTCTCATTTGTCAAATCTTTCCACAAATAAGAACCAAGCCCCTCTTGTAGCCAGGCAGTGCATTGGAGAACGTTGAGGGAGGGGAGACTGCCATGGTGGGCACGGCACACTCACCCTGCACCCATCCTGCTCTTCCTCTGCTGTTAATTCACGGCACACTTTTATCTCCCCGTCTTTTCTATCCTGGCTTTTCACAGAGAGATGGAACAGAGAGAGAAATATGATTAGCCACCTCAATTCTCTTTCCTTACTTCTGAGAGGCATTTCCCTCAACTGCACTTTTTAAAGACACTAATGCACACACACAGCTTGGCTTTTTCTAGATCTGTTCCAGTCCCCAATACCTCTCCTCCCCTCCCATAGTTAGGAGAGTCCATGTACCTTAATGATGTAGCCCCCCTGGCAGACACTAGCTCAGCACCATGCTGAGTGAGTTAATGTTCCCACGCATTCCTACCCTCCCACTTCTGCCCAACGACTTTTCTTCCAGGTGAACTGCATGGATTGGCTCTTAATGTGCAGTTTCCCTGAAATCTCACACCACTGTGGGTGCCTATCGTGTCACACTGTAGTGACGACAGTAACTAGCTTGAAACATAAGTTTTATGGATCCCGAGCCTAATGATGAGCCAGGCTATACAATCCTTTGGAACTTACCAGAGACTTGGCTGTAACAAAAATAGAGCAGGAGTTAAGAATATCTTAATATCCAAAAGCTCAGAGGATTTCTTCTAAAGCTGTGTTGTTCACCCACTTAATGCCTTTGGTGATTCAAAATCAATGTAATATAAGCATTCACTAGAAACATACCAAATGCCCAACAGGATATGAGTCGGGACTGTGACAACTTCACTAATAAGGGATGACGGTGAACAAGCAATACAACAGTCTTCAGGATTTTGAGAGACTCTCACCCTTAATGTGTATGGCATTCTCTACTTAGAGAGGGTGCTGCATTATTATTAGCATGGGAGAACCCAAGGACAATAAAGATCATTCCAAGCCATTCTTCCAGATGAGTAAGCTAGAATAATACTGCTCAGCTGAGAATTAAAAGGGAGAGTTTACAGGGTCTTCTAGGGATGTTTCACCCAGGAGTCTAATCTGCTGAAGTCTGCTGGCAAGATTAGCGTCAGGAATAGGGGAAAGTAGTCATCTTCCATGTGAGGTCCAAAGTATCTACTCATTTGATTGTTACCCTCTCTGTCCTTTCCCCTCTCTTTAAAGGATCAAAATATAAATTCAAAGCCAAGCACATTGGGACTCAGTGGGCCTTTAAGATATCAGCCATTCCCTTTGCCTGAATGCTTTTCCTACAGAAATCCTATAGCTGGTTCCTCTCTTCAACTCTCACTTGCCCATGGAGGCCTTCCTAGGATGCTCTCTGTTAAGAGTAGCCTCTGTCACCCTTACTCTGTTGTGCTTGTCTTTGCAGCATGCAGACTACTTTCAGCTGGTTGTTTATTGTCTGTCTCCCCAGTTAGGAGGTAAATTTCAAGAAAGCAGAAACTTTTTCTGTATTGTTCAGCACTAATTCCGGAGACCAGGCTGTGGTTGGCACACACTGGGTGTTTGATAAATATTCATTGAATGAATGAATAGGTTTTATTTTTATTATGAACTAGCCCATCGGTTCCCTTTCCTCTGAAGAAGAACACCAAAGTAGGAGCCAGGAGAAGAAAAATATAAGACTGATTCTGCTTTTAACTGGCTACATGATTCTGACAAAGAGGATGAAATTTTATTGGCCTCAGTTTTCTCCTCTGTAAAATAAAAGCCAGTGATGAGGGGAGAAATCTGTCTTTTCCACTCATCAGATTTCCAAGAGGAGGGTTTTTTCTCTAATGCTCCTTGTGCCCTGTACCATCCCTCATGGTGGCAGAGTGACATGGATAATGGATGAGGTACACAGAGAAACCCGGCATGGCCAGCTCATCGATTCCCTATCACTATGTTTGGGAATTGAATGACCCTGGAAAAGCACATGTTCTCATCTGCTCATTACCATGCAGTAACCTTTGAAATTAAATACCTGCTCCTCTTGGGGGAGAGGGATGGTTATAGTGGTCCAGTGCTCCAGTGTGGCTGGAGGCTGAGTTCTGGGCTGTGTTTAGTAGTAAACCTATTGTACCTCATGCCTATACTGCATTCTCCAGCTCATCCTTTGTCAGAAATAGAATGATATTTTGATCTTCATCTACCTATTCTTTTGTTTATCTCAACTGGTTAAGAACTCTGGGGGGGAAAAGAAGGGTATTAGATACTGACCCACTTATAAAACAAAATAAAAGGATCTAGCTAAAGTCTTTTCCATGGTACTGGCTATAGATAAATATATACATTATATTTTCCTATGAAATATGTAGATTAATAAAGCATGGATATGTGTTTCTCAATATGGACATATACATGAGTGCCCTCTTTCTTCCAAGAAGTATAAAGTGTATGGTATAAAATATATATAAGTTGAAAATATATATACTTTATAAAAGTATATATACACATATGTACATGCATGTTCACATATGTATATATGGTGTGTACATATATAATGTTTATATATCACACACACATACTCCAAAGAGAAGAGGGAAGGTGTTATAAATTATGTATGTACTTGTGCATTTCTCTCCCTACATAAATAGGGAAGAACGGTTACAAAATTTGGGAGTAAGTTTTTAGAATGTTAGGAATTGACCTAAAAAAGAAAGAACTGGTTAGCATGGGTGGTCATACAAAATAACTGGGTAATACCAATATGTTGTAGGAGATAGGTCAGTTAAAATTCCAAGAGAACTCAGTATGTCAACTCTACTCCTACCCCAAAGATGAATCCATTACTTCAGCCAGATGATTCTGCAGCATAATGAAAAGAATAGAAAACTCAGGTGGGTCATCAGAGGAACTGTAATGATAGGTATGGTGGGGACAATCTTGGAGAGGGGTTGGGGGTGGGGAAGTGAGGGAGAGAAGGCAGAGAGGCTATGTTAGTGCCATTGTCCCTGCATTTGATGTCACATCCATCCTGACCCACTTGCAAAAGGTCCAAAGAAATGCTCTCAAAGAAAATAAAATGAAATGCATATTTCTTTCATTCTGAGTTGTGCATTTTTTCACACTTCAACATTTCCACAACTGGAGTATGTCTTACAATTGATGGGGTGTCCTACTTTTACCAGTGGCATTTTTTCTTTCCCAGTGCTATATTATATAATGGTGCATCTCACAACTGCTGGAGTCTTAGATTGGCTGTAACACAGTAGTTCATTCTCAGTTTTCTATAATCTATTATAGGGAAATGAGCCAGAAATGTGGTTTGGAGTAAGATGTGCTTTGCTGAGCAAAGGTAAGTTGAAACACACGCTCTGTATGCCCCTGGTCAAGTGTAAGCAAGAACAGCCTTTCCTCAATGCAGTCTGGAAACATGTACCAAGAGTCCATAATCCTTCTTTGCAAGAGTCCCATTTTATGGAATATATCTTTTTTAAAAAATGAGAAGCCCATAAAAAGTTTGTGTATAGAGATATATTTTAGACTTCACTTATACTAAATCAAAACACCACAAAATATTCAAAAAATAAGGGCTTTTATCATTAAAAACAAGAGTATGCACACAGTGGAATAGTATGCAGTCATTACAAGTGAAAATTTTAGGGGCACCTGGCTGGCTCAGTTGGGAGAGCATGCAATCTTCATCTCAGGGTTGTGAGTTGCAGCTCTGTGTTGGCTGTAGAGATTACTTAAGGAAAAAGAAAGTACAAATTTTAGCCAACACTTATTGATATGGAAAATGCTAATAAGATCATGTTAAGTAGAAAATAGTATACAAACTTCATATTTATATTTTCTAATTTTGTAAAATATTCTCCATGCATAGGGAAGATGGGTTATAAAATGTAGCAAAGTCCTAACAACTCTTCTCTCTCTTGCTGGTGAATATTCAGCTGATTTTATTTCTATATGCCTTCTTTCATTTCCCAAAACCTTTACAATGAGCATGGATTACTTTTATAGCTCGAAGCAACTCTTCTCCCTTCCAAAGGCAGTTTGTTTTTTTCCCCCAAGTTTCTTTTTCTCCTAATAAGTCAAAAATGACCTGCTTTTGGCCACAAACTAGATATTCCTGAAAGTTATAGCCATTCTCTCAGAACAGGGAACCGAGGGCTGTAAAAAAGGCCCTTTACGCTAGATGACAAATCATGTTGGTCAAAGCAGGCTGCTCAGGTTTCCTGGGCATCCAAATCCAGAAATGAATTGCTGACTACTCACTTTCCAAGGGTCTATACCCTGAGGAGACCGCCATCCCTTCTTGGGAAATGACCTCTGGATTTCTCATAAAGGAAGATGACCAGAGCCAGAACCAGGGCTTACAAAACTCTCCTTTATTACCTCTCTGTTTGCCCTTGGCCCACCCCTGGGCCCAGAGGAAATTTCAAGGCACCCCCCCCCCTCCAAAGAACAGGCAGGGAGAAGAGGACAGAGTGCACAGAAGGGAAAATGTGGAGCATGAAAAAGAATTTTGCCCAAGGGGGATTAATAAAGTTTCATACAGACACCTCAGAAGGCAAACGTTCTTATCAGTGGAGAGGAAGAGCAAGAGAGTCTAAGTAAAAACAAAAAACAGGTAATAAGAAATTGGAAAAGACTTCATGCGCCGCAAGTAGATAATAGAGCATTCCTTGAATTCACCTATGGAAATGAAGTATATAGAAAAGGGGAGGCCTTTTCTCAGTACAGCTATGAAAAGTGAAACAAAAGAAGCCAAAGCGACATTATAATGGTGGAAAGGTCCACCGCTAACTTGCTTTCATTCTTAGGTCATGCTTCTAAAACGGTGCTTTAGAAAATTAAGCAGAGTGAGTTGTTCCTTCCTCTTTAATTAAAAGTTTCAGCCATGGGGCGCCTGGGTGGCTCAGTTGGTTAAGCGACTGCCTTCGGCTCAGGTAATGATCCCGGAGTCCCGGGATCGAGTCCCGCATCGGGCTCCCCGCTCAGCGCAGAGCCTGCTTCTCCCTCTGACCCTCTCTCTCTCTCTCTCTCTCTCTGTCTCTCATGAATAAATAAATAAAAATCTTTAAAAATAAAATAAGTTTCAGCCATTTTCCAACTCTGTCTCTCTCATAAATGGTTTGCAAATACATCTTTTATCCCTTCTCGGGTCCCGTAATTGCCAGTGACTGAGCTGGACTTAGAAGACCAAAGTCAGGATATCCAGGAGCAGGGCCCACGCATCTGCATTTCTTCAAAGTCCCTGAGGTGATTCCGATGTGCTGCCAGGGCAGCAGAACCCTGACCTGGAATATCACTGACTAAGAAGTAAGCAGGGGAAAGAATCAAACACTTAGCATAGGAAAAGGTAAACATAAGTTTACCATTCACATGCATGTTTCATTTTGATCAAAGAAAGAAATCAAAATTAAAATTTGAATGCCAAATTATACACTACTTTTACACTCATCTTTCCATTTAAAGCTCAGCATAATGCTGTGCAAAAAGCAGAGGACGCTTTCTTTTTTTCCTTCTTTCTTTCTCTCTCATTTTTTTTCTGTAAATTGCATTTTTCATTTCACGATCTGTAACTGAGGCTCAGAGCTGCTTAATGACTTGCCTAAGGTCACAGGGCTAGAAAGTGTGGAGAGCTCCTAGGCTCTGACGTCCATGCTTTTCACTCATGTGTGAACCATAGAAAATGCCCTTTTCATGGCCCCATTCACCACCCCAGTGAAGCCCAGTGCCTCCTTAATTACTGGCCTTCTTTCCACGACTCCTGCTGTCGTAACCAAGCCAATGGTTGACAGGTTTTTTTTTTTTTTTTTAGCATTTACTATTATGTTTCAATACAAATGAGCAATCATACATTGAGAAAGTGAAAATCAATGCCACCGATTAAGAAAATGTCCTCTAATTTGCCTTCCAGACACTCAGCTTTAAAAGATGAATGAAGAGGAAAAAAATCTGTATCTGGCTCGATTGCTTATGAAGAAAATCCCTCTAAGTGTGAACACTTCTTTGAAACTGTCAAGATAATAATAATGTTAATATTGACTATACTTTTATTCTGCTAAGCATGTGAATTCCCTTAATCCTCATAGCAACTCTACATGAGATAAATACTCTTCTTAAACCCATTTACACATAAGGAAATCATGGCATAGAGAGGTTAGGTACCTTACTCTAAGTCATATTAGTTACTAATATTTGTCACGGATCCAAGGAGAGAGCTAATAAGCTGTGCTACCTTCCATCGCTCTCCCAAAAGTATCTTACAAACCAGGGCTTATCAAACCTCCCTAAACTTCTAGCAAGAGGAAAAGTCCATTTTGATCAAAATTTAAGTGTGATATTTTTATTTTTCGTAACTTTGAAAACTGGTGAAAGTCATGCCTCCCTTGTTTGCTAGTTGTGTTGCTCCAGAGCCTTCTCTGATCTCACTCAAGACTTCAGTGCTGCTCACACCCTTGAAGGCCCTCTTACTGCACTGTGGCTCCTTCCCAGTCTACCTACTCTCACGCTGCACCATAATTATAGGTGCATTTCTCCCCAGCTACTCTTGTAAATTTCTTGAGTGAGGGATCGTGCCTTTTCTTTTTTTTTTCTTTCACTCTAAAGCCTCCCTTTGTGCCCTACAAAGACAAGCAAGATGTAAATTCCAAGTCAAAAGATGGATATAGTACCTAGATAACCATGCACTATGTTTAAGGTTTTTAAACTAATTCTGTAGTCAAATTCCTGTAATGACAAGACAGTTTTATGTCGTAAAATATGCCCATATAGTCGTTAAGTAAATTTGGGTTGGAGAACTTGATAACCAAGTAGGAGCAACTGGCAAGAAAAAAATTAAGAATTATACAAAAATATGCAATTAATAATTTCAGAGTTTGGATAATTCTCTAAAGAGGAAACAAAGAAAATCATAAACTCTTCATATTCAACTTTTTAAGTATTTCCTTCTAATGTAGTTCAAGTTTAGTTTTTTTATTCCTCAGCTTGTGCTTTAAAAAAAAAAAAAGGCATGGGAATGTATAAAAATTTCAACTGCTTTCTCTTTTTCTCTTTTTTTAAAATTTTAATTCCAATATAGTTAACATACAGTGTTATATCAGTTTCCTGTTTTCTGAGCTTTTCAGTCCCTAGGCATAGGAGTCTGAAACTCACTTTTAATTACTTGTAGGTGATTCCTCTCTTCTTATCTCTCTCTCTCTCTCTTTTCTCTCTCTCTCTGTCTCTGTCTCTGTCAAATAGGACATCTATTTAATGGACTATTTTCTTATAAAACAGGAAACTGAGTTTTACTGTAAGAACTTTTTTAAAGATAGCTGTGTAACTCTATTTCCTTATAAGAAAGAAAATATGACCAGAAGTCCCTGTATTTTAGAAAATGTTTTCAGCTTCAGATAAAATTTAGCCAAAGACTAGTTCTGGTCTCTTAGCTAGAAGTCTACTTCTCTGAACTAAATGAAAGGAACAAGAATGTGAACCTCTGTGTAGGTTGCAGTGAGTTTAGTTGGGGGGCCAGGGCCAGTGGGGCATTCAACCAAGCATGGGACCTTTCTAAGGATGATGTCCCATACAACTGCACAGGTGACATGCCCATGAAGCCGATCTATGGAGAGCTTTATCTGGTGGGGGAAGTTAGCAGTCAGCGGGAAAAATGCAGGGGTAGCCAGAGTGGTCTGATGATGAGTGACTGTCTCAAAGTGTAGACAAGTCACCAGCTGCCAATGGTGCCTGAATTTAAGTGTTATTAGAAATAGAAAAGTACAGACGTGAAAGATGAAGAAAAGAAAGAAGATTAACAATGTGACCTTACATTTTGCCAGCCAACGTCCATCCAGGAGTCAGACCCAGAGACCACAGAGTGTTAATTCTTATTTAGTAGCATCTCTTTCTTTTAATCAAAACTGATAATAGCCGCAGTTGCTCAACTACACTCAACAATAAGAACTTCCCTGAAGAGTAGGTATGCTATATGAATGTTGGTGTGAAAAAGCCTTAGAGATTTGAAAGCCAAATAAAATACTATGGATACCAAAAGGTTTCTTTGATTCTTAATCAAGCACGATTCTTTCTATGTTAGCCTGTTAATCAATTGAGCAAAGGAAACAATATGCCTTATAATGCCCACTTAATCTCCCTTAAAGGGACCTTGTGAGGATCACTTGCAGTTAAGACATGCGCTGGGACCTTATAAACGGTAACCACTACTACAACTAGAGGCAGTGTCGTTCAGTAGAGAAATTTCTGGAGCCAGAATGCAAAGACTTGCATATACCAACAACTCCATAACTTACCACCAGTGACCTTGAAGCAACTCTGATCCCCTTGAGCCTCAGTTTCCTCTCCTGTAAAATAGAGATAACAGTTTTCTGTTTAACTCAAAGTAGGATAATGTGTAAAGATAATACTGATGGTGTTTTTATTAAACTGTAAAGTGTTGCACAAATTTAAGCCATTCTCATAATAAGAACTTGGCACCGTCAAGGTCATCTCTGAAGCTAAAGAATTAAAGCTTAGAGACATAAAACTCCAATCCCACAGAGATTAACAATAGAAGATGAAATTGTATTTCACCCTTACATAAGGAAAGATCTATGCCCATGATTGCAGAGGTAAATGGCAACATAAATAAAGCATTTCCTTGAGCGTTTTTGTTTATCCCCCTGTTTGATCCATAATGGTCATCTACATTTTGTCAGCAGTAGTATACACAGAAAGGAAAGTAAACTATAGGTGGGAAAGGTGGCCAACCAGTCATTTTTCTCACGGTGTTTCACATAAGCTAGACCTTGTCAAGCAGAATAAGCAAATGTTTTCTGCTTCTTTCCAAATAAATTGGGCTTCAATCCCCAGAAATGTTTTTATACACAGTATTTACCCTCAAGGAAATTTTAAGTCCTCTGTCCAACTTCCTACCTTTCCAGCCCCAACTCCCCCTTCACTGCAACACTCATCAACCCTCCCTTGGCACTCACCCTCAGCCGTTAGCAGGAAGGGGCAATGAAATAGGCTGAGAACAAAATGAACCACTGTCAAGGGCTGGAGACTTAATGGGAAAAGCAAAAAAGCTGCAAGTCAATAAGAGTGAGATGATAAGATGTGTATGGAACGATTCCTGTTTTCCACAAAGGATCCACAATAGAGATAGGTTAAGATTATCTGTTGTAGGACCAACTTTAAGTGGAGTCACTTATGTCAGGGACAAGACAAGAGATGGCCAACACAGGAACCTAAAGGAAACTTAACCTAACCTTACAGGAATTTATGACTCTTCTCAGAAATCAGCAGAGGACACCAGCAGAGGACACCACCCAGGTGTCCCCCTAAATGCCAAATCCATTCACACCATCTTTGGACATCCTTGTTCACCTATTTAGCTACCTTGATCCAAATAAGAAAGAAGACCACTAGGCAACCAGTTAATTAGCTGAAAAAGCCAAATAACTTCTGCATTTATCCCATAAAAATTCCTTAGTCTGAAAACAACCCACTCATTGCTCCTGTAGCTTTGAGTTTCCTCGCTTGCAGGTCAAAAGCCTTGTACTAAACTCATCTTTCTGCTTTGTTTTACTCAGTGTGCAAAGTTTGGTTTTTGCCACGGTTTATGTCTGCTTTCAGGCTTAGAGAAAAGAGCAGAGAATTAGTAACAGCCATCCAATTCTTGGGGTGAGAAACCAGGCCAGAATTTGGTGACAAATCTTTGCTATAAATTCACGTGTACCTTTCCTCCAAAGTGGCATCTGGAAGTGTATATCTCTTAATGACATGGTTGAATTTGTGGATTAGAGTCTTTGCTCTCACCTTTTGGAAAAAGAAGACTAAGGTCACTAACAGAATGCTGGTACCAGCCAAAAATACCATTTTAAGTGTAAGTTCTAGACCTTTTAAGTAACAAAATGATACCTACTAGCAGATCTGTGTTTTGCCTTGAGAATTCCAGGTGCACTGGCTGTGCTAGTCTCATCACAGAGAAGGTGTTGAAGTTCCAGAGTCAATGAAGAAGAAGTTCTGAAATTCCTCTAAAAATGAACAGCCTGTCATTCAACAGCTGCCAAAAAAAGGCACTCTTACATATGAAAATCTACTATCAGAAGGAACGATCTGGCTTGGCAGCCATCAAATCTCTGCTTAGTACTACTTTCTCTGCAAAGCCCACAGAGTCAATCACTGTTAACCTCTCACTCCTGTACCTTATCCGTGGGCCTGTCTCTGCATGTTCACTCCATATGATAATTGTTTGTTTACATGAGTGGATCTCTATTATAGGTTCTACAAGGGTGAGGACTGGGTCTTTCTTGTTCATTATTGTCTCTCCAGTGCCATGCCTGATGCACAGTAGATCTAAAAAATGTTAACTGAAAGGAAGCTGACTCCAGCTTCTGGAACCTCATTCTTCTGGAACCAGCTTCTAGCAAACCTCATTAAGGAAGGCGTAGATACCAAATTAGAGGTCATGTGCTGTCCCTATGTCAATTCCGGAACCTTGGAGTGTTGTGTTCAGTCTTGGATACCATATTTTATAGCATTGGGAAACTAGAGTTGATTCACAGTTGGCGATCAAGATGGGTGACGGAAAGGGGAAATGCTTGGCAGAATCTGGAAACCATGTCAAACGAGGAACAAATGAAAGAACCGGGAATGATTAACTTGACTAAAAGAGGCAAAGGAAAGTTGTGGTTCCTCTCCTCAGATATTTGAAAAGCTGTCAAGTGGAAAAAGTAGTTAGATTTGTTCTGTGTGACCCTAGAGGGCAAATTAAGGTTAGCGACTAAAGAGTACAGAGAAACAGATCTTGGCTCACCAAAAGCAAGAACATTCAAACAAACAAAACAAAGAAAGAAAACGCTCATCAACAATGGCAGAAAAAGAGTAAACTTTCTGTCTTTGAAGTGACAAAAGGAAAAGGGCATATCAGGCTGCTAGGATCCCTTCTAACGTAGGGTTTCTAATTCTCTACATAGTAAGTGCAAGTATTCCTGAAATCACAGATATGGAGCCCAACTAGGGAATAAGTGATGTTAGCTTCTTTGCTAGGCACCAGTTATAATAGGTGGAAGAGATTAGGAGACAGCACGGAGCTCCCGAAGATGGAGGCACCAAGGAGAGGCATATGCCTCCAAAGGCAAGAGCTGCCGATAATTCTGAAGACGAGTTCTCATGGTACCGCTTTGACTACTGCTTCTCCTAGTCATAGAAAGCAGCTATCTGGAGTGAGAGTAATCTAAAACAAAACAAAAATATTTGGAATTTGGCGGAAAGGCACATCTTTTTGAAAGTTAATACTCAAAAGAGCTACAATCACGCATCTGTTTTCTTGTTTGGTTTACAATTGAGGGAATGGGAACAGAGGACTCCATGAAATTGAATGACACTTCACATTGATAAGCATTTCTGAAACAATATGGTAGCAAATTTGAAGAACACATTATACTCTCAAGCTGCATAAAGAAAGAGCAAAGAATATACTTTTTAACGCTTAATTTTAATGATGATCTTACTTGTTACAGATACAGCATTTCACAATGAAACCCTGCGTTTCAGTCCAGTAATATGATAAGACACAGCTTGTAAAAATGAGGATTGAGTTTAACTATGTTCTGGTGTTTTATTTTCCATTTATCATATGAATTGCTTCTAAATAAGATTGTCTTACTTCATTAATTTGCATAATTACTGAACTATAGCATAGGATCTCAAATAACAAATTCCTGATAATATCATTTCAGATTTACTGTGACATTATTTTGAAAATGACAAAAATTGATACACAATTAAGTGCAGAGTCAAAGTGCATAAGCTAATTGTGTTTCTTTTGAGTCTTCCAAACATAAAGAGGTTATTTGGGGCAGAACAATAAATTTTTGTGCTCAGATGCTGAACAGCTTGAAAAACCAAAGAACAACTAGCAAGTACTGTACCATTGTAGAGGAATAATAAGTCTGGTTTTGACAGAGTAGGAGCCAGGTGGAGTTTTGTTTTTGTTTGTGTTTTCGTTGAATTGAATCAAGACCGTTGAAGAAAGATGAGAAAAGTCTTCAATGAAGACTTAAAAATACCTGTTCAGATGTATTTTGATTTTTGAAATAGCACCCTATCAAATTAGCTTGACAGTCTTTGGTCCCAGTAAGAAAATCCTGATGCCTTGTTTGAGTTCAGATTTTCAGCAAGTGCAAACATTTCACTCAGCTCAATCTTCAAAAATGTGGGCGAGATAGAAAATGTGGATACGAATAAAAAGCTGCAAGCTATTAGTTAGCTACCAGACAGCGTTCAAAGAGCCAAGTAGTAACTTCTCCTTTCTGGAATGGAGGCTGCTGAAAGACAACAAGGCTCACTGACAAAATAAATCCCATGGCCTGTCTCAGGCTAGCTGGTAAACAGGGGCCCCGACTGATTAAGTGTCTTTACTAACATCACAGACACAACCATGGAACAATAGCGGAGGCAAAAAACGAGACCTCTTTCTCCTGCCTCCCACATCCGCTTACTAATCATTTTAAACTGAAAGCTTGGGAACAGCAGTCTGGCCTAAAATATTGCTTGTTTCCCTAAGACAACATCCCAGAAGCTGCAAAGCAAGGTGTTACCATCCTGCTGCCCTTTCCTTTGGGTCATGATTTGAGTAAATCTGTGACTTTCATGAGACAGGGGCATGATGGCTGAAGGATGGCACAAACAAATGTTTGTATTTTATGTAGACTCTTGGTAGAGTCTTCATTTTTCTAATGATTCACTGAGGGACGTCGATTCTCTGTAAAAGAAAGATCTCACTGTTGTGTGGTGGCAGTTGGACTAGGTAACCACCCGAGCGCTGTGACGGGCCTAAGTTGCTTTGTGGTTTCTGTGCTGGGTCACCTGGCTGAGGAGTAGGGCAGGCTTCTCCAAGCCCTTCATCTCCGCAGAGCGCCACCAACTTTTAGGCCTGGGCCAGAGGCCTCCTGCCTGTGGTGTGAAGGAGCAGGCCTGCCTGGTTCTGCCAAACCTCTAGGCCACACTCCACATTTTAGTTCATATTAAAAAATAAATCTGGAGCTGTTTAACATTCCCAAGCTGGTTGTGTGTATGCGTGTGCGCACATGTGTGTGTGTTTATGCGTGTGTGCACAACATGTAAAACTTGAAAGCAGAGTTTCAGCTGGCCCAGAACCTGCCATTCCCATCCAGCTGTTGGCCTTGTGCCTCACGACACACTTACAGCCCGTATTAATGCTCCTGTAAAATATGCCCTGTTATTTTACCCAGGCAGCAAGATTCTCAACAGCTGTAGGAAACATCATTTGACCCAACAACAGACAAATAAGATTTCTTCATGTGGCTGGGGCCAGAGTGTGTGAAACAATACAATGGTAAGATCTCACTGCATCCACGGGTGTTTCCAGCCCTTGCTCAAAAGCTCCAGTGAGGGCAGCACATTATCTCCCAGGAGAGTCTGTTCCATTTCTGAACAATGGCTCTGATTATTAAAAAGTTCCTTTGTGTTGGAATGGGTCTTGCTGTCACCTCTACCTAGTAACATTGGGCCTTAAGGCTTATGTATAGAAATTTGCATTCATCTTACTGAATTTTACTTTTATTATTGCAACCACAAAGAATTGTAGATCCTATTTACCATCTCTCTGAGCTTTGATTTAGGCACCAGGATAATTAGCTCTCCATTATCATGATACATATCACTAACAAAAAGGTAGATAAAGATAAAACAAGGAAAAATATCAATGCATGTTACTTTAAATATATCTTTAGGTAAACACTGATCTATTAATCACCAGCTCTAGGGTAGAGTTTTCCTTAAGTCATGAAGGTAGCTCTTACTGTACCTCTTCAGAAGCTGTTCAGGTATGGCTGTCCCATGAAACCTGAAATCTCTTCAGGGCTAGGATCAGCCACCCTTTGTAAGCTCAGTGTCTAATACAGTGGCCAGTCCAAAGAATATGTTCCATAAATGACTGTGAACCAACAGATATTTTCTTGGGGACCCTGTGCCAGTTACTAGTGATTACTATTTCTTTATCTACTGCAGCATAAAATCTAATACTGTACCAACCCATTCTAAAAGTTTCCTTTACCACCCAGTTATCTATAGTTTGGGGCCATCTACCTTTCTCTCCTTCAGAAATTACAACTGTATTCGCCTCCACTTTCTTGTTCTTATTAAACATGGTGTCTCCCATTGTGTAGGTTTTCTGAGGATACCAAGATGTAATTTATCAAGCCAAACTCATTTAGAACAGCCGGTTCTGTTCACTTTAATGATCATTTTTGACGCCTATTTTGTGTTAGGCTCTATACAGACACTAAGGATATAAAAACAAATGTGACATAGTTTCTGGCTCCAAGAAACATAGAGTCCAGGGACGGGAAAGAGGGGGGTTCAAAACAATGTATAAGGAACACCATGGAAAGCGCAATGGAGGCACAAGGGAGGGACACTTAACCTGGTCTATGGTGACAGCCAGATACTCTTAGAGGAGATAATACCTGGGCCTAAGCTTGAGGCATGAACAGAAATTAACTACACAGAAGTACAAGAGGAGTGCATTTTGAGGGGAAAACAGAAGAAGCATAAAAACACAGAGGTGTGAAACTATGTAAGATATGCAGAGGCTAGAGTATTCCAGAGTAAAATTTAATTTGAAGCACAGAGCTTCACGAGATGATGCTGGATAGTCAGAGCCTTGGTCACAGAAGGCCTTGTTGGCCATGATAAATAGAGTGGGTTTCAGAGATCAACAGGGAGTTGTTAGAAGCAGAACCATTGTGTGTTTTATGATGAGGGATTTATTATGGAAATTAGACCAAACACAATTATACGAGTTGCTGGGCAAGTGAGCATCCAACAGGAAATAGGATGTTCAGAAAGGAGTCAGCCACAAAGCACATTCAGCCACCAAAGTGGGATTGCAAGCCTTGTGGGATTATCTAAGGAAGCCGGGTTTCTCTTCAGTGGGCCACACACCGAATGATTGGTGGTGGTCCTGAGGCTGCTGTTCGTTAAAAGGTCAATAGTTAGGATGAAGAGCTGGAGGTAGGAGGTAAGAGAGCATGTACAGCCTGGAACCTGTCAGCACCTTTAATGACTGCATCTAGCCATGAAGACTTTCAGAGAGTAATGTTTGTTGTTTCACTTCTACCTTGCACATCCACAGTTTTACACAAATTCCTCTTTTGTCAACTATAACTTGCTACATACAGAAAAGGAGATTCTACAAAACATAGCTTCGTTTAACAGTAAACACTAAACTACTACAGTCAAGAAAAGGGAAAACAGAAGCAAAACATGGTCAAGAACATTCCAGAAGAAGGAAGGATACTGCTAGTGCAACACTACTCATCACCACTGGCCATTCACTGGCACACAATAATATTCTTGACACCATTAGTGCCATGAAAAGCCTCTGAGGACCCTCGCATCTTTGTACCACCTGCTCAAGATTCAAAGTGGCAGTTATCTCATTGGTCAAGCTGTGGTCACACACCTGTGCTGGCTGCCAGAGATGGGGGAAAGGAAATATCTGCCCTACTTTGGTGTCCATGGACTGAGACAGGACCCTTTATTCCATCTCTTTGGGGATTTTCCCTTAAAGTAGGAAGTTTGTTTGGATGCTGCAGGATAACAACAAAGACAAATACCCATGCCCCATAGTCAGATTAAATGTTAGGAAAAAAAACATTCCCACAGGTACACTGAGAATGGATTTTGGCTAGGTGCTCTCTCTCAATTAGGGTTAGGGTAGGTTGCAGTAATATATCAAATTATCTATGTCTATAACTAATACATATCAACATTTCAGCAGCATACAGCAACATAGTCAACAACAGCATAGTCAACTAGAAGATGACTTCTTTTTCATTTAATAGTCCAAGCAGAGTGTTTGGGATGACAGTGAAGCTCAGGGACCCAGGCTCTGCCTTCAACGTGGCTCATAAGGTCATACTGGCTATTGAAGTCCCAGGAAGCCAAAATAAGGAAAATAAAAGAGCAGTTATGTGTAGAGGTTTTATAATCTGGCCTCACTTACCAACAAGGGAATCTGGGAAAATGGGCTGGCTGTGTGCCCAAAAGAGAAGAGAATAGATTTGGGGAGTCAGTTATTGGTTTTTGCCATAGAATCTGTCCAAACCATTCAGGATTCAAATCCAGCTGAGTAATTTCATCTAGTCAAAGGTTACCAAATTTTACTATAGTAAGACAGATATGAAACATTTCAGGCTTTGAGGCCATTTGGTCTCTGTAGCAACCACTCAATTCTGCCCTTGTAATACAAAAGCAGCCATAGACAATATTTAAAAAAAAAAAAAGTGTGGGGGTGGCTGTGTTATAATAAAACTTTATTTGCAAAAATAGGCAGCAGGAAGGATGTGACCTACTGGCCATAGTTTGCTGACCCCTGATATAATCAATTCTACCATAAGCATCAATCTCCTTGAGAGAGAGATGGAAGCAAAACTAGAGCTAATGAGTTTTTCATTTGCTTTGTCAACCATCGACATTTTACCTCTGCCCCAATCTCTTCCCCTGTCCCCTACTTCACCTTCTGCGTTTCCTCATTTCTCCTCAAAGTTCTTTTTGTTCTCCATCTGGGTTAGTCCACCATTCCTCTTCATTACTAACACTTACTCTCCATGGACCATGGTCCTGTTCATTTGAATGTGAAATAAGCCTTTATACATAGCAACTCATTCATACTTGACTTTCTTTTGCCTCTTTAAAAAGCAAGGTATCACTTGCCTCCTTCCCTTCAGTTGCAAAGATTTAGCCAGAGTCCTTTTCTTGTCATGGCCATAACACCTTCCATGTCACCATTCTTGCCTACCATAGTCATTTCCATGGCTCTGATCTATGAACAAGAACCATGTATTTGGAACAAAGGTTTCAGTGACCTTAGTTGGGAGACAATTCTCCATGGTTCTCTCCTTTTTCTTCATATATCAGGAGCAGAGATATTGATGGCTTTTTGTTTGGACTATCTTTTCAAGGATGATGTTATACTGACAGTGTCTCCCTTGAGGGCAATGGTTGGGTAGGTTTGTTCTCAGTGGATCAGTGCAGCCCATTATAAAGCATTCGGATTTCCCAAGTTCCATGTTCTGTAATACCACACTACATACACAGGGGTCACTTAACCTTTGTGATGTCGTACTTTGGAGCTTGGGAACTGGTAAAATGCTAATACTTTGGCTACTGCTATTGCTGTAAGCAATCAACTGTTCTTTGTCTCTGCCTCAGGGATCTCATGTCTTCTGCTGGCATCCATGAAACTGTGGCAGGTTAACTTGGTAGCTTGTAAACAGGGCAGAATCTCAGCACCTCCACTATTCTTGACCAACTATATGTTTCCAAGAATAGAGAAATATGGTAAATAAACTGGACTAGAAATTAATGTATGGTAGATCAAAGCAGAACTATGCCAAGTTACCTTTTTTTTTTAAGATTTTTATTTATTTGAGAGAGAGAGAGCACACAAGCGGAGGGAGAGAGGGAGGGAGAAGCAGACTCCCCGCTGAGCAGGGAGCCCAATGTGGGGCTCGATCCCAGGACCCTGGGATCATGACCTGAGCTGAAGGCAGATGCCCAATGACTGAGCCACTCAGGTGTCCTATCAGGTTACCTTTAAAAAGAGTGGCTAATCTCAAGCTGTAACTCTACCCCTTTATAAACATTCAAGAATGTAAGTGATGGGGCACCTGGGTGGTTCAGGCGGTTAAGTGTCTGCCTTCAGCTCAGGTCATGGCCTGGATTGAACTCCATGTCAGGCTCCCTGCTGAGCCACACTTTTCCTCTATACCACCACCACCACCACCCGCTTATGTTTCTCTCTTTCTCTCTCTATGTAAATAAATAAATTCTTAAAAAAAAGAATGTAAGTGGTAAAGGTAATATTATAGAGATAACTTTGAATTTTCTGTGTTCAAAAAATATGTAAATCATTTGTAAATGTCAGTGCTATAATTATTATTAATGATAACTTACTCACATATACCTTTCAACCATGTCACCACTCCAAGGCCAAGAAGAATTGACATAGAATATATTTGGCCCGGTATGGACAGCTTTGAACAGACACTGCATCAATAGAGAATTCTATGTGTTCTAAAAGCAATAGGATGTAGACAAGTTGAGGGAATTGCCCCCTGCCCTTCTGCTGTACTGTCAATAGATGTCAAACTCTGTCCGTGTAAAGAACCACTGTGTTTGGCACCAGGATAGGAGGTATGGTTGGAGAAGACTCTATCAAGGAGTTCATGATTACAGAACCAAAAATCACATAATAACATTAGGAAGTGGAATAACCCAAAGTCATATTAGTTTGACATGAATGAAGTGTTTGCAGTAGGAGAGGCTGGGAGGATATGGGGGGATATTTTGACATGAGATAAAACTATGTGAGAGCCACCTGGGGTTAAAGGGCAGGGGTTCTAGAAGAGCTGAGTTTTGAAACAGTGTTCTGGAACAATGGAAAGACATACATCTTAAAAAGGAAAATAGATGGCATTTGGGGCAGTGTCATTCTTGATCAGGAGCACAAAGGTGAAAATAAGAGTCAGGAGGTAGCACAGTCAGGGAGAATTATAACTAAGTGTAGCGTAAGGTGACCTGGGCCCAAGTCCCCTTCTGTTCGTAACTAGCCATCTGAGTCAGCCAATCTTAGCCTGTCTTTATCTGAAAATAAGGGAGTGTGTGATTCAGATGTCCTTTCTAAAGAAACACTTTAATTTTGTAATTGGCTTTTAAGGAAGTAAGAGGCACGTTAACTTGACAAATCAGAGTGTTAGTGTTCAGTTATAATGAAAATTAGATTTGAAAGACGGGCTGAGCAGCCGGCAGTAGGTGAAGACCCTTGTATGGAATATAAGGATCAATAGAGAACTGTTGCTGGCCCTTGAGCAAAAATGACAAGATTAAAATACCTGTGGAACGCAATCAAAGAATATTGCCCAGGAGGGCTCTCAAAATAACCATAGTCAATCCTAGACTGTTTTTTCAAGAGTCTTTTTTTAAAAAAAGGGGTCTTATAAACATTACATTCCCATCTACCCAAATGAGGGTGGTGGTAATTAAAATATTGATTAAATAATTTATCCTATAGATGTTGAAAGAGTGTTGCCTGCACAGTACAATAGAACTGTTTGTAACATAGAATTATTAAAAGATGAAATAGATGAATCTTACATATTATTTAAAGTGCTTTTTTAATCTGGGGTACTTAAAGCTGGTTGCTATATATATTAGTGGTAACTGGTTGACATTACTCTCATTATGGTTCACAAGCCAGAATTTAGTCCTATTTTTAAAAGTCTATGTGTCTATAGCCATAGGAAGAAATAAATACATTTTCTTATTCTGTTACACACTCTCATGTTAACTTTGCGTCTTACCACAGTCACTTACCTCCATGAGGACATCAGAACCTCTTTGATGCTCTCATTTTCTGAAGCAATTTTAGGCCAGTTTAGGAGTCTGAATGTTCATTGCAGTGTGGAGAGCCCTTTGGTAGCTTACCTAGTACCTGAATAAAAACAGAAAGGGCCAGGGGTTGCCTTGAGGCTGATAGCATCTCTCCCTGAAGAGACTACAACTCCCTGGAAATGTGGAGCAAGCCAGGCTATCCTCAGACGTTCAGCTGAAGCTGTCATGCCAAGCCCAATAGCCTTCCTGAAGATTTTTTGGGAGCAAAGACAACACACAGACTCCTAAAATTCATCTGTCAATACATATACTAAGGGTACAGCTTTACGGCTAGGATGAACAAGCATTTACCAAGTGCTTCCAATCGTCCAGTTTCTTTCATAACATTATTTGTATTGAGACATAATTGGCATATAACATTATATTAGTTTCAGGTATACAACATAATGAGTCAATATTTGTATATATTGTGAAATGATCACCATGACAAGTCTAGCTTGTGTAGCTTGTCTGGTTAACATCCATCACCACACATAGTTACATATATTTTTCATGTGATGAGAACATTTCAGATCTACACTCTTAGCAACTTTCAAATATACAATACAGTATTATTAACTATGGTAACCATGCTGAACATCAGGCCCTTGGGATTTATTTATTTAGTAACCAGAAGTTTGTACCTTTGACCACCTTCACCCATTTTGCCTTCCTTTAAACCCTGCCCCTCGCAACCATCAATCTGTTCAGTCTATTTGAGTTTGGTTTTTTGTTTTGTTTGGGGAAGGGGTGTGGGTTTTTTTTTCTTTTGTTTTTGTTCTTGTTTAGATTCAACATATAAGTGAGACCATACAGTATTTGTCTTTCTCTGTTTGACTTACTTCATTTAGCATAGTGCCCTCAAGGTCCATCCATGCTGTTGCAAATAGCAAGATTCTCTTTTTTTATGGCTGAATAATATTCCCTGTTATAATATTACATTTTCTTTATCCATTCATCCAAAGATGGACACTTAGGGCGCCTGGGTGGCTCAGTTGGTTAAGCGACTGCCTTCGGCTCAGGTCATGATCCTGGAGTCCAGGGATCAAGTCCCGCATCAGGCTCCCTGCTCAACGGGGAGTCTGCTTCTCCCTCTGACCATCTTCCCTCTCGTGCTCTCTATCTCTCATTCTCTCTCTCTCTCAAATAAAAAAATAAAATCTTTAAAAAAAAACAAAGATGGACACTTAGATTGCTTCCAGCTTCACAGTAGTCTTATTTATTACATTAAACCTCATTTCCAACAGATGATGAAGATCAAGATATGCTTTCCAGGATTTGGGACAAATATCTGAGCTGTAGCATCAAATCAACAATTCAGGAAGAAGAGTTGAAAGAGGTTTCCAGGAGGACTTAAGGGGGTGCAGGTGGGTGAGGATTGCTCTTGTAGAAAAGGTGTTTGTAAGGATTCTTCCAAAGAAATCTTCTCCAGCCTTTCAAAATTTATATTCAAACTACTTACTTGTAAGAAAATATCTGCATTTCTGGTTCCAGGGTGCCTGTGTGTTTTCCCCATGAATACAGAACTCAGATTAGTGTCATTTGTGGATTAAAAGCGGCTTCAGTGCTGCTCAGCTCTGGTGGGTTTTCTGGACCAGAGATTGAAACGGTAGGATTTACCCCTAACAACAGTTCTTTGTGAAATCAGAATGGCTATTCAGATTTCTCTGCAGCCTAAATCGCATTGGTAAATTGGAGAGTGAGGAGATGGTGATATTGTCAAAGAAAGGGAGCAGAATGAAGGACAAGTTTCATCATTAATACTTTCCCTCTTTTTAAAAAGAAGGTCAGATTCTTCTTCACTTCCCTAAACCCCTAATCAGCCTCCAAAAATGAACCATTTGAACAGCCAGGGCTAGCGTTAACATTCTCCTCAAGATAATATTCAGAGTGATTCTGAACATTCTCTGTCTACATGATGTACTTACTTTCTGCAAATCTAAAAACATGGTATGAAATAAGAAGTGGGAGGGTTTATCTTTTATTTTTTCCTCCATGAGCTTTTCTGGTCAGGTCTTACCTTCTTTCTGACCTTCTGACCTCTACAGCTTTTCTTTAGAGAGCAATGAGTTTTTAGAAGAATGTACCCCTAAAACCATCCCATTGGTAAAACTGAGAACCACAACTGGAGGAAGAAGAGTCTTCTGGAATGGAAAATGAGTTGGTTCTGAGGGAGCGCTACAGATGGGAGCCCGATTGGAAAAGTCTCAAGAGAAGTGTGGAGACACTGAAACCAGACAACAATTTTGAGGAGTTTTTCCATAAAGGGAATGAGGGATAAAGGGTTAGAAGCAGAAGGGATTATAGCGTCAGGGGAGATTGATTAGTTTCTAGGATCAGAGGTCTAAGCAGATGGGGTTCACAGGGCTACCGAGGGGCTTGTTAGTTTTAAGCAACAGCCTTTGGGTACCAAACCCACTCTTCTATTCTCTGCTTTATCACATTTGGGACTGAGACTCTGCAAACCATACTTTTCCATTTCAGATTGCTTTTTGTTTAGTTCTGCCATTAGGGGACTTAAGAATGAGTCCGGAGGCTTGGACAAGGAATAAGGTCCACACCCCCTGCCCTCTCTTACTGTTCCTATCGACACCTTCCAGCAGTGGCTTCCCCACCCTGACACTAGCTGCTCCCAGTAGCAGTAATTGGTTCTGATATCTGTGTGGTTTTTCCCCTCCAATCCTGAAGTCAGCGTCATCTCAACCCCATTCCCAATATCAGAACCAGATGGTACACCCTCCCCTGTGTCTGAGTCCCAGCTTTGCAGGGCACCAGCCCAGTACCAGCTGAGCAGACCCCTTCTCAGAAGTCTCTGTGAGGGCCCCTCCCTTAAGCTTCTAAGTTCTGAAGTCCCTCTCCCCCACCTTCCCCTCCCACCCAACCCCTTCATTTTGTTCCCCCAGCCCAAGGAGCCATGGCTCCTTGGTGTTACCTTGGTGTTCCATTTTAGGCTTTTCCATCTTTCAATAATATATTTAACAGCTTTCCTAAAGTAACTTATCTCTGTCAGAATACCTCGGTGGTTCATGTTTTCTTGACTGAACACTGACACAGCGTCCAAGTCCGGCATTCAAGTCAGGAGTGACAAAGGTCAAAGCCTGCCACCGCCCCGCTGGCCCATGCTGCCTTATCCTGTTAAAACGTCCACATTTTGTTATTTTTTAAAAAATGTTTTAACAAAGTATAAGTGAGGACTTACTCTCCATAAAGCTAAAGAGTCTCTCTGACATGTCTACTAACAACAGTCCAGCCCTTTCTCTTGCTTCTGTGTTTCTCCGTTCTCATCCTTACCACCACTTGTCCTTTCTTCACGTCCCAATCCTCTGTGGTGATGTCATTTCCTCCTAGTGCTTGCTTCTCTGGGTCACACTTCTGTATCTCTTCCCAATGTTCTTTGCAATTCAGGTCCCTGATTCTGTACCTCATGTTCTGTGATTGGTCTGTGAGTAGAGAGGGTTGGTGCTCTAACGACTTTTGGAAGCCCACGCCCTGGCCTGAAATATTTACATTCTTGCAAAGACCATTGAATTGACTGTTTGAAGCTTATCATCAAGTGTTTGCTTAGAGGTGGGCTCAATCACATGTAGAATTAACACCATTTCTCTGGCCTCAGTTTCCTCAGCTGCAAAGTCAAGAAGTCATAGGAGATGATCTCTGAGACCCTTATAGCATCAACATATTTCTGGGCCAAAGCTTTTAGATATATGAGGCTTCCAGAACTTTCCCTGTCTTTTAGCTCTCTTCTTGATCCTGGGCTTTGCAGCTAATGGACTGTTACTCGATTTCCTAAAATAATATAAAATTCTATTGAATTGGTAACAGTCCTTTGATTTACCCTAAAGCTTTCACCAGCCCATAGAAACCCTGCAATCTAATCTCTTCCATTCCCACCTTGGCTCCTTCCTGTAAAGTCTTCAAATTGTATCTTTAGCTCACTGAACTCTAATTACTTTCTTCCTTTCCTTAACCTCCTTCATCCTTGGTTTCTCTTTTTCACTCATCCAGTGCCCTCCTTTAAAGAGCCACTTTTTTTGCTTCCTCAATTTCTTACCTATAACCACACACATTACAGAAGTTTCCTGAAAGTCCTCGCGAACGTGGTTGTTAATTTATATCGCGCTGCTGGGCCTTCCTTTTGGAAAAGGGTGCCTGACGAGGGCTTCTGCAAATGTGTGTGAGGCAGCTGTGATGTGTGTGGACCAAACGCCAAGAGGAGTGAAATCACAGTCCCAGATCCTTCACTTAACTAGGTGGGTGTAGGACTTCAAAAGTGACTTTGTGTCCTCAGCCTAGAGTGTTCTTCTCTAGATACAGTAATATCTACCACAGGTACTCAGCCAACCATTTGTAAGATGACAGTATATGAAAGGCTATCTAGTAGGCTCCCAGTAGTATGAGTTGAAATCTTTATCCTCTCTTTAACACGCCATTTTGCATGTGCTCTTGCATGCCACCTAATTGCTGACCTCCAGGTCTTTGTAAATGATGTTCCTTTCTATTCCACCAGCCTTTGTGCCACCTCTCCTCTTTCCTGTTTTCTCTCCTCCAACTTCTTCTTAATTTTCCACCCTGTATTTATTCAATTCTATTCTTTAAGAAGCAACTCAGCATATCTCTGGAAATGGATTCCCTTTGTTCTCCCACCTTCTACCCAGGCTCCTTGGCCCTTCCCCCATGCTCCCACAGCCCTTTGGGGCTTTCTGTGTGTCTGGGCATTTACTCATTAGCTTTCTTCAGGCAACTCACTTCCTTGTGGACATAGGCTGATTTATCTTTATGCCCTCAAAATCTAGCATAGGTCATCAATACATGCTAAAGGAAGAAAATAGTAGTTCTCCAGAGTTCACAGTTTCGGCCTCAGTATTTGCTTTTCTTCTTCTTTAAGGAATCTTTTTTTGGCACTCAGGACTCAAACTGTGGAGCCTTTGTAGGTACAAAAAAATCACATTCAGCCCGAAGAGAAACAGTAAGGAAGAATATGTATCACTGCATCTCATTAAGTAGAAAATATCCTAAGGGGAATATAGGAGAGAAAGAACAGCATTATAAAGGCAGAGAGGAGACCCTCAAAGAAGCTTTTGTTATTATTGTTATTATAATTAATGGAAAGGAATTTGGCAGGATCCACCAATTTTAAGGGACAAGGGAATGCCATGGGACCACTCATAGCCGTGGATCTTCACCTCCATTTCCATCATACTGCTCAGCCAGCCAGTAAAAGTACATCAGATATACATAGGCACCATGGGGATGGGGAAACCAACTTGTGGTCAGTGAATTTTAAGGAAAAACCTGGAAGCTGGATAAAAAGGGCAGTGGATTAAACTTGAAATGACCAGAAGGAGCAGTCCCTCCTTCTTCTCTTTTTTCTGGGAGACAAAACATTCGCAAATCTGAATTCTCAGTTATTCTTCTTTGGTGATTAAAAAACAATGATTTTATTCAGAAGGCATTTTCAACTATGTGCACACACAGATGTACCAGGTACTCTCAGGATCATGGTGTAACTTGAGGCCTCCACGCTGGGCAGGGGCTCTGACTTTGCTGCAGGCTAGAAACGGAAACAAAATAAGGTACAAGAGTCTGAGCTGATTCCCACACATCACAAAACTATTCCATGTGGTCAGCAGACCTGGGGGATGCCCTAAGAAGTTCTGCAGCATGTGAAAGTGATCCCGTGCCTCTGGTGAAGGATGCCAAGTCTAGCCTAGTAAAACCAAAATGCACAAAATAGGCCCAGTGAAAGGAAAATGTCATTAAAACCTACTTGAGGGTATAGGCTGAAGTACTTCAATCTCAACAGACCAGAAGTTATTTGACTTTGGGCAAGTGGCACGCCAGCCCCTGCGAATCCTCTCACATCACCTCGGGTCCCAGCATCACACACTTCTCACTGTCCTGAACACACTTGACCCCTCCGGGATCCTCTCCCCTTTGCCGGTTTTGTCTTTTCCTACTTTCTTCTTCTAGCTCATACATCAGTCTCTGTTGACTCCCTCGGGATCCCCTAGAATTCTCAGCACAATTGCAGTGTTTACCATATTTATTGAAATTGTATGTTTATGAGCTTTCCTCACCCGCTAAGCACAGAGATTCTAGAACAGTGATCGTATTGTTTTGTTTCTGTATCCTGGTGTTCAGCGCTATATCTGAAACACAGGTTCTCATGAAATGTCTGTTGGATAAATGAATTTCCTTTAATTATGCCTCCACTCCTTCAAATACAAAATGTGGAGGTGAGACGACCCTGCCCCCCAGGGCTTCTTGCAACCCTGATGTGCAATGGTTCTACAAAGCTGCCTCAAAAGTCACAGAGACAAATCACCTAGGTTTTATAGACCAAAAGAGATACAAATGCTTACTGAGTACGAGCTGTTGAGCCTATAAAAGTAGACCATTATTTGCCTCTGTTCCACAGAGTTCTACTTTCTGTGACAGTCCCATGAGGGACTTTCCCCTGGAAATTCCTAGTTTTGCTCAGAACCACATCTCTCTCACACAATATCCTGAGTAAAGGACTATGCTGCATCTGGCTTCCAGCCATCAGCTAGCTCCTTGGAAAATATCAGAGACAAGTAAGTTATATTATGTAGGGGCCATTTTATGGCCCAGACCAATGTGCCATGCAAGCATCATGGTATCACAGTCCTATGGATGGGGAGTATGGTGAGAATGAAGGGGCAGATGGTCAGAAGACTTTGGAGTCAGACAGGTAGATCACATTTGGGTCCACCACTGGCTTACAGTGTGGCTTTGGTCAAATAGTCCAATCTTTCTAAGCCTTATCAGTAAAATGTACATAATTATATGTCTCTCTCATCAGGTTGTTTGTGAGGAGTGTATGAAATGATTTAAGCCAAGTTCTTAGCCCAGCATAGAGATTCTAAGTACATTGTGGGCATTCAGTGGTATCTATATTTTAACACGTTATCTCCTAGCCCAATCCCCTTGTCTTAAATATTAGGAATCTGAAAAGCAGAAGGTCATAGAAAGTTGCCCAAGCTCATACAACTCATTAATGGCGCAGGTGGACCTAGATTTCCACACCAGGCATTTTCCTGGTTCCTAATGATGCCAGGAAAGTCTGACACAGACTAAGATTTCCACCGTCGAGTCAGGCCCAAGAGTCATTTTTTGTGCTAGACTTTTGAAGCACATTGTCCAATGGTGCACAGGGAGGCAAGGAGGTGGACCGCATGCCATCTATCCTCCGGACCCCCTTGGGGAATCAGCACAGCTTAGAGGGACTTGCACAGCTATTTCTACTTCCTTGTCTGCCATCAGACAGGCTCATGACCTTGTGTAAGTCACTTAAATTCTCTGAACCTCCACGTCAGTCTTGACTATGAAATGAAGATGATGATGCATGCCTGCTCTCAGCACCCACAAAGACTTGCTGATTGTGGTGGTGAGCTGATCACGGCTCAAAAGATGTCAGGTCCTGATCCCGGGAACCTGTAAATATTATCGTATTTAGAGAGAGTGTCTATAAAGGTGTGATTAAAGGAAAGATCTTGAGATGGGGAGATTATCCCAGATTATCTGCGGGGACTGGGGGGGGGGACCTGAATGCAATCACACATATCCTCCTAAGAGTAAAGCAGAGACAGATTAGACACACAGAGAAAAGCAGGATATAGGAAGATGAGGACAAAGGGATTTGAAGATGCTGGCCTCAGACCACAGTGATGCTCCATAAGAAGGGCTGGAAGCCACCAGAAGCTGGAAGAAGCAAGGAACAAATTCTCCCCTACAAGCTTCAGAGGGAGTGTGGCCCTGCTGACACCTTGATGTCCACCCAGTGATACTGATGTCAGACTTCTGGCCTCCAGAACAGTGACAGAACTTATTTCTGTTGTTTTTAAGCCACCAAGTTTATGACAATTTGTCACAGAAGCCATGGGAACTAATACAAATACCAAATAACAAAGTATCTGAAAGTTCTCTATAAATTAGACACAGATGGGAGAAGAGGGAATCACTTGGGGGAAGACAGGTACAATTCTGAGCCTGTATGTACTACTGGATACCACATTTGGCCTCTAGGATAACAAATTCAGAATTACATCTGAGTCCTACTAGACCCTTAATGGCAATATAGTGGACACTGAACACCAAATAAGGTTCAGTAGTACAGCAGGTTTGGCGGAACTGAAAAGATGCTCCTCATATCCCTAGTTCTTCGGCACTGCAAGTGTAGGGAACTTTGCTGGATTTCCCATGGTGACTCAACATTCCTTCCATTGCAGATCCATGACTGTACCCAACCACGAGGCCGACCGAAAGTTCAGGCTGGTCTATGTCAAAAAGAGAAGAGGCCCCGGGACCAGGGGGTAACACTGATGACTACCCACAGTAAAGTTGACTGCATGTAGGGGACATGCAATCAGCAAGAGCAGGAAGCTTGTAGGCATGCACTCACGAAATAAGCTTTGAGAATGCAGCCCCGGGGAACTGGAAAAGTAGAGTAAGACAGCAGAATAAGTTCTCACCTGGACAGGGTGGCATTTATGTATTTGCAAGATGACTTTGCGTTCTGGTTTGCAAGGGTAGTCCTGGTTTACACTTACATTCTCCCCATAATGATTAATAGTACCTCCTTTTACTCTCCAAAGTTTAGATGAAAAATAGTATGGTAACCACTACTTACCTAGCATGTGTATAATTGAAGCCCTGATATTTTTGAATGGCCCTAATACATGAATGTGTATAAGAATCATCCAAGGAGCTTGTTCAAAGGGCAGATCCTTGGGTGGCATCCTCAGGAGATTTTGCTTTAGTAGCTGGAATGGGGCCCCTGAAACTGACACTCACAGTGATTCTGGATACAGTTGGTACACAGATTACAGTTTCAGATTCTTCCTTCACATTCAGGCAAAGCTGATGGTCAACCTCAGTAAATGGGACATTCTCCAAGTGACGTATATCATAACTTTCATAATGGCATGCACACGAACACATGGTCCATTATTGTCCAATTTTCATTTTATTAATTATTTGAAATAGTAAAAGACTTTGTTTCCATTCCCAGATTCGTGACCTATGACTTTTGAGTTTTTACTTTTTTAATAAAATTTACTGAGACACTCATGTCAAGTAATGCCTCATGGTTTAAGTCTCAGACTTAACAAGGATCAGGAAGAAGAGAGTTTGGGAGATAACAGGGTAAGGGAGTTTCTGGATGCAGTCTAGAGAACTTAGAAGCTCCCCAAACTCAAATTTTAAAGAAACCTCTCCTCTTACAATAAGAGATTTGTTTGGGCCAATGCCCCTCTGTGAAAAGGCAAAAGAATTTTTGTGTCTGAGGCCTCATTCACACCTCCCTGTGGATTTATCAGCTGTTCAGCCACCCTTAAAGAATGGCAGTATGGATTAGAGCAGGCTGGAGTGGCAGACATTTGGGCAGCCTAAAGAGTGGTTCTTAAAAGCAATCAACACTCCCTCCGACTTGTAGGGTACTGAAGGAAACAGGAAAGGAGGCAAGAAAAGGGCACATACATCAAGGTATTGAGAAACAAGAATAAATGTTCCTGCTTCACAGTTGTGCCTCGGTTCTGAAGGCTGCCTGAGAGCTGCAGACCATAGCTGCCCTTAGGGAGGATCTCTGAGTTGATATCAGTGGCAGAAAAGTTCATTCTTCCTGACGCTAAGCCTAGAGGCACACAGATGAATAAAAAGCAGTAACTATATACACAGATGTTTTAGCAGCACTATTCATAATAGCCAAAGGGTGGAAACAACCCAAATGCCTATCAACAAAGAGATAAACAAAATGTGGAGCCTCCATACAATGGAATATTATTTAGCCATAAAAAGAGAAACAGCATAGATGAACTTTGAAAACATTATGCTCAGTGAGAGGCTGGTCACAAAAGATCTCATGACATGAGACTCCATCCATTTGAATTCCAGAACAGGGCAATCTACAGAGATGGAAAATAAAGTAATGATTGCCTAAAACTAAAGGAGAGTGGGAATAAAGAGGTGATAGTTAAAGGATAAGGGGTTTGTTCTTGAAGTCATGAAAACTTTTAGAACATTTTCATGACTTCAAGAACAAACCCCTTATCCTTTAACTATGTACAGTCATTGTTGCACATGCTTGTGACTATAATAAAAACCACTGAATGTGTGACTTGACAGGAAGTGGTGGCGAGGATGTGGAGAAAGGGGAATCCTCTTGCACTGTTGGTGGGAATGCAGGCTGGTGCAACCACTCTGGAAGACAGTGTGGAGGTTCCTCAAAAAGTTGAAAATAGAGCTACCCTATGACCCAGCAGTTGCACTACTAGATATTTATTCAAAGAATACAAAAATACTAATTCAAAGGGATATACACCCCCCAATGTTTATAGCAGCATTATCTACAATAGCCAAATTATGGAAGCAGCCCATGCCCATCGACTGATGAATGGATAAAGAAGATGTGGTATATATATATATATAAATGTATATATTATTCAGCCATAAAAAAGAATGAAATCTTGCCGTTTGCAATGACATGAATGGAGCTAGAAAGTACAATGCTAAGTTAAATAAGTCAGTCAGAGAAAGACAAATACCCTAGGATTTCACTCATATATGGAATTCAAGAAACAAAACAAATGAGCAAAGGAGGGGAAAAAAAGAGAGAGAGACCAAAAAACAGATTCTTTTTTTTAAAGGAGGGAAAAAAAAGAGAGAGAGACAAACCAAGAAACAGATTCTTTCTTTTAAAAGATTTTATTTATTAATTAGAGAGAAGAGAGCACTCACAGAGGGAGAGGAAGAGGGAGAAGCAGACTCCCCGCTGAGCAGGGAGCCTGACATGGGGCTGGATCCCAGGCCCCGGGGATCATGACCTGACCTGAAAGCAGACACTTAAACAGACTGAGCCACCCAGGCATCCCAAGAAACAGATTCTTAACTATAGAGAACAAACTGGTGGTCACCAGAAGGGAGATTGGTGGGGGGATGGGTTATATAGATGATGGGGATCAAGAGCACACTTACCATGATGAGCACCAAGTAACGTACGGAACTGTTGAATCACTCTATTGTACACCTGAAACTAGTATAACACCGCATGTTAACTATACTGGAATTAAAACAAAAGTCTTAATAAAAATAAATAAATAAATGTTAAATAAATGTGTAAATTGTATGGCATGTGAATGAAATCTTAATAAAACTATTTTTAAAAATAAATAAGCCCAACAGTCACTGTCTTCAGGGAGCCCCCACAGCCTCCCATGTCCTAGGGAGTGAGTCACAATCACCTGAGGGCTGCTCCATGTCTTTCCCAATCAAACCCTTGATCGGAAGAAGAGGAAGGCAGAGGAGGTATGGGTTGCTGGAGAAGTGAATCCTTAGCAGTCACTGCCACCTCAGCTTTTCTCTTTTTATAGTTCTTAACCACCTAGAATTATCAAAGGGACCATTTGAATGCATTCTTCATGAATGCTGAGGGCCCACATATGTATCTGTGGTCAGTGTAAAAGAGAAGCATCAGAAAGTCAGCTTTTTTAGGACTTTTTCTAAATGCCATTGCTCCTACATAGACAGTCAGGTGAGTTTATCTATCCCAGTTATTTCACAGGGACACTCAGCTCATTCTTTAGAAAATACTAGAAAATGAAGAGGATCGATTTGCTGATACTTCAAACCTAACACGTCCAGAAATGAACTCATCACCTTCCCCTGCAAACCAGTTCCTTGTCCTGTTATCTGTAGCTGCACTGCCTCAGTTAGTCACCCAGGTCAGAAACCAGGCATCACCCTGGACTCTATTTTTTCTCTTACCACCCTTTCCAACAAGCACCATGTCCTGTCAACTACCAAACCTGCCCATTTCCGCCCATTATCTTCACTACTCTCTGTCCTCCAGGTGAGGCCACCATCATCTCTCACCTGGATTGCTATGAAGCCTCCCAGGTGGTTCTATTTCCTGCCCTCCATTCTCACCCTAGCAGCCAGATGGCCCTTCTAAAACACAAACTGGGCCACCTCATCCCCTTCCTCACTTCTCTTCAGTTGTCCTCATGGTCAGTCCAGTCATCAAAATGTGGTCTACGAGGCTCTTCTTGATTATCTCTTCACTTACCGGTTTCCAGGCCCGCCCTATGTATTTCCCCTCACCCTCCTTCCCACCTTCCTGACAGTCCCCATGCTCTCACTAGCCTCTAGGCCTTCCCAGATGTTACTTACTTTGTCTGGTACATGCATGCCTCACCTACCTGCCCCTTCTAACTACACTCTCTCATCTGACCAGCTCCAAACTTCCTTCTCTCATAACTTGTGTCACTCTCTCCTACAAGCCTTCTCAGAACCCTCTTTTCACTCCTGCCCCAGGCTACATTTGATGATGGTTACATGTTTCTGAAAGTGTCAAAACACTTATTATACAATACTATAATTGATTGTTCATATAGCTGTCTTCAGCTGTAGTATGTGACCCAAGGCCAGGAAGCATTTTGTCTTATCCCTCATTGTTTGCCCACAGCCTAGCAGGAACCTAGCATATAGTAGGCACTCCTAAACACATGATATCATCAAGAGTCTTGATTAAGGTAGGCCAGTGCCAGGCTGTACGAAACTATGAAACACAAAGGGTCTATTATCATTGACTATGTTCATAATCACCACATATATGCTGACTTAATAATAGCGACAAAGTATTTTGTATAGGGAGAACGAGTCTATTTTCTTTATTTTTTTATTGAGGTATCATTGACATGGAACATTATATTAGTTTCAGGTGTACAACATAATGATTCGACATTTGTATGTATTGCGAAATGATCACCACAATACATCTAGTTCACATTCATCACCATTCATAGTCACAGAATTTTTTTTACTTGTGTTGAGATTTACTCTCTTACCAACTTTCAAATATGCAAGACAATCATATTAACTATAGTCTCCATGCTGTACATTACATCCCTATGACTTAGTTATTGTATAACTGCAAGTTTGTACCTTTTCGCTCCCTGCCCTATTTCACCCACTCCCTAACTCCCACCTCTGGCAACCACCCATCTATTCTCTGTGTCTATTAATTTGTTTGTTTGTTTTAGATTTCACATATAAGTAAGATGATACAGTATTTGTCTTTCTTCATCTGACTTATTTCGCTTAGCAAATGCCCTCAAGATCCATTCATGTTGTCACAAATGACAAGATTCCATTCTTGTTTATTCTTTTAATTTTTAATTATGGGTGTGTGATTATAAGCCTCACACAAAAATGCATATCCTGAATAGACTCAATGTAATTTCAATCTTTCAACAAAGCATCCAGAATTGTTAGATAATCCCATAGAGTTTTTGCCTTGATCAAGGCTGTGTGGCAAATTTCAAGGAAGAAAAAATTCTCTCACTGTTATCTTTTATGTGATATTTTAAGATGCAGGACTGACACCAAGGAACAGTGCATTAACATTTTTTGGTGGACAATAAGGGATCTTTCATGGACACAATACTGAGTTACTTATTACTGTATTGAGTTTCCAAGCACATTGCTCCTTGGTGATTCCTGGCTCTTAATGTATTGACTTTTTGCTTGAGCCAGAGCTTACAGAATTCCATTTCACCTAACACCATACCAAGTTACCCCTATTTTATATAATTCTACATTCTATAATATTTCCAATGAGGACACAAGTCAGGCAGTGTGCACCTTCTTGGCAGACCCTATCTCCTAGACCGTGTATTCTTCACAAAGAAAAAAGCTTATGGTGACATCCAGTAAGTATAAAATCTATACTAAATGATTAATAGAGCATATTTTCTGAAAACTGATCTAGTTTGCTTGTCACCCCCTTTTTGGACATGGCTAGCAGGCAGATGACATAGCGGGGAAAAGCCCGCTTGTGAATTGGACAGATGTGTGGTTTCAAATTCTGGCTCTGTTCCTTGTTAGCTGTTTGAACTTGCACAGATTATGCTCCTAGTCTCAATTTCCTTGTCTCCAAAATGACTACAACAATATTTACCAAATATGGTTCTATGATGACTTCAACACTTAGTCGTGGTGAAAATATCCAACAAGAGTGGAAATTCAGTGGTATTTATAAAATGTTATCCTAACCACCCAAATATGAGATTAAATGGATACGTAACATGCATGGAGCTTCAAAGTTACTGAACAGCTTTTCTGTCTTTCCCTCTCTCTCCCCAACTTACACAACATTAGAGTGAACAAGTCAAGTTTCTTAACACTACAGATGTGACCACCAGTGCCTAATGTGTTAAATGGCAAACTAAAGTGCTGTCCTCACATCTGATAAATGTAGGTAAGAAGAAGAACATTCAGATAAGGTTTGGTTCCATTTTAGCAAAAGTTGACACAGATAGATCTTGTAAACAGCTGCCATATTGAAAGGAAAATTTACAAAGTCAGGATAATAAACCTTGGGAAATGACTCTGATGTATTACATGTCTATAAACCACAATTATTGAAATCACTTAGAAAGGCAAAAAGTAAGCCATGTATATCATGCTTACCTTTATATCATATTTAAATATGATATCACTATCTAAATATATGCATTTCAGCCTTTAATTTTTTTAAACCAAAATAAAAATGTGCCTTTGTTTTAGAGTTATCCAGACACAAACTCTGTTGGATCAAAAGAAAAACAGTAAAAAGAGTTTTATGTTCATCTTTCTAATTTGGCTTAACACCTTGAAATTGAATTACCAGTTAGTTTCGAGTTGCTAATTTTTTTTTCAGTAGCATAGAACTATTAGAACTTGGAACTATTTTTCAAGTGTTCCTCTTATCAGTGCGCATCTTATTTCCCACTTTTTGTCTTTTGTTGTATTTGTGGTTTTAACATTCAACTATTAGAATTTTCCCTGAAGTCCTGGCAAGTCAAACCACTGCTTTAAGAAACTATCAATGCTTTTGAATTTCCCTTTCAGTGTTATAGTGTTGAGTATGTTTCCATCCTTTACAAACATTTAACTCTTAATTTTTGTGTTAAAAAATCTGGTCACATCAAAAAGACTTTGGAACCAACCAAAGAGTCTGCCACTGACCAAAGAAGGAATGATAGACATAGCATATGACCACTTCGCAATATCTAATGAAAATATATCTAGGGCTAGGGAGTGGTCATTGGCCACTGTTAAGTGGGAAATTTGATAATAATGGACCAGCCTGACAATACCTAAGCCCATCAATCAATCTCAGCGCCACCCAAAGAGGGGTAGGGAGACAGGATATGCTTCCTGACGTGATGCTGGCAGATCATTCCCCATACCACCTATGAAGTATTCCTGTCATAAACTCTAACCCAAATCTGATCAAGCCTCCAGTTGTACTTTATAGGAAATACAATTTGGGGGTCCGGTAGGGAGAGAGAGAAATACATTCTGTGACATCATAGGATTCAATCAGCTTATCAGGAGTATGAGTTGCTCTACATGACAAATGACCCAGTTCCTTCAACATGTAAATTAAAAAGGTGGTAAAAAATTAGGGGTTAGATTTAAAGACATTTAAGAAATACGAATTATATGCAGTATTTGGAACTTCTTTGGATTCTGAGTTGAACAAATGATGCAATCAAGGAAATTTTGAGTATTGACTAGATATTTAATGATATTAAGGAATTGTGTTTTAGGTGTGATGATAGTATTTTAGTTTTGTTATTAAAAAAGTATTTATCTTCTAGGGCTATATATATATATGTCTGTGTGTGTGTGTATATATATATATATGTATATGTCTGTGTGTGTGTGTGTGTGTGTGTGTGTGTGTATGTTTTCAGATGAAATGACATATTTAGGATTTGCTTCAAAATACTCCAAAGGGGATTGCGGGAGCAAAAAGGGTATAGATAAAATAAGTTTATCCCTTTGTTCATGACTATTGAAGCTATATGATGGAAACATGAGGTACTTTATACTCTTCTCTCTACTTTCCTGTATGTTTGAAATTTTCCATAACAAAAATGAAAAACAGAATTTAAAAAGGCCTATACCTAGGAATCCAGAAAACAGTTTGCCTCTTACTCTGTCCCTCCCATAAGGCATACCAAATCTCCAGATCCAAACGTCCACACAATTACACCATATTTTTTGGCTAAGATCACTAAGACAGACCTAAGAGGAAACTGGAGTCCTGTATATTTGTACAAACATCTCTTATTCTCTAGTGCTCCCCTCTAATACTTCCCCTATATTCCATAAGGAGATAAATGGGTCATACACTAGATGTCAAAAGAAATCACCTTCTTTTGCAATCACTTCTAACTTCTACTCAGTACAAAAATCCAAATGAGTGCTAAAAAGGAAATGTGACAAGGTCAAACAAGACAGATGAGAAATATGGCTTGTGATGAAAAACTATAACAGGTGCATGTTTTATTGGTATGATAAATGTGGAAAAACCAGATGTGGAATCCCATATAACATTATACTAAACGTTTTAAAGTATTTCATTCCCCAAAGAAGCTTTTTTTTCTTAGATCCTATTGTCATTCTGATTGCAACTTCTGCCAGCCTCTTAGGGACCAGGAGGAGAGTTTGTGGAGTTTCCATTTTTACAGAAAATGCATAGAACCCTACATCATGACCCCTGTTTCAGGGAGTAAGCCTGTTTTGTCATCAGGAATGAGGAGGCATAAATGGGTCAGACCCCATCCTAGGTCTTCTCTGCAGGACTAATTAGTCTGTGACCACCTTGTTAAGAGCAAAGCAAAGTAGGCTCCACCCTCACCAGAAATATGGAAAGGTACTGGAAACAGCGGAAACAAGGTTGAGTGGCTTTTGGTTTGCTTGTGTCATTTTGTTGTTGCTCTTGTTGTTTTGCCATGCATGCTTGCCCTCATTTCCAGGAAAGGCCTGAGTGGCATGAAGAATGGCTAAATGTGTGAAGTGGCTCTTAGTCTGGTCTGCAAAGCTACAATGAAGAGCTATGAATAGACTGCAACACCCTTTAAGGTAAGCAATGTGTTCCATCAACCTGTGTCTCCAGTTCCCAGCAGACTGCCTAGCACATTGTTGCTCAATAAGTGGATAGAATAAGGGAACTGAGGAAGAGGGAAGGGATGCTGGATCATCTCTATGGATAAATTGGCAGGAAAGTGTCTGTTTTAGGGATCTATTCCCCAGATGCTCAGATTGCTCTCTCACAACTCTCATCCAATTGCTCAACAAGTTCACCCAGTTCTGGTTATGATTCTTCTCCTACCTGGAGGATAAAATTTCACTGGCTATTCTGGTGGTTAATTCTTTGTGTCAATGTAGCTAGGCTATGGTACCCAGTTGTTTGGTTGAACACCAGTCTGGATGTTGCTGCGACGGTATTTTTCTAGATAAAGTTAAGATTTATGTCAGTATGCTTTGATTAAGCAGATTAACCTCCATTAATGTGAGTAGACCAATCAGTTGAAAACCTTAAGAGAAAAAAGACTGAAGTCTCCCAAAGAAGGAATTCTGTCTCCAGACTGCCTTTAGACTCATCTGCAACCTCAACTCTTCCTTGGGTCTCTAGTTTGCCAGTCTCACCTACACACACGCACCCACAAGCGCACACACATCCTGTTGGTTCTGTTTCTCTGGAGAACCCTAATGAATACAGCCCCTAACTGATCTCCTGCTTCCGAGACCCCTTCCTTATTACCCCTCTCTATTTCCTCATCCACACAACCTGGAGTGATTTCTAAAATCGAATCTGATAGCACTGTTACCCCATGACACACCTGTCAGTGGTCCTCTATTACCACTGTCCTTCCCCATGTAAACTAACAGGCCCTACATGGGTCAAATTCAACGCTCATCACCCCAGATTGTGACAGTGTAATTGTTTACTTGAGGGCCCCTCTCCTTGCCACATCTCTATATGGTATAAATGATCTCTGCTGACTAAGGCTTCCAAGAAGAACTGACAGGGATTACTTAGATATATGCTCACATTGTTCTTTAGCAAATCAGTGCAACACAAATGCCCCCAGTGTTTGAGAATATTGTATTGTTATCTTTAAAAAGAAGAAAGAAAATTAAGCTGACTGAAGTAATACTGAGGAAATCTAGCAATATTAAATTTTAAAAAGATCCTGCTAGGATTCATTTTAATAAGACCCACCAAAAATATGTTCAAGCTTGTATACTTGTCATATTTGTCAGTAGTGATAGATTAAGAATCTATCAGCTAGTAAATTAGCCTGGATACTTAGAGCAGCTTATCAAGACACTGAGACTTGGGCTGTCTTGGTATTTATAGACAAAGTCCATGGCACAGTCATATTTCAGGCAGACACAGGCTCACTCTGGTTCACTGACCGGGAATGAATACATTCAAAGGGTGGAGACCCAAAACACAGCCTTTCACCAGAGCCAGACAGGGCTCAGCAGCCAGAGCAGGCCCCAAATGGTTCCAGTTGTGGATCAAAGGAAGATAGAAAACATTAAGAACTCGACGGCCAAGCGTTGTCATTACTCTCCAATACAACAAAACTCAAAATCTCCACAATCTTCTTTTTGTGTGTGAGGATTTTATTTATTTATCTGAGACAGAGAGAGAGAGAGAGACAGTGGGAGAGGGAGAAGGAGGCTTCCTGCTGAGTAGGAGCCCGACGTGGGGCTTGATCCCAGGATCCTAGGATCCTGACCAGAGCCAAAGGCAGACGCCCAGTGACTGAGTCACCCAGGCACCCCTCCACAATCTTCTTACTCTAACCCTTTCCACAAATTGTCACAGAGAAGCTATTTATTGTGACAAGCTACTTATCTATTCAAATACCTTTGCTGTATCACTGCTAATTATAGAAGAAAGCTCCATAGTTCTCAGCCTGATATTCAAGGCTGTACTTTCTCTTCTCAGTAGTTAACCCCCTTTATTTCCTCTCTCCTGAGTCTGTATTTTCTTCAAGATCTACCATGTCTCCATGAAGCTCTTCAGTTATTCCAGCCAGCACCACTCTGCCTTGTCTCTGAACATGTTGAATTTATTTTATAATGGGCATGTGATTACATACTGCCAAGCAGTGTTCAGCTGATTAGTGTGGGTATGCATGTCTTAAATAACATCTAAACCATCACCTGCTTGAGGGCAAAGGCCTCAAGTAAAACAAAGATCACCTTAATAATCAACTTCGCCCGGCTCTGCCACTTACTGGTACTATACCCTTGGGCAATTTATTATCTACTCTGAAACCTATTTTAGTCATGTGGAAATGCCAAGCATCCTGAATACCTCTCAGAGTTACTGAAGATCAGGTTAGTTTAAAAAAAAAAAATGTGCTTAAGTACTTTATTAATCAAAAAAACACCATGCACTTTTTGAGATATTAGTATTAGCAATATATATATATATACATATATGTGCATGAATATACTTATGCAAATATACTTCAATGCAATATATTAGTATTACTACCCAGAAAACAACCTGAGAGCTAATGTTAAAAGTAGCCACGTTGTTGTACTATATGTTTTTCAGCTTAATGGCTTGAGAACATCATCAGCTAAAAGGTGAGCTAAAGCTCACCTTTTAACTCAGCTGAAAGGTAAGTTTCAGAAGGTCAGAAGCTCACACTCTACCTGACAGAGAAGGGTTTTTATTAACGTTTGATGAACAAAGGAATACAAATGAAAGAGTTTGTTTATTACAGTTGTCTGCAATGTTCTGAAATCATACACACCAGAGACAAACTGGTCCATTCTAAACCAGCTTGCAGACCTTATAAAGTGTCATGCTCTAATTATCTAAGAAACTAATATCATGTACCACTTAACACTAAAAAGTTCCAATATTGCTGTTAGAAATAGAGACTTGAATATTGTTTCTGCTCTCACTTCCTTGAGAGAACAATGACAGATTATGTGTTATATTCAAAGTAGGAAATAGTAGCAAAAGGCCAGGATGTTCTTTGGGAGAATAGCTGACAAAGCATAGTGTCAACATAGCTTTCCTCTCCAGACTCAGATTAAAGGTCAATCACATAGCAGTTGTGTTCAATGTGGTCTATGGCAATGGGACCAGATGCTGCCACACATGACACATATAGCTTCTTCAACAGTCTCAACAGAATCCCCCACTGTGCCATAATTCACATCAAATATAAAGTTGAAAATGGCAGTAACATGGCCCTAGAGTCACACAGTCTGATCTCATTTAAGTCAATGCAACTAGAAATGAGACCCATTGTCCTAGACACACACAGGAAGATGGATGAGCATGGAAGGACCTCAAACAGTTCTAAAGAGCAAGCAGCTGAAAGCTGAAGTCCTGGTGTCTCCCAGATAAGAATTCCCAGTGAAACAAATACATGTTGAGTGCCTGCTGTTTGATGGGCAATGGGGCTACATGCTGTGAATAAAAATAATTCAGATATAGTTCACACCCTTGAGAAGATCTCAAGGGTGATCTAGAAGATCTAGAAAGGAGGACGTAAATGTTAACTAGACCACTTTGATTAAAAATGTTAAATATTAGATAGAAATCAGAGTTCCCAGGAATGCAGAAGGCTGAGTTAGGACATTTAGCAGTGGTGATGCAAAGGGTGCTGCCTTGGCCTGGCCAAGGGCAAAACAGTGACAGGAATTTCAAGCCTTCCAAAGAATGGTTGCCATGGTCTCCATGAGCCTTCCTAGGGGAAAATCACCATCATAACGCCACAGACTTTTATGACTACCTAGTTACACACAGACTTTACATTTGAATTTAGTGAGTACCTACTGAGTGCTAAGCACCATGCTGGCCATGCTCATTAATACTTGTCTGTCCTTTCTAGCTCACAGACTCAACTGCCAAGACTGTTAGAGATCAGTCAAGGAAACCAACTGTGAATAAATAATTAGGTACAATAAATGATTATGGTAAAATAAAACATTTTATACTCATGCCAGGGCTCAGGAGATAAGAATTATTAGCTTCACTCTATAGATTAGAAAATTATGGCCAAGTGGGTTAAGTGATTGCCCAAGTTACTCAGGTTAATAGCTGAGCCAGAATTTTGTTCAGCAGGTCTCTTGGCTCAAATTCAATGCTTTCATTAAGAGTACCTTGAACCTCAATAAACATGTCAACAACTTCTCTTGTGCCTTCTCCTTAGAACTTTGTGCTAATCATTGGTATGTTTATCAACTCAGGCTGCCATAACAAAATTTCAGAGTCTGGTGCCTTAAGCAACAGAAATTTATTTTCTTGTGGTTTTGAAGGATGGAACGTCCAAGAGCATGGTGTTAGCGGATTGGGTCCCTGGTGAGGGCTCGCTTCTTGGCTTGCAGATAGGTACCTTCTCACTACATCCGTACATGGTAGAGAAAGAGTCCTTCTAGTTCTTCCTCCTCCTTCTCCTCCACCCCCTCCTCTACTTCTTCTTCTTCAGCCATAGTCCTTTCAGATTATGACCCCCCTGATAGCCTCTTTAACCTTAATTACTTCCTAAAGAGCCTTTCTCCAGATACAGTCACATTGGGAGTTAGAACTTCAACATACAAACTTGGAGGGACACAGTTCAGTGGAAAACCATTGGCTCCTTGAGAACCATAAAACCCCTTAAAACCAGCTTCTCCCTCCCAGGAAGTCTTTCTTCAGATCTGACTTTCTATGCTTTTGTTTTTCATCAAAAGCTCCTCTCCCAGGACTATTCCCTCATATTCCTGTACTCATAAAACCCACCCTTGGAACACCACCTTCTAAAAATATTTATGAGAATTTGATGGTAAGCTGATGATATTTTTATCCTATCACTTCTAAAATCCCAATACCTGTATGGTCAAGGAAAAAATAACAAAAGTGGGAGGCCCATAAAAAATGAGAGATTTTTCAAATGGTCTAGAAGCTGGAAATCTTGGAACAGAGTGGAAGAAGCTGTGGTTCCTTGATGGCAGAGCACAGCAAAGAGGCAGCCCACCTGCCTAGCAGAATCCTTATGAGGTCTGATGTGCAAAGGTAGTCATTACAATTGAGGGCAGGAGTGAAAAGAGAGGTAGAGAATGGGGTTAATTTGGAACAGAACCACCTCTGACATCCCTTCCTCACCTATACACACAGGACGATTCAAAGCTACAAGATTATATCTCAGTCATCATAAACTGGAGGGATATTCTTGAAATAAATTGAACACATTATTTGAAAAGACAAGGGGTATGGCATAAGTCCCAGTGTCCCAGAAAAAAACTCTTGGGCATCCTAGCACTCATGCTTAACTTTATACCATGGCCTGCCAGTTGACAATCCCAGGCAGCCTCTCTGCAGCCTTATTTTTAAATAAATGGAAAGTCAAGACATTTGAGAAAAGCTAGAAATCTGAAAGAGAAGTACCATGATAAGAAAAATAAGAAGGGAGAAAAATAGAGTAAGTGGAGATAATTTAGGAATTAAAAAGAGGTTTCACAATATCTTAATTGTTATCCTTAGAGATTTTATATCATGATATTCAAGAAATCATTACATTTATAAAACAAAAATAAGTATCTTTGAAAAAGAACAAAAGGGAACTTTTGGAAACTAAACTATGATTGTCAAAGTAAAATATTCCACGTAGCAATGGATAAGGTATAGGAAATCTCACAGTTGGTAAAACAAAAATACAAGTGACCCCAAATATTGTGCTTTGTTTTCTTTATATAATTACCTCTTTCTAAAATCAGATTATTGATTTGCTTACTTCTCTAATTTCTGTGTCCCTCACTCAGATGTAATGTGCTCATACAGTATTTCTGGGATTAAAATAAATGAAAAAGGCACATGTTGGGATGAGCACGGGGTGTTATACACAATTAATGAGTCATTGAAAACTACAACAAAAAACTTATGATATACTATATGCTGGCTAACTGAACATAATAAAAAAATAAAATAAAATAAATGAAAAAACAGAGACAACATGATAAAAGATAAGAGATGTAAGATCATGGTAGATTCAATACGTGATTAATAAGAATTCTAAAGGAGATGTGAGAGACAGTGAGGGCAAAACATTTTCAATGAAAAGAACAAAAATAATTTCCCACAATTGAAGAGGGATATGAATCTTCCAATGCAAAGGACTTTGTAAATAATGACCAAAGTGAATGAAAAAGAGATCCATACTTAAGCAATTTATTGTGGAATTTCAGAATACTAACAATAAAGAGAATATCCTAGAAGCAACTCACAGGAAAGGAACAGAGATTGGAGGAGAGAAGTAACATACAACCACCAGAAACTGTCAAGGAACAACAACCAGACTGCCATCAGACTTTTCATCGGTAAGACTGCATTTAGAGCAGAAGCAAAGAGTAAAGACATGTTAGCCTTTGAGCAGTAGCTCAAAAGGCTGACAAAACGAACATTGACTCTGGAACCAGCTGCTGTGTTCAGATCTGATTACTATGAATAACTGTGTGCTTTTGGGACAACAACTTAACCTCTCTGTGCCCCAGTTTCCTTCACGGTCAAAAGGAGATCATAGTAGCCCCCCCAGTTCAGTGTTGCTAAAGTGAATTAATTTTCATAAAAGCACTTAAAAAAACAACATGGCACAAAGTAAGCTTTCTATATGTCTTTGTTGAATAAGTAAAAAAACATTCCAAGACAGAAAAAAAAATTTCACCCCATTTGTACCCTTTCTTAGGAAATGATTTCAGGATGTAGATGAGTCAAGTTAGTGATTTGTCAGGATGCTTTCAGTGATAACAGAAAACTCAAGACAAACTGATATAAAGTAATAAAGCTGATTCACTACTTTATATAACTGAAAAGATTGGAAGCAGAGGAAACTTGAGGTGTACGACTTGAGTTCTGACTGTGCTTCCCCGTGGCTTTTCAGTCTGCCCTCCCAGGCTTTATATCCTGAGGCTGGCTTCTCTCAGGCCTATAAGATGACTGCAGTAAGCATTGGTGGCGACATGATACTTCAGTTATATCCAGGGGAAGAGGAAATGTGACTTGCTTCAAACATTCTACTAAAATCATACTGATTAGGCCGCCTTTGTGCCCAGAGGAACACATAGCCTGATTATTTAGAACTTGGAGAGAATTGGGAGGCATGGTCTCCAGGACTGCCCTCGCCTCTAATACCACCTGCAGTTTAGCCCCCTGTGAAGTTAGTCAGTCCCTCAGATAGCCCTCACTTCTGATACCAAGTGCAATTTGGGGGGATTCTCAAAATCCCTCAGTTTCCATAATTCACTAGAAGGACTCACAGAACTCATTGAAAGCTGTGATACTCATAGTTACCATTTATTACCATTTATTATTATTTATTTATTATTATCCAAAATAAAGGATACAGATTAAGACCAGCCAGGGGAAGGAGATGCATAGGGCAGAGTCCAGGGGGAGTACCAGGTGTAGAGCTTCCAGTTCTCCTTCTTCCCCTGTGGAGTTATGGAGAGGGTTAATTCCTTCTGGCTATGATGTATGACAATACACAGAGAACCATAGAAACTCAGAGCCAATCAGAGAAACTCATCCAAGCCTTTGATGTACAGAGATCTTATTGGGGTTTGACCACATACTGCCTACATGGCTGTCCTTTATTCTCCAGAATGTCCAGAGGTCAGGCTGATTTCTAGTCCTGTCAGAGGTGAGAATTGATACCACATGACCCAAAGCCCCCATCATAAATCATAAATCACATTGTTAGATGGTCTGGTGGCCAAAGACACTCTTATCAGGCAGGACATTCCAGGAGCCTGGAGATAAGGCCTGTGCCTCTTGAAACTATCACTGTGGCCAACAAGATGTCCATCAACAGATGAATGGATAAAGAAGATGTGATATATATATATAGATATATATATATAGATATATATACATACACAATGGAATATTATGCAGCCATCAGAAGGAATGAGATCTTGCCATTTGCAATGACGTGGATGGAACTGGAGGGTGTTATGCTGAGCGAAATAAGTCAATCAGAGAAAGACATGTATCATATGACCTCACTGATACAAGGAATTCTTAATCTCAGGAAACAAACAGGGTTGCTGGAGTGGTGGGGGGTGGAAGGAACGGGGTGGCTGGGTGATAGACATTGGGGAGGGTATGTGCTATGGTGAGCACTGTGAATTGTGCAAGACTGTTGAATCACAGACCTGTACCTCTGAAACAAATAATACATTATATGTTTTAAAAAAAAAGAAGAAGAAGAAGAAGAAGATAGCAGGAAGAGAAGAATGAAGGGGGGGAAATTGGAGGGGGAGACAAACCATGAGAGACCATGGACTCTGAGAAACAAACAGAGGGTTCTAGAGGGGAGGGGGTGGGAGGATGGGTTAGCCTGGTGATGGGTATTAAAGAGGGCACGTTCTGCATGGAGCACTGGGTGTTACACGCAAACAGTGAATCATGGAACACTACAACAAAAACTAATGATGTAATATATGGTGATTACATAACAATAAAAAATTAAAAAAAAACTATCACTGTGGCCAAGAGGGATGGGATTACCCTGATTGGTTTGAACCAGTTAAGACCAACCCCTGAAACTGGGATTGAGGGCAATCCCTCAGACTGTATGGCTGCTACACAATGGAGGTGGATGAAATAAATGTTTGTGTGGCCATCATAATGCCCGCTACAACAAGAGAGTAGACCAAGAAGGAGGGAGACATGGAATCCAAGGAATGGTGCATCGAAGCCAGAAAAGCTAGGAAGGCAAGTCTCAGGATGACGACCTTATAGCAGACCTGGCGAGCACTAAGTCCAGACTGGAGCAGGGGAATGGATGATTCCAGAAAGGAGAACTTGGAAGAAAGGGATGACTTCAGAGAATAGATGGTGCTTTGGAAACACAGAAAGAATTTAGGGGGTGCCTGGGTGGCTCAGTCGGTTAAGCGACTGACTCTTAGTTTCAGCTCAGGTCATGATCTCAGAGTCATGGGATCAAACCCCTCGTCAGACTCCACACTCAGTGGGGAGTCTGCTTGAGATTCTCTTCTTTTGCCCCTCCCCCCACTCGCACATGTGCTCTCTCTCTCAAATAAATAAATCTTTAAAAAAGAAAGAAAGAAAGAATTTAGAAGTAAATCCAGATAAAAGCAGAGAATATAAGAGAGGAAATTCTAAAAGGGACAAAAAGTTATATGAAAAAAAGCCTGAAGTAATAGCCCACTGCTTTATTATTTAGTAGTGAATAAATACATGAACATAATAGCATAAATGCTACCAACTGATCTTCAACCTTCAGAGTCACCCTATTGATTAAACACAGGATTAATTTTTGGTTATAGTACAGAATATAAATCCTACCAACTTTGATGATATAAAGGTCAAAGTGCAGGACTTGGGTGAAAGAGAGAAGACAGGTAAAGAAAGGGGTGGAGGGGCTAATATCTTTATCATACAAACTAGGAATTCAAGAGAAATGATCTATAATTAATGGAACAAGAAATAGAGTTACAAAGGTAATGAACAGAGGAACTAAAAAGCAATATATTTATTCAGAGGAAGTGAGGAGAAGAGATGGGGGTATATGTGAGCAAAATACTTAATCATGAGAGCAGGAAGTCAGTGGGAAATGTCTAAATTAGATGCAGTATCAAGAAACAAGGGCATAACCATTAATTTAAACACATGGAGGTGATTGTTAGAAAACAAAGACAGAGAGTGGCAGCCCCTAGGGAGGTACAGGGACCGTGTCATTTTACGTCCAAATCAGGATACTTTGGAGTGAAATAAAGATAATCATTTACACAGGGATAAAACATAATTCAGGACTGTCCAGAATGTGTAGCTACCCTATTTAAAGGGAAATAATTCCAAGAGGTCTTTATTTAGTAGAATCAACAGAACTGTCCAGGAAAAAACCCATGGCGAAGAGGGGCTAGGAATTTTCTTAGTATTTAATATTTTTAGTGATATGTATATAATATTTTGGCAAATACAAAAAATACCTTAGAAAAATAAAAGTAGACTTAGGCCAGGGTGTTAAGGGCTTACTAGTGCATCTCCCCCAGAAACTTAGCATTTTAACATTCAGCAAGACACAGTATATTAAACAGTAGCCATGCTATCTCCAGCTTAAGCTTTGACCTATCGGGGGTACACTGATCACAAAAAAACATGACATAGATGTTGACAGTTATGTTTTACTCAAAAATGGCAGAAAAGAACATTCTTGTCATAATAAAGCATATGTAGATATTTTATGTAGGAGAAAACTCATAAGAACATTTTAAACCAAACACTGGGTTTTGGAAAATATCTTAACCATAGGCAGTCACTGAGAATCACTCATTCCCCACACTTTTAGGTGTACTGTCAGAAAACTTTGGAAAGCCCTGAGTGAACAGATTGGAAGCATCTGTGGCAAGATGATAGAGACGTATGTTGAGAGAGGAGGGCAGATATAGGTTCTATGCCCGTAGATCCCACCATGAAGTTTCCTGCTCTACCTGTTCCTCAGTGCACAGAATGATACTGTGTGTCCCGGTGTGAACGTGAATGGAGGTAACCCTTCCTGGAATGCTCTGCTTGCTGAATTTCCTGAACGCTGCTGGACCCTCGATCAATGGGATAACTCCACCAGGTCACAAAGCTCCAGGTTACTAATGAAGCAACAGAACTTCCTTTGCTCAGTATGCTGGGGAACCTGAATCATAAGGAAAGTGTGTCTTTGTGAGATTGACATGATAATCAAGGCACAAGAGTGTGGTGTGAAAAGGACTCGACGGTCTGGGGAGAAGGCACTGGAGAGCTGGTGTCAGGCCAGAAAGTGGGGAGGGCACCCAGGGGAACCAGGAGCCACCAGAACACAGTGGCCGATTCTGCAGGGACCTTTCCTCTCTGGCTGGGAAGTCTCCTCGTCCAATGGTGTCGGTGTTCTTAGCTTCTTTCCCCTCCCCTGTCTGTTCCTCTCTCACCCTCCATCCATCTCCAACCATCTTTCACTTCTCCAACTTCTTTCACTTCTGCTCCTCTGGAAGTGCAGCTCGCTTTCTCCACAGGGCAGAGAATATGGTTGGAAGCCACTCTGCAATTACAATCTCTCAACCAAAGCCAAGAGTGCTGTTTAGAATTCTTGGTGAAAGATTGCTCAACCCACACCCGTGTATTGGACAGATCACCAAGGTCAGGAGGGTTTTATTAGAAGGATTGATCCCAATGTTTAGGGTAGCAGAAATTGTTACCAGAATAGCAGGTAGCACTAACATTATTGTGAGCTGGCAACCACTCTGATTTGGGCTTTGGGAAGGTCTACCATATTTATATTTAGTTTGAAGTTCTGTCTTTCATGAGATCCCTACTCCTGCAGATGATTCAAACAGTAATCCCTTTGAGCTAGCTGAATTTAAAAAGGAAAAAATCTACTACAGGAATACTCGGCCAATGTGGTAATTGGAAGAAAGGACCCAAGGCAACCACACTTATGCATTTTAGAGAGATTAGCTCACTCCCAGTATGAATTTCAAATTCTTGAGGAAGACACCCCACTCTGGGCCCAGACACCTACACTCGAGAAGTCAGCAAGGAAGTGAAGACAGAGAGGCTAATGGCCATTCCTCCTCACTCAAGCATTTCCAGTGACTGACAGGAAGCTCATGATTTCACAAAGTAGTTCAACCTATTATTGGACAGTCTTCTTGTTAGAAATGTCTTAACTTAGCAGTCAGGAATGAGGGCTTTGGTGGTAACTCTGACTTCACGTCCTGAATGATTTGAGGATCTTGGATCAAGCCCGTTTTCGCTTTCACATCCCATCTGATTCCACCACTATATCCACTGGTGTGGGTTCTATGATTTCTCTAATTTCTCTGAGACTCAGTTCCCTGACCTACAAAATCAGGTTAATAATAGTACCTCTGTCACCACAGGGTTGTTGTGACTATCAGATGAGATGCACTAATTTAAAATTCAGTGCTGAACACAAAGTGTTCAAGAAATAGCAATCATTAGCACTTTAAATGATATTAATTATAATAGATTAAGGAGAAATATGTCTCTCCTGACTTCTACCTACTGAGCCATATTCTATTCTCTGTAGCAACACAGCCTAGATCGGCTTCCTCTGCATGGCAGCTCTTCAAAAATTTGAACCCAGATTTCTTCTGTGTTTATAATATCAGCCAGATGCAAGATAATATGAAAGTCAAGAGAACAGCCTTGGTCTAGGAGCTTGAAGTCTGATCTTCAATAAGGCAATCACCAGTTAGGGGTCCTCAGACAAGTGTTTAGTTTCTCTGAAATTCAGATTTCTCGTCTGGGTCCTGAAAATAATTAGACACACCTCATGAGATTATGGTAAGAACAGAGTGAGATAATACCAGTATGGGAGTAAATCCTTAATAAATAACAAGTATTTTTTTTTCTTCTATTTTTGCAAGGGGAACAAGAGCCATGACTCAGTGTTTGTGGAGAACAGTGATTACTGGATGTGGTATAAACCCGATGATGTCAGGAGCACAGAGCATTAGAATTCTCTTATTGTCTGCAACATTTACCCATCCTTTATCCATTCTTTCAGGGCTCTGCACTCTGCTGAGAACATTCTCATGATGACTGATTAGTTTGATATGTTATCACTCTAATTAACATTACTGCATTTTAACCGGGATTCATAATGGTAGCTATTGCCAAGAATGGAGTGAGATATCGGGGAGAGAGGGGAACAGAAGCCTTGAGGCAGAAAGAACCAAATTCTTTCCGTGTAAATCTATGGTTTGCCAACTTTAATGTGCATCAGAATCGCAAGATTCAGTAAGTATGGGTAGGATCTCCCCCAGTGATTATGAGGGAAAGCAAAGTTTGAAAATCAGTGTAGATCGGTGGTTCTCCAATTTAGTTGTCCATTGGAGTAATGTGTGAAGTTGAAAACACTGAAGCCCTGGCCTTATCTACAGAGATAGCTCCAGTTGGGCAGACATAGACCTAGGCATAGATATTTTATAAAATTGCCCAGGAGATTTGAATGTTCAGCCAAAGTTAAAAATCACTGATGGGTGTCTTTCTGCACCCAACTAGGCCAGGATGAGTGACAGGTGGGGATAAGAAATACAATCCTCCCAGAGAGCTGGAACTACCTATCAAAGCCAAACTCCCTTTTGAAACAACGTTCCACCTCTCTGTTGCAAATGGCATATTTACAGCCATTTCCTCTGTTCGTTGCCAGGACTGAGACATTGCCGAGTGCTGTGGAATAGCTGTTGTGCTTCTCTCCAGGTGGGTAAAATTATTCTGAAATGTAATTTTCAGAATACAATAAGGCAGAATGCATTATATATGTATAAATTAGTACCAGTCATAATAATAATGAGGCTTCAGAAAGCACTTTCTAAAAATGGTTTGACTTTCAAAGAGGCCAAAATAGTTTAATTTAGGGTTATATTACTCCTCTTGTGTCGAGATCTGCTCATGTGGCTTCTATTGATGATAATGTTAGTTGTGAGCTCTTATTCAGGAGGTGTGGTAATCAAGTACTACATTTAAAGGGTGGCCCACATATCAGTTGGGCAACAATCTGTTTTCAAAGGTTATTCACCTGCATTTAAATGCAAAAGAATTAAAATCAAGTCATTTCAGGTTTTCTTATATCCAAGTCAAGGATGTCCTCCTTTGTTCTTTTCCCACTTCAGAAATCTCTAAGAGAGCAAGGCAGAAGAACAATGGTCTCTTTTTTTTTTTTTTTTTTTTTTACGTTGAATGTGTTATCTGGGCTCATTAGGATGCAAGAAATAGACTCTTAAGGTATCTTAAGTGCTGCAGGTGAGGTGGGAGCAGAACCTCAGGTATTTTCGTGATAACAGGGTGAGAATCTCAGCTGGGTAGCCAGGTCTCAAAAAAAAAAAAGAAAAGAAAAGAAAAGAAAAACCAAAAAAACATAGAAAGCTAAACCAACAGGTTGTCAGAAAGCATAATGGAGCTGGTGTTGCTGAGCCAGGAGAGTTCAGGGGCTGGGCAGCTACTTGGGATCCAGTGCCCTCCTGCAAATCGGCCTCATTCTGGCTGTGGTCATGTGCTCAGAAATCCTGTCAGGCTGGAAAAGCAGGCTCCCTTACCCCACCCCCCCCTTCAGCAAAGGGCCAGGGAGGGGACTGCCTATCCTAGAGATGTCCATGGACTGGGATGGAAGAGCCATGCCAGAGAGAGGCTGCTTAGGAATCAGCTTCACTCATTTTCTCTCTCTCCTCATGTATCTCTGCTTTTTCTTCTTGTCTGTTCTGTTTTCCTCTTCATACTGTCTTGCCAACCCAACCCAAAATAAACTGGTCCAATTGGTTTGGCTAATATTACTTCAAACCAGTGATCCCATAAATCACCTACTAGCCTGCAGATGCCCCCCACCCTGGTCCAATTTCATGGCCGTCTCTGAACAAAGAATTAACTAGCCCTGCTTCCTGAAGGGTACAGATGGGGAAGGGTCATCTAGAAGGGAAGGTTAGGTATAGCACGCACCATGTTTGACATGCCCTTAAAACCATTGACATTATTTTGCTAACCTTGCTACTGCTAAGCAAAGAGCACTATGTTCTGTATGTGCTTTCAGTTTCTTGTTACACATGGCTACATCCTTTTCTCTAAGTCTTCTATATTTTCTTTCCTGTCTGTCAACTGACTTTTTGCATATTTGCAGTTCAAACTCTTGATAAAGAGGATCTGGTTGGTCCAGTTTGTAATTATTGGCCCCATCTGGCAAATGTCTCTTTTAAGGCCACCCCTTCAGCTACTAGTCAACCAATCAATTCGCCCTTTGGGTCAAGTGCCCTCCTCTGATCCAATCAGTTGTGTCCAAGGTGGGGTGGGGTGTCACATGGGTCACTTATATGTACCTTAACCTTTCTTCATTTAGCTAGAACCATGTAGAAGGGGCACTCATAAGGAAACTATAATCATCAGTCCTCTTATTTGTGGGCAACAATTACCTAATTTAAAGCTTAAGAAAATGTTTTAGTAAAAGGTATCAGATAGCTTATAAAATCTCAAGTAAAACCAGAAATCCAGGCTTGGAAGATTCACCACCAGGAATAGAGCAGCTTAGAAAAATATCTAATCACTAAGGACAGTACTAGAGAAACACCGTTGTTGCCAAACCTGCCGCTTGGCACCTGCTGCTTAGCCACTTGGTAGTAACTCCAGAAATTCTACCCTGGCTGCCCGAAAGGACCAGACACCCCTGTCATTGGGCTTACCTGGTGATTGAGTCTCACCTCCGGCATCTGCTGCCTCGTAGAGCTCATCTCCACTTCTGAGTCCCACAAGAAGACATGCAGTTAGAACATGCATAAAACTTAGCTACAAAGGACTTGGAGAAATGTAAGTTTTAGTTTTCCAAGTAACTGTGAAGTAGGAATCATGCTAGGAATCTGTTGAGAATGGGCGCTGAAAGAGCCAGAGCAGAGTCCACCTCAAGGGAATTCTGAGATTCCAACATTGCCAGCGTCTCTCCTTCAGTCTTTAGAGAACCCTGTAAGAATGCCTTATTGAGCAGATAGCTGTCCTTTTTGGGTAATATTCAGGGAATATTACCCTGGTCTCCTTTAACAAATGTGGGCTCCCTCCATTAGCCAAGTCGAACTTCTGGTTCACTCATTCCTTTCTTTCTGCCTTTGGTGAAATCTTTCTTGGGAAACTCTCCTATTCTTCACCACAAATATGTGTGCAACCCCAGATTTCAAGAGCCAGGTTATACCTCACTTCCCTAAGTAACAATGACATATCGTGATCACTCCTACAATCCCAAACTCCTCAGCCTCCCCCCCTGGCTGAGTGATGTTGGTCTGACAAGAATTTACTCTTGTGTCCATATACATGTTACATTGTTCTGGCAAGCACCGCTCCCACCCCTCCGCCCCCACAGTGGAGTGGCATGTGGTGCTCATACAATAGATATTTACCAAATAAATACTGGTCACTTCAAATACAAATAAGGAAGAAGAGGAGGAAACTTCCTTTCAGAGCTAACAGAAACTTAGAACGTGTCCGATGGCCTGAAATCAAACTCCCTCAGTCCAAATTGAAATCTTTCCTATGTCTTTGAAACTTGGGAAAACAAGTCAGCCATTTATAAATTCAAAATAATTGACAAATGCACAAAAAACTGAACTGCCTTTTCAGTAGATTCCCAAGAACATTTCAGAACCTACCCTGCGGAAGGGAAAGGGCCCGCGTGAGGATGAGACGCGGTGTGGGAAGGCGGCAGGATAGGGATATTTATGAGCCTGGGTGGATTTTCAAAAACTGTCTTATTCACAAGAACACAACTGAATCATGGACCCTTTTGTCAAACTTTCCAAGCCTCTCTTCCTGCAGAAGAAAAAACATATATGGAGAAACAAAGTGAGTAAACTCAATTAAAGTAAGGTTAACGGGGATATGGACACTGTCATCCACTAGCATGTTCTGTCCGTAGCACCTGGCCCAGAGATGCATACCAGGTGATCAGTGCGTTATTGATTAGGTAGGTCACGGAACAGAAAATCTGTTATTTCCATTTAGAAGTGAGAGCATGTTCTCCATAAACTAGCTGAGCAGGAGGGAGTCATCCAGTGTGATCCCGTTCATGCATCCCTCATGCATATGCATCCTCACTAAACTCTTCCTGCTGCCACTGCTAAACCGGGCGCCCCACTCCCACTCCACCTTCTCCAAGCCAGGCGCACCTGCTACCCTGGGCGCTCACTGCTGCTGTGTCTTGCTGCGTAATGCCATTGTCAACCTCCCTGCCTGGCGGGCGTGCCATTCTCCTTCACTGGAGGAAGGAATGTTTAATTATTTTTAATCAGTGGACATGGCATCTTGCTAGACAGCGACACTTGGGGGATCCAACACCATCTGCCTTCCACCAGGCACCAGCTGCTCTGGTGGCTGTCGGCAGAACACCTTAGGACACGGCCTTCCGCTGCCAGGCGCCCGCGAGCGGCTGCCACTCGGCCCTGTGTCCAATGCGACGCTGCCACTTGGGCTCATTCCCTGTCATGGTTCGCCTCTCACCCCTGCCACCCTCCCAGCAAGGTGTTCCACAGCCCCAGCTCCCGGAACATTTTGCAAGCAACCCAGGGGCCTGCCAGTAATAATAGGGTGTCCAAATATAAATGTCACCCTAACCCAATGGCCACAGATCCTTCCATCACCATTAGTCAACCTAATGGATCTGCTGACTTCAGTCCCGCAGAGAAGGGCTCCGGACCTCGCGGCAGGCCAGCCCGTGGGGAGCAAGGGTCAGCCAGCCTACGGAGCGTTTAGAACGGCGGGAAGGAAGAAGGGAGAGAAACGCCGCTCAGATAAATCACGGAGCTGTCCAGGGTGAGGGGTGCCCTTGGAAGTGAGCTCCTGATCGGTTGTGCTCGGCAAGTTCTTGTCACAGACCTGTCCCTTCCCCCTCCTACCCTTAAGGCAGTTCCTGCAGCTCTCACAGCCGTGCCAACACTTCCAATCCTGCAAAGCACGTTCCGTGTGCGGCTGTGGCTGGAGCGGCCCGGCGCGGGCCCTGTCGGGAGCCTTGCCACCTCCTTCCCAAGGAGCGGGCTCCATTCCCAGACTAATTCCTACACTGTGAACCGAGCCCCCGGGGTTCCTGGCACCCCCACCCCTGCCCCCGACTTTGTGAGGAGCCAAATTAAGCAGCTCCCACCTCAGCCGTATTTTCATGCAAAGTGAAAGAGATCAGCCACCGGGTACTGGCTGAAGGGTAGATAAAAGCCCCAGCTGTGCCTTCTCGGTTTCACCTCCAGCAGGAAAGCAAACGGTTCTTGTGCCTGAGGGAAATTACGGAGCCTCACACTTTCATCCAGAGAGGGACAAAGGGGAGGTCAGGTGCTGCATCTGCTAGAAATGGGGATGTGTGAAATGTGATTAACCCAGGAAGGAGCCAGACGGAGCCCTGGCTGGGGCCTCTCATGTCCCTGTGTGTTTCCCAGGGTCAGGAGCAGGAGGAAGAGTAAACAAAAACATTAAATAAATATTTTTCCACTTAACCCATGTGTTAACACAGATTTTCACAACCTCGACAGCACAGACTGAATTGATAATGCAGCATTAGCCTAAATAATGAAGGAAGTCGTGTGCATCTGTTGAATTTTCCGCAACTGTGTAAAGAATGGCAGGGGGGGAGAAAGGAGGGGGTGGCGTGAAAAGGAAGGGGTTCCAGAATGAGCGAGCCTGTAGTCACATTGTACCCCAGTCCATCCGAAGCTCTGCTAAACCTTTCGGGGCCCATTCAATCAGCTCGCCTAATGTTATTTCTCAGGCTAACTACAAACCACCGGTGCCTGTAGAATTAAAGTCATCAATAGCTGAGCTCTCCTGCATTTCCAGGAAGACACAAATAAAATCCCTACTGATAGGCCTCTCAGAGTACGAAGTTTTCTGTCCCTTTGCAGACAGTCTCTATAAGAGCTCTGTGTGGTAAATGAAGCTACAAGTGCATTTGTCTCTTTGTCTAAATAAGTAATGCCAATTTCATTTTCAAACAGTATGCTCGGGCTGCATTCATTATTGTGTCAGGGTTTTGTTTCTGCCAAACCAGCCCTCCCCAGCACCCTGCTTGGACAACTTGTCTCTGGTTAGAGATGTATGCTGAAAACAGATACTGTTTGAAATTGACTGGAGATGTATTAAATAATCACCAGAGAAATTCCAGTAAAAATAGAGTCAATTATCCAAAGATTAACACTTTTCTTTGTTCTGCAAGAAAAGAAAAGGCAAGGAGGGGAAGCAATTTTCAAGATAGGCACCGATGCTTTAAAAGGATTCTTCATAGGTGAATTATTTAATCCTTTGTGACTAAGGAAATCTTTGTGTGCACGGCAGGAGAGGGGCGCAAAAAGGAAAAAAAATATACAATATTGAAAAGTGAAAATACAATATGTGGCACATTGAGAACATGTCAGTTAGAAAGCCTGTCGTCGGGTGGTTGATACCTGAATCAAATCTTGATTACTCTCCTATAGGAAGAATCTGCCGATATTTTCTCGAATATCCCTAAAGGATTAACATAATCAACTATGAAGTACCACTGCAGCTACTTCTCAAAAATGTAGTTAAGGCGGTACTTATCTGGCAGTGGGAAACTCAGCTCTCAGAGAAGGCACTTCATATATTAAGGCTTTAAATAGTTTTTTTAGGGCCCTCTTCAAGATGCAAGAGCAGCTCCTGAGGCTGGGAGGGGTCTGGCACGCACCAGTGTTCCCCAGCCGGGCAGGCGTAGGAGGGTCCCGTGCGTCTGAACAGGGCGAAGGGGCAGTTGGCCTCCAAGCAAGTTTCCACCGGATTCCCTGGAGGAAGGGGGCGGATGAAATGCCAGAACCAGGCTCCCAGAAAAGCCAGCTCAACTGGGATTATCTCAGTGAGAGGACAGCTCAGAGAGTCACTGACACCGACCTTCAAAACCCTGAGAAGTGCCTGGATCCCTGGGGAAACATCCCCAGAAGAGCTAAGCCAGATTGCTCCTGATCAGTATACCCTCTTCTGTATGAATCATCTCCAGCCGCAGACTCTAAGAGGCCTTTGCACCAAGCAGGGCTCTCTCAAGCAAGTGAAGCCCTGGACTTGCTTAAGCAGCACAGGCTGAGAGGGCTAGGGTCTCTCAGGTGGGCGGATGGTCCACAGACTGGGGCAGAAACAGGAGGGTCCGGGGTCTCAGCCAAGCTGGGTTGGTTTGGTGTGGAGAGCGGTATGCCCTAAGGAGCAGAGATATGACCTTGAGCTAGCTTTAAAAGTTTGACTACTCCCACCTACTCATTTCCTTCTACTCATTTTATGAGCAATATATATTCTGAGTGATCGTCATACATATTCTGTAATTTTTCACTTAGAAAAATAGCTTTTGCATTTCATACAGCTTCTAATTCCAAAATTAGTTCAACATCTAGCAGTGAATGTAGAAATATATATATATATATATATATATATATATATATATATATATATATAT